>NC_071399.1:25979126-26280805 GCF_022682495.2 Desmodus rotundus
TCGGATCTACAATGAATCTGTGCCATAACCCTCATAACTCTCACATTTGTGAATGTTTCTAGGTCCATTGGAGTCCTTTCTATATTTAGATCGGTGCCACTTTTCCTTAAGTTCTCTAACTTTACTATCACTGTAAAGACATAGCTTCTTTTTGTCACACAAATGACGAGGGGCAACTCCTCATTTTTATATTTCTGACTTTGGTGAAAAGGATAACGGTGTATGGCCGTGTGACCTTTCTTACATTGCTAAATCATGCTCTGTGTGTTTGTGTGGCTCCCAGAAGTAGGGGCTATATCTTACTTATTTTCCCATCACTCTTATCACATGATTGCGTGTGTTTACTCATTCAATAAATATTTCTGGAGGATCTCCTGTATCCTAGGAATGGTTCTAGCATGTGGGAGGCAAGAGGAAATAAAACAAAACCGCTCTAATAACCTCTCCTGCTAGCAAGAACCAATTAAATATTTATTATTTGATTTCACTCTGCAGGCTAGCTCTGTGTGTTGACAGAAAAGGCTACCATATTTGTGGGATGATTTTTTTTGGACAAGGTGGTGGATAATGGAAAACAAAACCAAATATACCACAAGGCATCAAAACAAAAAATACACCTCTCCCAAACATACTTGCTGAGGTTTGAAATTCTTAAATTGTTTCTTTACTCTCCCAGCTGAGAATAAACAGTGGTTTATTATTTATTCAATAAATTTATGGTGTTCAGTAACACCATAAATAATCATGGGGAGTTTCGTCTATTAAGCCTTATCCGTTGTTCATACCTCAGTGTGAGTGAGTTTGCCAGATTGCCGCAAGAGGTGGGTGTTGATGTGGGGGCGAGGAGAGGGCAGAGCATCTGAGAGCCTGAAGAAGGGAAAGAAGACACGGCCAAGAAGAGAGTCCGCAAGGCCAACTCATAGGATCCAAAGAAAAATGTCTTTGTCTCAAGCTGCCGCTGGGAGACTCATCCAAAAAATCTCTCCCGATTCAGCTTCCTGGGGTTGAGAGCCCGGCCCTCCTCACTGGGAGTGAGTCCTGAGCCATCCCTGACGGCCCCAGTCACCTTCACCTGGTGCCTCCTCTGTCGCCCTAAATGGCAACCAGGAGCGGAGGTCTGTGCCCCAGTCAATGGCGCACTTAGACTTTGGGTCATTTTTGTACCTTTGGAGCAGCAACTATTTGACATTAGTAGGGAACATTCTGTGGCTGTTTCAAGAAGATGAAGATCCTAGAAGCACCGCACCTGTGGGTTTCAGGGCCCTTACCAATCATCCACTCTGTGTGTGTGTATTTTCACTGGGCAAGGTTAAACGCTTTGCTTAAGATCACACGGCTTGGAATCGGGACCAGAATTCATGTCTCTGAATCTGAGTCCAGTGCCTCTCAATGTTAGATAAATATTTGTTGGATTCTCAGTCTAAGGAGTGACAACTTTGGCAACAGACTCAGCATCCCGAGCCAAGAGCAGCGTGACCTCCTGGAGCATTTTCCCAGCTAGACGCAGGCAGAGGCTCCAGTCTCTGTCCAAGTCAGAGTCGCGTGCAGGGCTCTCTCTCTGGTTCTCCCCCTACAGCCCCCCGCCTGTGGAGTTGCTTGTCTGGTACCAAGGAAAACATTTTAAGAAGGAAAAATGAGACAAAGGTTAAACAGAGAGAGGGAGAGGAGAAGAGAAAGGGGAAGAACTGGGGTTTAGGGGATAGACAAAATGCCTTTTTTTACTAAAAGAGATGGTGAGAAGCTGTAACAGGCAGCTCACACCCTCCGAAGATGTGTGTTAGACTAAGTGTGCGTGTTTGGGGGAGGGGGTGTGCAAAGCAGGACTCAAAGCGAGGAAATGTGGGAAGACCATGGTCAAATCTGAAGCAGGAATTCTCCACCACTGTGAAGCATTGGGTGTCCGCCCCCAAGAAGAGTGATCACAGAGAGAGGCGCCCATACAAGAGGTCCCCGGGGGAGAACAGTGTGCCGGGTGCCAGCTGTGGCAGAGGGAGATTCAAGCAGGGTCAGAGGACACAGTCACCAGTGTTGAGCATCTCCCTAAGACCCAAGACAGATTATCTGCGCCCCAGGTTTAGAATATTATTCTTCCGGCAATAGCCTGCTTTGAACAACAGTAAAGTATTTGAGAAAATACAATGCTAACAACAACACAACCACAAAAATAGCAGTGACGATGAACATATGTTTGCAGAAGTGAGTTGTTGGAATAGTTGTTATGGGCAGCAAGGAGAACGTAGTGGAGGGGAGAGCCTTTTGTCTCCTCAGGCCTCAGAGAATCTCGTGGGCTGGGGGACAGACCGTTGCCTTGGGAGTCAGAAGACCACCCCTCCCCTAACTAACTGAACTGGGTGACCCTGGGCCAGTCACTTCCTCGTCACGTGCCCTGGGATCTTCACCTGTAAATGAGGGGCTTAGGTCATCCTGGACGTCCTTTCCAGCTTTATTGTCTCTGCTTCATCTTGTCACTTTTTCTTCTTGTTTAATTAACGCTGAAGTTATTTATAGATACAAATGCTCTTTTACCCCTACCCATCAGGAAGCTGACTTTGGGGTGGGCGGCAGTCCTACCTTCCAAGAGAAGTTTCTTGACTTTGTCAATTTATCTTAGAATGTTGATCTTGTCAATTAACTTAAAATATAAAGCTGTTTGCAAAAATTTGGCTTCCACACAGCCTTTCAGGAACCCATTTATTCCTCAGCACAGATACTACCTGCCCTGGTAATCCGGAGCATGTCCGTCATTCCGCGTTCTCTAGAGCTGGGCGCCGGAGTCACCCTGCCTCCGTCCTGTCCCCTGTGCTCAGAAAGCACCGTGGTGGCCTTTGCGCATTCGCTCTTTCCTGTGTTCATCCGCTGGATGTCATCGCACACTTATCGAGGCCCTGGCCTCAAAGCATCAACGGTGGAAGCACTTGCCCTTCCTCACAGTTTTCTGTTTCACAAAAAGGACAGACCAGAAACATTCCCAGGGCTATGCTCTGTGTCTGCTCCAGTAACATAAATGACTTTGGCTTCTGTTCTGAGAAGTTTCAGGAAGCTTGAAGATATTAGGCAAAAGCATTGAACCCTTGGCTTTTTTTCTTTTCTTTTCTTTCTTTCTTTTGTTCTTTCTTCCTTTCTTTCCATTTCTCTCTCTCCCTCTGTCTCTCTCCCTCCCTCTCTCCCTCTCTCTCATCTGTTTTGGTTGCTACTGATTTGTAGTCAGTTTGGTCTGCTCTATCGAAATACTATACTAGAGCCCTGGCCAATGCGGCTCAGTTGATTGGAGCATTGTCCTGTAGACCAAAAGGTCATGGGTTTGATTCCCAGTCAGGGCACATACCCAAGTCGAGGATTCGATCCCTGGTCATGGCACATACAAGAAGGCAACCAATGGATTGTTCTCTCTTTCTCCCTTCCTCTTTCTCTAAAAACAATGAAAAAAAAATCCTTGGGTGAGGATTAAAAACATATATTATACTACAGACTGGTGGCTTAACAAATTTACCTTCTCACAGTTCTGGAAGCTAGAAATCCGTGATCAAGGTGCCAGGAGAAAGTCAGTTTCGGGTGAGAACTCCCCTCTGGCCTGCAAACAGCTGCCTTCTGGCTGTGTGCTCGCATGGTTATTCCTCGGTGCTCACGTGGAGAGAGATCCCTGGTCTCTCTTCCTCTTCTCATGGGGACACCCATCCTGTTTGATTAGGGCCCCACCCTGATGACCTCATTTAGCCTTAATGACCCCTTTATGGGCCCTCTCTCCAAGTACAGTCACGATAGGGGTTTGGTCCTCAACATATGAACTTGAAGGGACACAAACATTCAGCCCATAACAGCCGGTACAGAGTTATGCTTGTTTCTCCTTGATGCAGACAGAAGCTCACCCTCTGGCATTGGCAACATGGATCCAAACGTACACAGGTCCCTGAAGGAGCAGATCCGTTTATTTCCCTTTGGATCCAACTATCCTCACAGAGGCGATGGCTGGAGGAGTGGCAATGATGCTGGGAATGTCAAGGTCCTAATTTTAGAAGTCCCCCCCAACATGTGAGTCCACCTCCCTTCAAAATGACAGTAAAGTTCTCCTGCCAGGAAAGGGAGTTCCAAGG
Organism: Desmodus rotundus; assembly: GCF_022682495.2. Lineage (NCBI taxonomy): Eukaryota > Metazoa > Chordata > Mammalia > Chiroptera > Phyllostomidae > Desmodus > Desmodus rotundus. Next base: position 25,983,218 of record NC_071399.1, read on the forward strand.
TACAATCTCTGCTCTTCCAGGATCCCTCTCATGTCCCAAATCATAAAGGCTCAGGGTTGTGTGAGCTACAGGGAGTGTGTGTGTGTGTGTGTGTGTGTGTGTCTTGTTCAGACATTACTCGGAGTCTCGACCTCCCTGTAGCGTCTCCATCTGTTGTGAGAGAGGGTCTTGTGTAATTTGTACTCGCTGGGCTGAAGTGGGCACAAGAGCTCTCGGGGAGGCCAGTACTCTGGCACTCCCGGAAGTCGGGGCTGCACCAGATGCACGCCAGAAATGGCTCTGGGCGCTGGGCAGGAAATGGGCTGTGAAAGGAGCAGAGTGGAAGAAGTTAGGAAGCAGAACAGGAATCCAAGAGCGAGACGATGGAGTCTGGGGTTAGGGGGGCACCCGTGGAGACGGTGGGGAGCAGTCACTGCTGCCATGTGTTCTGAAGGAAGTGAAGATGGCAGGAGGGGTAGGGAAGCTCTGGAAGTTCAGCCTGAACAAGTGACCAGCTCTGCCCTCCCTCCCCCTCCATTGCCGGTAAGGTTTCAGGGCCATCACCAAGTGCCTCCCTGGCAGCCACCCAGCTGACCTGCTCTTGAATGCAGCTCTGCTTGCTGAGAGTATTGAAGCATCAAACCTGGGGAATGTTTAGCTTTTTAAATAAATAAACACAAATGCAAAGTTGCATCTCTATCACTCATTTGCATTTTAATTCACTTTCTGAAGGGAAAGAGAAAGCTATGGGGGCAGACAGGGCTCGAACACTCTCTTCCCGGTGCCCTGTTCGCTCCAAGGAATGCTGTGTGTTCATTTCGAATGACTGCTCCCGTGGTAGAGTGACGGGCCCGTGCACACACGGCAAGTGTGTGCTGTTGTGGTTTTCTTCCTTAGAATTTTAGGGGTTTGATCTGGTAAACTTGGGGGTGTCTTACATGTGATCACTGTTCATCACTTTGTCTCTCAGTTCGGGGAAAAGGGGTTTTCTGTGGCGAAGCACACAGGGCAGAATGAATTGCTCTAGGACATTAACAGGATGCTGAATACACGAAGAGAGGGCCTATATGTAAAACAGCAACGAAGTTTCTGTGTTTTAAAATTGATAGCAAAGCACTGAAAAGAAACAAAACATATCTCTAGATTGCCTTCCCGAACTGTTTCTTCACCTGGGGGGTTAAAGCTTGAAATTAGGGCGTTTCTTAGGCTCTCAAACACTGAAGGGCAGAGAAGAGTGTGGAGCCTGGGCGTGGACCAGGCAGGTCGCCCTGAGGGAAGACTCCCTCGAGAGGAAGGCAGGAGAGCAGTACAGGGCGCAGGGCAGGCATTGGGGGCTTTGTGCTGAAAGGCTGGGAAAAGGTCCGGGTTAGGGTCTCCTTCATTAAACAGATACAAAATGAGCGCCTGCTGGGGGCCAGGCGCTGCTCTAGGTGCTGGAAAAAGACCATCAAAGGCAGCGGATTTGTCCCTGCCCCCAGGGAGCTCAAGGACAGGCAGTGACAAATACAGGGTGGGGCAAAGTAGGCTCACAGTTGTCCGTTCGGAAAGATAATACGACAGTGAATAAGTAATAGTACAAGGATCAGCTCTGCTTTTTCTTTCCTCACAACTGTAAATCTACCTTGGTCCTGCTGTGCACACACGGCAAGTTGGGGTAAGGGACACGAAGGAGCCGCACGGGGCGCAGCGGCAGACAAGGCACGTGGAGAGAGCCGCGTGTGCGAGGCGTGAGTGGCAGGTAGAGGGTAGGGGTGACTGTCGAAGATCTTTCGGGGTCAAGGTGTTGACCTCGTGATGCGAAGATCCCGTGAGAGTAAGGTTCTGGGTAAACGTATACAGACTATTTCTAGCCATGTGTTGTGGGCTTGGAACCCTGGTACCCTCAAAACTGCCTTTGCCGAATTAGGCTGCGGAGAAATACAGGACGGTTCAGGCCATGGGACGCGAAAGCGGTCACTGTGCCTCTCCCATTAATTCAGGTTCCCTCACGATTCTTGCAGCCCCTGCAGAATCCAGTTCCATAGCCGAACACGAAGACGCGCTCCTCAGGCATTTATTCCACGGTTATCAGAAATGGGTTCGCCCTGTACTAAATTCCAATGACACCATAAAAGTGTACTTTGGATTGAAAATATCTCAGCTCGTAGATGTGGTGAGTAGTTCTTGGCACTAACCGAAAAAAAACATGCATTCCTTAACCTGTTTGTGAGTCTGAGATTTTATTTTGTTTTCTTCCCCCACGTCCGACATTTCAATTTTAAATATAACTAGCTGTGAGAGAAAATCTGCCCCAAGAAGCCAGTGAAATGACCCGAGGAAAGAACGAGAAGTGTCACAGGCCACACTTGCGTTGCAACACTCCTAAGTGTGAGACATTTCTGCCCGAGGGTGGGCATGGTTGCTCGGGCGGGCGTTGCCACTGGCGGTTTGCTGTACCCAGGGAGAACACCTGGGGTGAAGAGCGGGGGCTGGAGAGGAGAGAGAACTGAGCCCGGGGCTGATCCGGTGTCCCCCACCCCACCAGCTGCAGAGCGCTGGCAGGGGCATCTGTGTGCAGAGAGGGCAGAGAGATGATGACAGCGCCAAAGCAAGCGCCCAGGCAACCCGCCGTCCTCCCGGTGTGCCGTGGGCCCCCATACCGGTCCCTGACCTCACCCACGCTTCGGCATTCTCTGCTGATTTTCTCTGCTGATTTTCTTGCTAAGCCTATTAAGCCGTGATTGCGTTCCTGGAAAATCAGTGAACTGCAAGCAGCCCGGGTTCTGCAAAATCATCCCGCTGTGGTTCCCACAGTCCCAGATTAATCCTCCTGTGTTACCCAAATCCCCCGCCCCGCCAGACATGCGCACACACTCACGCACCTCAGCCCACTCCTCGCCCCAAGGTTCCTTCCAGAAAATCATGCAAAGCTCACTTCCAATTTAGCAAATATTTAATTCTACTTGGCACCCTGAAAGTGCTTTCTGGGTTATGCAATTATATATAAATATCACCACAATGAACTGCTACTTGTTTAATTATTATTCTTCATTTTAAGCAAAATATGCATAACATTTTAAGATCCTGTGCCATTTAACGGTCCTTAAGTTGAGAATCCTTTACACTTTGATCTCCCCAAAAGGTAAGACTCAGAGCTCTTTCCGACCCCCAAAGCCCAAAGTGAACCTCACCTAAATTGAATTTACATCTTTTTAACTGTCGCTTTCTTAGGATGAAAAGAACCAGCTGATGACAACAAATGTGTGGCTCAAACAGGTAAATGTCCGTCCAAGGACCGTATCTGCCGAACTAACCATTTCCATTCTATTTAGAAAGGCTCAATTCAAAAAATAATCATTTTAAAGAGCATTTCAGGTTCCTCGGGGAGACGTCTGGGAGTGACTGAGTCTATTAGCTTTTTGTTTTCCTTGGCGAGAGTCAGAGAGCAGGCCTGGGCCCGGATGGGCTTGCCTCTCTCTGTGGTCGCTCCCGCAGGACCGTCCCCAGGGCGGCGGGCCGGTGACAGGCAGGGAGGCCTGAGCACTGGTCTCTGGGCTGCCTGGACAAAACGGGTGAAGGCTCCAGGGTGCAGTGCTGCCGCATAGAAGGTACTGCAACTGGATGAGGAAATCAGCGACGTTAAATTCTCCCTCACTCCTCTGGTCCTCCACGGGAAAATCTACCCCACCCTGCCTTGTTGCCCCCTAGAAAGAGAGAATAGGCGATGACAGGAGCCCGTCCACAGTCAACTTCAGAACAAAGTGAAACTCCACCCAAATAATGAACATAAGTTTTTCTGATATAACGAAGGGTGTGTTTTGAATGGTCTTTAGCTCTCTGCTTAGATGGTTGCGTTTAGCTTGACTACAGCCTGTTTCCTAAAACAGAAGCGTCTGTTCCGAGGAACTTGGTCTAGAATTGTCAGGAAATCATTACCTTTCAAAACTCAATTTTGCGTATGTGATAGGAAAGGACAAAATATTGCCACTGCTTTGATAGGAGGAGAGAAGGTTCCTTTAATTGCTGGTTTTTGGTTTTGTTTTTGGTAGCAATTACTGGTTATTTTATTTTATTGTCTTTTTAATGCTCATCCAAGGATATGTTTACTGATTTTAGAGAGAGAGGAAAGGGGAGAGAGAGACAGAGAGAGGGACGTTGATGTGAGAGAGAAACATCAACCGTTGGTTGCCTCTGCTATGCGCCCTGACGGGAAATTGAACCTGCAAGGGATGATGCTCCAACCAACTGAGCCGCCCGGCCACGGCAACAAGTTCTAGTTTATTTAATGAATGTCCAGATACTGCCTAATCTCCCATAGCTTTAAAATCTTCCTGGTGAGGCTATCTTAAATATCTCACTTAATTTTAACATGCTTACATAATACTTTCCATTTCTTTAAATTGAAATAAGTCAGGCATCTATTCTGGTTTAGTAGACATTGTCTACTTCCTTTTGCTAGTTGTTTATAAAGTACTATGAATACAAGAAGCCGTGAGGAGGATCCATAGGCTTCATTTAGTGTCGCTAAACTTTGATCAGAGTTAGAGAATCATTATAACATTTACTACTTTCAATTTCTCTGATGCTTTACTTGGTAGCTATGTTAGCAAGTTATGAAATAGATTTGCATAGGATTTTACTTGCAAATAAAAATGTTCAGGAAAAAATAATAAGCTGAGAATGTAGATATAAAAAAAATATAATTTAAATAATTGTATTTTTCTATATAACTATCTCATTCCTCAGTGACTTATCTTACTTTTTGCACTTTAGAAGCTGTGAAATATGGAGGACTTTTGAGTTAATAAAAATCAATAAGAAGTCCTGTATTTGAGCCTGCAGGGGAGAGAAGAAAAATTTTTCTGGTAACATGTAAATAGGTTGAAGAAGTCAGAAAAATAAAATAACAAACTCTTGCTGCTTCACACACACCTCCTTCGCCGTCTGCTCCTTGAGATTGTTCTCTCACATAAAACATTGGTCCAGGGACCCTTGTTCGGTAATACTGAGATAGCGGGTGCTTTGCGCTTTCTTGAAATTTTGAAAACAAAGAAGCATTTCAGCCAAAGAGAACACAATTCGACATGAAGGGAAGAAGTGACGGGCTCCTCAGGCCTTGACAAAAGCTTTGGAAATGACTTCCAGCAAAGTTAGGCCACTGGACTCATAGTGGCCTGATGAATGCCTCCAGGTCAAGACAGAATCAAAACCCAAAGATCCCAACACCCAAAACGGAGCAAGAGAAATCCGTAGGAGTGGGGCCATGTGACACTTGGAAAAGCCAGCCTGCTGCCTTGGGTCCCCACTGCATAGAACTAGTGAGGATAATACACTTGGACTTCATTTAATCTGCAAAGAGTTGTCATATCTCTTACTTAAATTTCTCAGTCACTCTGGATTAGCGAAGCAGGTATCATCATCCCCATTTACAGAGACAGAAGAGCCTAGTAGCTCACCTGGCGGGAACCTGGGTTTCCCTGGTTGGGGCTTCTCTGCCACACCCAGCCTTTGTACTAAACACCCAGACCTGTTTCTGAGTCATAGGAAGAGTCAAAGTAGGGGACAGCTGTGCATTCTGTAGACCCGCAGCTGTCCCACTCACAGGCTGGACTTGGAGTGGAATGTCACAATCAGTATCATTCAATAAGTGCTATGTTACAGCACGGTGATACAGTAGCAAAAAGGGATGAATTCTATAGCATGAGTGGCAGGCAGGGAAGGCTGCATGGAATAGGAGGCATTTGAACTCTGCCAAGATGTTACATTATGGGTTTTTTTTAAAAATATTTTTAAGGGTGAAAAAGAAAGATGAAAGGTAAAAGAAAATAGATGATAAAAGCACAATAAAATCAATGTTGAGAATACTATAATTGGTGTTTTACATGGATCTCAGTTTCAGAGCAGCTAATAACAATAATACCTAATATTTATTGAGTGCCACATGCTTAGGCACTATGCTGAGTGTTCATGAGAATGAACTCAATTAATTCTCACAGCTACCTTATAATGTAAGTTCTGTTATGACTCCCACTTTGCGGATGAGAAAACTGAGGTTTGGAGAATTGAAATGACTTGTCCGAGGTTCCACACTGTTAAGTGCAGTTCAGGTTATGTGAAGAAATCACTCCCTTCCTCAGACTGGAGGAGCTGATGGAAGGTGTCCAGTTCTCACAGTGCTGTCCCCGTGTAGCCGAGTTCCCAATCTTGGTCTTTAAAGGCATTGATTCCTCAGCTTCTGGGACACTTCTAGGAGCTGGTCTAGAAAGGCATTGAAGAGAGAGTGAAGTAAGGATTCACAGCATCTTCCGTTCATTCCAAATGGTTTATTGAGAGCCTACTAAGTGCCAGGCACTCTGCTAGATCCTGACTATACAAAGAGTAAAACACAGCCCTGCCTTTAAAGGGAGAACATAGTATTAATTGTGTTAAAAAAATAACTTTAAACACTATAAAGAATGTGTACATAAGGCACTGTGTTGTTACAAAAATGAAAGTGAGATAGGGAGAAAATCAGGGAGAGCTTCCAAGGGGAGGAGAAATTCAAACTGGGTCTAACAGAATCAATAGACGTTGTGCAGGCCAAAAACATGAAGAAGTTGTGAATCACCTGAATGGCATTCCCAATAAGAAGACTTTCCAAAGCTCTCACACCAGAGCAAACCTCTGGGAAGCTCTTTCCAGTTACCCTGCATAACTCTGCCAAAATAAGATAGAAATGATCACACCCTCCTCTTTTCTCATTTCCCTCCCAGACACTGAAAATTACTCCCTAACTTATATCTGCAGAGAGAATAAAATTCCACCTACTTGGAACAAAAACGTGTTCCACAGTGGCATACAAAACCGAGACTCCTGCTTTTGTTTCTTTTGACCTAATTCTTCTGCCTTATCCTCTATTTCCATAGTTCTCCGCTGGTATATTTAGATAGTCCTCTTCCATCCACTCAACCAAGAACTTTATTGAGCACAAATTTAGTGACGTCCTGAGAAAGTCCTCTATGTGGAGCTATTTTTATTTTATTGATTTATTTTGCAAATTCATTTGTCTCCCTCCTTCATGCTTCCAGAGAGAAATCAAAACCCTACAAATTATAAATAGATTATTAACACTGACTCCTGAAACTGCACGAGAGGGTACTTAATGCCTTAGCCACTCAGATTCTGCTTTGTCACGTCCAGGCCTGGGAAAACTGCGTCACAAGCCCCTTAAAGGTAAATGAAAGGTTGGGAAATGAAACCAACCTTTCATTAAGGTCCCAAGGGTCAGACCCTTTGCCTAGATGGTATCGTGTGAATAATCACTGTGATGACAGATGTCAAGTTTACTCACTCAACAAGCACTTACTGAGCACCTACTATGTGCTGGGCACTGTGTAGGGCACTGGGCTAGGCACTGTTGTGTATAAATACCAATGTGACGACGAGGCTCTGGGTGAGCTGGCAGCACCGTAGCCGAGAGCAGTTTGCTCTCCTCTCCCCACGATGATCCCGAGGAAAAGAAAGCTGCCTGCAAGTCTGCCAAGGCCAACATCTTAAACTAGTGTTGTTCCTCCAATAGCTGATTCCTGTTTTAGATCAACAAAAAGTCCCGCAAACATAATGAAGGTCTCCTTGGGTAGATCCCTGGGGCTGGTCTTTGAGGAGAAATAGGAAACAAACCTGCTGTGGAAGGGAGAGCCTCACTGTGAAGCTCCGGGCGATCTCCCCAAAGCCCAGTTTTCTTGTACAGCCTGCAGGGGCACTTACAGTTCATCTCTGACCTGACCATCTTGCTTTCCCACCTTTCCTACAGCCTCTCTCTGACCTTAGCGAGGGAGGTCAGCGTGTTCTTCTGATTCAAGGGGACCCTGAATAAGAATCGAGCAGAGTGAGTTAGGCGTCAAAAGGCCTGCCACGTCAACTTGGGCCAGCATTTCACCTCCCTGACCCTCAGTCTCTTCATCTATCAAAGGGAAGCAATGCCCAGCCCACAGTGTCCTTGGGAGGTTAGAGGAGACCGTGCGTGTGAATGTGACTCCCACATTACCTGGCCTGTGATGGGGACTCAGTAAGTGTCATTTCCTTGTGCCACCTCTGTAGGCTTTCTCATCCTGAATGACAAATTCCAACTCTTGGCCCAGACAGCTCAGCTCATGGACAAAATGGGAGTATGAGACATATCACATGTCATGTTCCTGTCTTAAAGATTAAAATGATTCAACATTGATTTGGCTTTAAGAATTTCTCATCTGACCTTAAGATAACTGGACTTCCCAGGGATGTCCCAAAGGCTGCGAATTAAAGCAACAGCAAGGAATATTTGTCTCTTACTATCTAGTTATCTTAGTATTAAACTAAGAATAATTTAAAGAATGTATTCATGGTAAAAAATATTATGATTTAAGTTTAAATTAAATTTTGTTCTGAATTGTAGTAATAGCTAGACATTTATGAGTGATATTTCAGGCAATATATGTAAGAAAAGACCATTTTAAGGGAATATTTATGACATGGATTTAAAATTGTACTTTTCGGAATTAAGAAACCTAGGCTTGGAGTACTTTCTATTCTTTGTTTAGTGGCAGATTAACTTTGACATTTGGCCCGGACACACCCCATGCTCTGGTGTTTCCTGCAGTAACACAGCTCTCCACCAGGGAGCCCCGCAAAGTAGAGCTGATATTTGCAAAGGGCTTTGAGGGTCTTGGCTAGAACATGCTGCAGGAGCACGGGATATTATTCTAATCTCGTACTTTAAGAAGGGAAAGGCAGGAGGTTCATCTCCAGATGCCCCCAGGGATTCTGAGACAACAGGAAGGTGCTCAGAAAATCTCACAGCTTCTTAAAGGAAGCTGAGATTTCATAAAGGACAAGATTGAGGATTTGGGCTCTGCATCCTCATCCTGAGCTTGCTGACTCTAACACGTGGTCAGCTTGGGGTACCGGGGCTCAGCCAGCTTCTTGGTGGACACACATCCAGTAGCAATGTGGCGAGCCCCTCTGGATGGGCGTGTCAGGAACAACATCTCTCCTTCCCCAGGTCTGGCTACAGAAAGGACACCAAGCTTGTGAGAGGTGACACTCTCAACCCCACAAAGGAGTGCGACTAGCAAGGGCAATCTGCATGTGGACTCGGGGCCCCCGTGCTCCATCTCTTCTGGGTGCACCAGAGCAAGCAGCACTGACCAAAAGTCCCACCTAGCCTCTTTTTCTTTACTGGCCAGGAATGCAACATCGGCTTCCTGTAGATCTTTTTATATCCTCCTCAAGGATTCAAACGCACCCCTCATTCGTCCACGCACCCATTTCTGCCTTCCCACTCACTGTTCCCTCCACGGCGGACCTCCCTGTCCCCACCCCTCACTTACCCCTTGTGTCTCAGTTTAGATGTCAACTCCTCAGAGCTACCTTCCCTACCCACAATGCTGTTCAATATCTTCATACCCAAACTGCACCCAGTCCCATTCATATCAAGGACCACAGCTGTGGCTTTTATTTGCCTGTTAGTTTACTTGTTTATTGGCTAGGAGTACAGTGGTAATATCTTCTGTTCGAACACAAGCAGGGCATATTTGAGGAATGCATTAATTCTCCCAGACTGTGAGCCCCATAATGTACCACTACGTTGGTGTTATCTCCAGCCACAGCTGTGCACACTGTTGTCGGAAGTCCAGTAAGAAAGGCTGGTATTTGCACCGAGGTGTGGGCTCCGGGATATTAGCTGTCTACCTCCCTCGTTTGCAGGGTGGAACTGAGCATAGGGGGAGACTGGCTGTGCCTGGAGAAGAGAGAAAACTAGGTCCAAGAAGCAGGCGATTTCATTTCCAACAACCTTGAGGGTCCAAACAGAGGAACTGTGGGGTTGACTTATCAGCTCACTACCATTGTTTTTCCAAGACGAGCTAGAACGTAAGAGCGCAACAGCAGTCAATCAATCTGCCCGAGCATGTGTCGTCTGGGGCTCACCGCCTGTGTGCCTGCAGCATGCTGCCTCTCAGGTCTGCTCGGATTCTCCCCAGATCAGCTGGGAACTTTTCAGCTGCAAGCAACATTAAAGTCAACCCAAACTGGCATACGCACACATAGAAGTCACTGGCTTTCACAATCTGAGAAGTCCAAGGACAAGGCTGGTTTTACATGCAGCTTGACCCAGGGGCTCAAGCAATATCATCAGGGCCTGGCATTCCTCCTGGGTGTCTCCAGGCTCCACAGCCCCTGGGTGACACTGTTCTCATCCAGCCCCCCCCTGCAGTGGTAACTGGGTGGCTACTTCAGCTCCAGCCTTGGGTGCTTCCTATGTTCAAGTTCAGCAGGAAAGAGTATAGCCAACCTCTTTTGCAGTGGTCCCAGGAGTCTTATGGTATTTTAGTGACTCTAATCTGGTCCTTGGAGATCAAGGCAGGCAGGTCTGAGGGGCAGGCCCACCCCTGGAACAGAAGGAAGGGTCAAACCCTCCTACAGCAGGAGGTTGACACTGGAGAGACAACCTGGAAAAGGAAAGGGACTAGAATAGCCAAAACAAATTTTTAAAAGGAGAATAGAGTTGGAAGACACATGTTACATGGTTTCAAAACTTACTAGAAAGTGATGATAATCAAGAGAGTGTGGTATTGGGGAAAGGAGAGACACATAGATGAATGAACCAGAACAAAAAGCCCATAATGAGGCCTCCTTACATATATGGTTAACTGATTTTAGCAAATGTATAAAGATAATTCTTTTTAAAAAATAGTTTATTTATTTTTAGACAGAGGGGAAGGGAGGGAGAAAGAGAGAGAGAGGAACATCAATGTGTGGTTGCCTCTTGATCGCCCCCCACTGGGGACCTGGCCTGCAACCCAGGCATGTTCCCTGACTGGGGCATCAAACCAGCGATCCTTTGGTCCGCAGGCTGGCACTCAATCCACTGAGCCTCACTAGCCAGGGCTGTATAAACGTAATTCAATGGAGAATGTTTAGTCTTTTCAACAAAATGTGCTGGAACAATTCAACATTCATATGCAGAATAAGAAGAAGAAGGAGAAGGAGAAGGAAGAGAAGGAGGAGAAGGAGGAGAAGGAGAAGAAGAAGGAGAAGAAGAAGAAAAGAAAAAAGAAAGAAACTCAACCTAAATTCACATCATAATAAAAAATTAACTCAAAATGGGTCTTCAATCTAAATGTAATACACAAAACTGTAAAATTTCTAGAAGAAAACATAGGAGAGAATCTCTGTGATCTTGGATTAGGCAGAAATTTCTTAAGGTATGACATAATCCATAAAAGATACAATTGATAAAATGAACTGCATCAAAATTTAGAACATCTATCTTATGAAAGATGTTAAGAGAGTTAAGAAACCACACACTGTGGGGAAATATTGCAAATCAAATATTTAACTGAGGGCTTATATCCAGAATGTATAAAGAACTCTAAACACTCAGTAACAAGTGAAAGTTACCTCTGAGCCTCCTGGTGGTCTCCCTTCACCTGTCTCTCCTCGCTTCCCTTGCGTTATATCTTGGAAAAATGCCTCTTGGATTTTTAAGTAGATTATGACTCTTTGGTACATAAAAATATATTTGAAAACTCAAAGAAAGAAGAGAGAGAGAAATGCCCTCAGTAATAAGAAAACAACACGATTTTAAAACATGCAAAGATGTATGCCCTGACTGGGGTGGCTCAGTGGGTTGGGCGTCATCCCCCCAAAGTGAAAGCTCGCTGAGTCCATCCTCAGTCAGGGCACATGCCAAGCTGTGGGTTTGGTCCCAGGTCGGGGTGTGTACAAGAGGCAACCGATTGTTGTTTCTCTTCTCCTCTTTCTCCCTCCCTTCCCTGCTCTCTTACTCTAAAAAAAAAAAAAAAAAGCAAAGATCTCCAAATAAGATACATGGATGGCAGATAAGCTATGAAAAGATGCTCAACATTATTAGTCATTAGGAAAATGCGTATTAAAAACCATAGTGAGATACCACTGTACAACTATTACAATACAGTTGAAACTAAAAAATGTGGCCTTGGCTGGTGTGGCTCAGTGGATTGAGCACTGGCCTGTGACCCAAAGGGTTGCCAGTTCGATTCCCAGGCAGGGCACAGGCCTGGGTTGCGGGCCAGGTCCTCTGTTGGGAGCATGCAAGAGGCAACCGCACATTGATATTTCTCTCCCTCTCTTTTCCCCTCCCTTTCCCTCTGTCTAAAAATGAATAAACAAAATCTTTTAAAAATAAAAATAAAATAAAATAAAATAAGTGTGGCCATATCAAGACTGGAGAAGGTGCCAAACACCCGGAACTCTCGTAGATTGCTAGTGGGAATGCAAAATGCTGCAGCCACTCTGAACCAGTTTGACGGTTTCATATAAAGGAAAAAAACATGTTTTTCATCCTAAGGACTGTACCAAATGTTTATAGTGCCTTTCGTGATGATCATTAAAAACTGAAAAGAATCCAAGTATTTTACCTGGTGAATGGATACATTGTGGTGTATTCATACAATGGAATACCACTCACTAATGAAAATGAACAAACTATTAACACAACATAGAAGAATCCAAAATCCATATGATAAGTAAAAGAAATCAGGATCAAACGGCTGTCTACGACATGATTCCATTTACATGACATTCTAGAAAATGCAAAATTATGGAATTGGAAACCGGACCAGTGGTCACCAGGGGGTGGGGATGTGGGAGGGGCTGATTACGAATGCGAAATTTATTGGGCAACAGAGCTGTTCTGATATCTTCAAAGTGTTAGTGATTATACAACTGTTTGCATATAGAAAGGGACACAAAAAGAGCGAGTTTTATTGTAAATAAAATTTAAAACCATAAACGAGGTGAAAGCGAAACAAACAAATAAAAATGCTACTCTGAGTTCCCTTCAACATTTCTGGGACCCAGACCTGCTGCTAATGGCAAACGTCTTCTTGGCAAGAAACAAATTATCCGTAAGAATGAAGTTGTATTTGCTTTTCAAAATGGGCAGAGGAAAAGGAAATTAAAAAGCTAAGCCTATAAGCACCAAGTAAATACAGTAAATACTTTATTAGTTTGGACTCTTAAACTGTCTGTTTTCATATGCACAGTTTTTCCATAAATAGCCATGTAATTTCTTATCCTTTAGAGTGTAGCTTCTTGAAGACTCATACCTTCCTAGTTTGTTTTTCAAAGATTGAGCCTCGCAAATACTGTCTAAAACAGACAATGCCACATCTAATGTGTATAGCTCTATCATTTTCAGGCATTGTGCTTATTTTAATATTTTACCATTCAGTCAAGTTATCCATCTGCTGACTCCTGAATTTTTAATAACCAAGTTGGCATCACTGGGCTCCAGGAAGCTTCACAATGGGCATACCCTTCTAACTTTCTGAAATGTCATTTAATATTATCCTACATCATTACTCAGCTGTCCACATGAGGGACGGTAGAAGAGAAGAATTTAATTTTCAGGTCAGATTTCATGAGACTTGGGATCCAAAATCTTTTTAAGAAAGTCCATTTCTACTGTAATTGGGTCATCCACATATCATCCTCTTCACTTTCATAATCAAATCAATTAATGGCTAAGTTTGTTAATCTGGACCCATCAGCCCCTGTAAACATGCTAAATGATTTCATTGTATTATGAGAAAAAATATGGAAGCATCTGGAGGGTAACAATATTAGAAATATAATTTAACATTGTAATTGGGTGCTCACAAAATAAGTTCAAATTAGAATTTAGAAGAAATTCTTGGAAAATATTTTTTATTGGATAAAGGCTATAATGTCATCAAGAATAGTCAGCAGACACTAAATGTTCTATATTAACATAGTGAATGGATATTTGTCCAAGACTCTTGAGTGACATTCAAAATCACTTGTACCCTCCATCATGGGATTAAAATATCACTGGACTAAGTCACCTAGAATAAGCTGAATTAGATCTATCATTGCTTTTTTATTCTTAAGAGAAAATAGGCTGAAAAAATGGATTATGAATCAGTGTCATTTGTTGCTGAGCCTCTTGCTTGTGAGGTAGATGTGGGAATTTTAGAAATCAGGTAGGACAGGTGTGTGGGCTTGGGCAACACCAGAGACCCGGTGGCTCAAGCCCTGTCTTTCCAACCACTTCAGAGAGGGTCATAACACCTAAGGCAGATGAACTTGTCCTTTTTAAATAAAACACTGGGTTAGTAAATTAACATAAACTTGAAGACCTCAAAGTGTAAAACAGTGAATGGCCAGAATAAAATTACAGTATGCTAATTTTATGCAGGAATGGACAGACCACAAATTACGCTGGAATCCTGATGAATATGGTGGAATTCATTCAATTAAAGTCCCATCAGAATCTCTCTGGCTTCCTGACATAGTTCTCTTTGAAAAGTAAGTATCACAGAAGTAAAGGACACTGGGCAGATTAGGACTAGAAATAGAAAAGCCTGATGTTGGTAAAATAAATAAGAGAAATGCACAACTTCAAGTAATGAGAGTATTGTTTGTTTTTGAGATATCGTTTAACCTTGTAAAAAGAAAGTAATAAAATACCAACGGTACAGTGGTTGGCATAACTAAACTAAAAAAAAAAAAAAAAAAAACCCTCCCGTGTTCAACTTACTATTGAATACAACTGCTTTTACTACAGTGCTGACGGACGTTTCGAAGGCTCCCTCATGACCAAAGTCATAGTGAAATCCAATGGAACTGTCATCTGGACCCCTCCTGCCAGTTATAAAAGTTCGTGCACCATGGACGTCACGTTTTTCCCATTTGACCGGCAGAACTGCTCCATGAAGTTTGGGTCCTGGACTTACGACGGCACCATGGTTGACCTCGTTTTGATACATGAGAACGTCGACAGAAAAGACTTCTTTGATAACGGAGAATGGGAAATACTAAATGCCAAAGGGACGAAGGGGAACAGAAGAGAGGGTTTGTATACATACCCATTCATCACTTACTCCTTCGTCCTGCGTCGCCTGCCTCTGTTCTACACCCTCTTCCTGATAATCCCCTGCCTGGGACTCTCCTTTCTGACGGTTCTCGTGTTCTATTTACCTTCTGATGAAGGAGAAAAACTTTCCTTGTCTACATCGGTTCTGGTTTCCCTGACAGTCTTTCTCTTAGTGATTGAAGAGATCATCCCGTCTTCTTCAAAGGTCATTCCTCTCATTGGCGAGTACTTACTGTTCATCATGATTTTCGTCACCCTGTCGATTATCGTGACCGTGTTTGTCATTAACGTGCACCACAGATCTTCTTCAACTTACCATCCCATGGCCCCCTGGGTTAAGAGGCTATTTCTGCAAAAACTTCCTAAATTACTTTGTATGAGGGACCATGTGGATCGCTACTCTTTCGCAGATACAGAAGAGAGTAAACCGGTGGTGAAAGGTAAAGTCCTGGAAAAAAGGAAACAGAAACAGATCAGTGATGGAGAAAAAGTTCTGGTTGATTTCTTGGAAAAGGCTGCTGATTCCATTAGATACATCTCAAGGCACGTGAAGAAAGAGCATTTTATCAGCCAGGTGGGTAAACTGCTATTCTTAATAAAGCTATTGTTGAGGTGTGCAAGAATGAGTATTTTCACTTGGGTGTACAACAAAATGCTGTCTTTGTTTAAAGTGTGACATTATTAGCTATCTGCTTTACGCGTATGAAATGTAAAGCGAGCCCTGACATAAATTAGGTATTTTTGGTATGGATTTTTAAGAAGTTCACAAAAACAGAATGAGCAAAAGTGAAGCAACTATAGATTAAGCACTATTCCTTATGACTAGTTTGATTCAATTTAAAATAACTCAACTCTACATTTTCAGTAGGCTATTCTGATCTCTGGTAACTTCTCATTTTTATATGGGATGATGGATATTTCTATCCATAGTATTTGGAAATAAAAGAAGAGAATCAGATTTTTAAACTAATATAGAAATATAGTGTTTCAACAAATATTTTGGTGAGAGAAAAGGGTGTAGTTATTTAGCTTTCAGATTTTGGGGGGGTGGGAAAAGTGTGGCTAGAGTGTGAATTTCAGACTCAGAACAGTCCTGGACTCAGATCCTACCTAATTCTACGTAACTTGAGACATGGTACATAATCCCCATGTAGTAGACATAGGACATTTATTTTCCCGTGAAAGATGAGAACTGGCCTGTCCTTCAGACTCCTCTAGCCTCACTGCTTTTCCTGCTCTGACCTTGCCCTTCACAGCTTGTTGCCCATTCCCTCTCACCCCACCCCCGCCCCAACTTCTCTTCCTCCAAAGGGACTTGGTCTCCTCTCTCCTTTATGAATTCCTGGCCTCTCCCGGTCAGTCCCCCTCCTGGGCAGTATCCATCATCCTGGAGCTGTAGCAGTGAAACCCCGGGTGGAGCTAAAGAAGAGAAGTAGCCTTGTGACACTGGGCTATGAAAATTCTTCATTTATAAATTTATGGTTCGTTTCAAATGTAGTATCAGAAAGCATCACACTGAGAGATACTGGCTTTTTATTTGTGTAAAGAAATCAGGCTCTCCCCATTTTAACCTGTAATGTTTACAAATGTGTAAATGATCTGTTGTTTCTATTTTACATCTTCAATGTTGATGAAAGTGTTCACTGGCTGTTCAGTTCAGGCACTGTTAGTGAAGTTGCAGGGAAGAACCCAAGCCCATACTGAGGGCAATGGGTTAGGTGTGTTTTGAAAACTGGTGGGCTGTCAATCTGGTTATTACTCTTTTTAAGTCCCTTGAAATAATTCAGAATGGTTGCCCAGCATTGTAAATGGAAGGTGTCTTTTTCTCTTTTGCAGGTTGTACAAGACTGGAAATTCGTAGCACAAGTTCTGGACCGCATCTTCCTGTGGCTCTTTCTGATAGTGTCAGTGACAGGCTCTGTTCTGATTTTTACCCCCGCTTTGAAGATGTGGCTGCATAGTTACCATTAGGAACAAGTCTTCAGTGAAATCTAATATATATACCATAGAGACAAAATTACACCTTAGACCTGACACCCAGCTAGCATGTATATACAGCATCCAAATGCACGTGTTCGTTAGAAGGGTCTGTGTCCTCCTCATGGAAACTGAACCTTGGGAAAGGTGGGTTTGCCCACAGTAAATTCGAGGTTGCCTTAGAGTGGGCTGGATTTAAATAAAGCAGAAGCTCCACAGGTCCCTTGCCTTGGCTTCCACAGTCATTCAGGGAGGAGTCATATGTCCAGGCCCGCGGTCACAAGCCAGGACGCACTAGGACTGTTACTAGTAGGTGACTGATGCTCCCAGGAAGCTGGACTGAGGCCTAACCAAGCCTGAGGCCCACAGAGAGTTCAAGGAGGCCTCCGAGTGAAGGTGTTTGTGTGGCAGGACGTGGGTCTCCTGTACCCGCTGCCGTCCTTGGTGGTTTCACCGGAGTCGCACCTTGGGCTATGTGTTGTGTAGCTCTGGCAACGTGGGTGAACGTGTCTCAACAACCATTTGGCGAATTCCACTGGAATGACAGCCCCTGGCCCAGCATAATTGTTACTAAGGATATTCCAAGATGCCACTGGTCAATTAACGTCCCCGCTGAACGTGGCATTTATTAAAAACAGCCTCACTCGTAAGGCTGGTGTTAATCTAGGCTTTCCATTTTGTTTCTTTTCTTCCTTCTTTTCCTTTTTTAAAAAGTTCTTTAAATTTTTTTTTGGTGAGGACATTGAAGTTCTATTCTCTTGGAATTATTCATAACATTATAAAGGTTTTCAGATGGTGAAACTGCTGTGAACTGGGACTTGCTTGAAGGTCATATCAAAATAACTTAGAGTAGAAATGATGTCACCTGCTACCAGAAAGACAGTCATTAATGCCCATTATCTGTTCCTAGAAAATCAAAATATCTGTGCTGAACATTCTCTGATAATGCTGTTTGTCAGTCCCCGCATGTAATCTAATGCATTTCAACATAACCTCTAGGCTTTCCATTCTGTTTCTCTCTCTCTCTCTCTCTCACATGTAAGTTCTCCTGTCATCAAATTTCAGTTACACCATACAGTGTCATCAGCTACAGTCTCCATGGTTTACATTAGGTCCTCACAGCTCATTCACCTCATGACTGAACGTTTGTACCCTTCTACCGTCTCCCTACTCCCCTTTCCCCCACAGAAGTGGCAACCATTTTCCTACTCTCTGTTTCTGAGTTCCACTTCTTTTTTTTTAGTTTGAGGGATTCCACATATAAACTACGCAGTATTTGTCTTTCTCTGTCTAATTTATCTCAGCAAAGTGCCCTGCAGGTTCATCTGTGTTGTAACACATGAAGGATTTCCTTCATTTAAAGGCTGAATTATATTCCATTGTGTATATACTTCTATGTGCCACATTTTCTTCATTCATTCATTCATTCGTTCATTCATTCATTCTTCGACAGACACTTAAGTTGTTTCTACACGTTGACTATTGTGCACGAGCTGCAATGAGCATGGGAGTGCAGGTATTTCTTTGAGAAAATGCCTTTGTTTTCTTTGGATGCAACCAGAAGTGGGATTGCTGGATCATATGGTAGTTCTTTTTTAGCTCTATTTTAATTTCTCTTTTTAAAATAATTTATTTATTTATTTTCAGAGAAAAGGAGGGAGAAAGAGGGAGAGAAAGAGGTGTGTGGTTGCCTCTTGCACACCCCCCTACTGGGGACCTGGCCTGCAACCCAGGCATGTGCCCTGACTGGGAATCAAACTGGCGACCCTTTGTTTTGCAGGCTGGCGCTCAGTCCACTGAGCCACACCAGCCAGGGCTGTTTTAATTTCTTGAGGAACCTCCAAAGTGGCTGTTTCAGCTACATTCACACCCACTGGGCACAAGGCTCCCTCCACGTCTCCAGCATTGGTTATCTTTTGTGTTTTCCATGACAGCCATTCCCAGGGGGGGAAATAGTGTGTCTTTGCAATTTTGATTTGCATTTCCCTGATGTGGAGCACATTTTCATGTACCTGGTGGTTGTCTGTATGTTTTCTTTGGAAATATGTCTATTCAGGACCTTTGCCCATTTTTAAATTGGGTTATTTGGGTTGTTTGCTATTGAGTTATATGAGTTCTTTGTAGACTTTGGATTAACCTCTTATTTGATATATGGTTTGCAAATCTCTTCTCTCGTTTCATAGGTTCTTTTTTCATTCTGCCGATGATTTCCTTGGCTGTGCAAAAGATTTTTAGCTTAGTGTAGTCCCACTTGTTTATTTTTTCTATTGTTGCCTTTGCTTTTGGTATAAAATCTGCCCCCCCGCACCCCTCCCCCCCACCCAGTCATTGCCAAGATGCTTTCCCTTCCGTTTCCATGTGTCTCCCTGACCTCTGGATGCGCTTCATCTCCTCTACGCCCCTCACTCTCTAAGACTCATCGGGGTGAGTATATTCAGATGCTTTTTGTTCTCCAAAATTGCTGCTACCAAATCCTGGATTTTAGCTTGAAGCAATTTTTCTCTTTTCCGAGTTCTAAGTCTAAATCCCTATCTGGATTATTTTATTTGGGGCATGTTTCTGATAAATAGTTTGTGTCTGGGACTTTTTAAAAACTAATTTAAGGGTTTAACCCTCTCACACATGTTTAGTCTTATTCATGTCATTTTGTTTTGTGTTTTCTGTAGTATTTTCTTATTCCTTCTTGTGTTGCTCTTTTTCCATCTTGACCGAACTTGTCTGTTCCTTCTTCTCTAATGGCTTGAAAGTTATGCATTCATTTCTATTCATTTATTAATTGACATATTCAAACTCTTTTTAATCAGTGTTGAGAATTAATGCCTGAAGCCACCATTCTCTGAATAAAACAATTCCTTGACTACCTTACTTCCCCTCTATCATCTTTTATATTTTGTCAAAGTCATCAGAATTTTAAGTCCAGATTATTAATTTTTATGTATCTTTATTCAGATTAATTTATTTACAATTTATTTAGTTCACAATCATAGTATAAACACATTAATTGCTTTATTCATTTCTTGGCTCACCACTGTTTTTTATCTTAAGTTTTCCTTTTTTGTTTTATTATTTCAGAGGGAGACATCTCTAAGTAATTCTTTTAGAACATTTTGAGTGCAGTAACTTTTCTGAACTCTTGAATTTCCAAAATTGTAATTTATTCTGCCCTTACCGAACAGATTGGCAGGGCACAGAATTCTGAGTTCAGAATCATTTTTCCTAAAACTCCGAAGACGTTGTTCCACAGTATCCCAGGCTATAGATGAGGACGAGAGGTCTGGAGACGGTTGGTCCTTATTCCTTATTCCTTTTAGATTCCTGTGGGGGTTTTTTCACTGAAATCTTGGGCTTTTCTCTTTATCTTTGGACTTTGGAAATATCACCTGTATGGTACATGCCGTGTCTAAGTATAGAAATGCCTCTCTCTGTTTCTTTCTCTCTCTCTCCCTTTTTTCCTCATTTTGTCTTAGCACTTGTTGACTGATGTGTTTCGTCAACTCATGCAAATTTCTTCTTTTATGTCTTTTATTATTTCCCGACCTTTATTCACACTCTCTTTTCCTTTTGAAGTTTTTATTAGAGAGATCATGGTATTCCTGGATCTGTCCTTCATGTTTATTAGCTTTTCTCTCGTTCTTTGTATGGCGTTAATTCTCTACAGTGTCAGATTGCTGTGAGAGCCGACTTGCTCTTTAGTCATCACCTGTTCTGGTATTCAGCCCACCTGCTGAGGTCGGGTTTTCATTTGTTTGTTTGTGATTGAAGCATGTATTTGATTTCTAAGAACTCCAAGTTGTCTTTTTGGTTGTCTTATCTTCTGGAATATTTGGGGAAATACTAATTATAGTTACTTTAAAGTCCTCCATTGTCTGCATTATTTTTTTCAGGGGTTGATTCTTCCAATTTTTGATACTTTTTGTGGTCATTTTACTCAAATGTTTGGTGACTTTTGATTTATTTATTCACCCAGCAGTAAAAACTATTTCTAAACAGGAAACCTGGCTCCTGTCAATTTCCTTTACTGTTTGTGTCCAAGAAAGCATTTCTCCAGCATGTGTGGGCAGCTCATCTCTTACATGCAGGGAGGGACCCCTCTTCCTCCATGGCAGGCCTCACCCTCTGAGTCCAGCGCCCACCCTGGTTTCCCACGTGTCAGAATGCCCACATTCACGGGGACAGATGACTTAACAACTATGAAAGTACAGAACTTCTGCAGCTGTACCTGGTCCTTCAATGGATTACTGAACAATGACACTTCCTCTTTAAGTCTCCCCTTAGATCATCTTAAGATTACTGTGGAGATTTTCTAAGAAAAAACAACCTCTTTGGTGGTCCCATCTTGACTGCATGGGACCACAATTCTACTGCTCAGTTAGGTTTTACTATAAATCTGATCACATATTCCTATAAATCTGCCCCACATATTCCTGCCATTCCTCACCAATCTGGTCTATGAAGCTACCCTGGCCAACTTCCCAGTGCTGTTACGGGCTTGTTTTCATTTTGTCTTTCTTCTCTAGTATGAATAGGATTTGGAGTAGGAAAAAAAAGAAGGAAACACTTCATCCAGCCATTTTATGCTAGAAATTTGTTAAAGTCCCAATACTGTCAGATTTGCCCAATTAATACATGGCAACCAAAACACTGAAAACCAAAGGAGGCACCACACCATGATAAGAATGTGAATCTATTTTGAGGGATCTGAATAATCTGGACTTTGCAGACTGGTGGAGACTAGAAAGATGATTTTCTTAGGAATAGAATTGCTAATTTATTGACAAAAAAGTGAGGCATGTATGTTTTTTTATTATTGTTTTTTGAGAGAGGAAAAGAGAGAGACAAAGAGAAAGAAATCAATTTGTTGTTCTACTGATTTATGGTTGCTTCTTATATGTGCCCTGACCAGGGGTCGAACCTCTAATCTTGGTGTACTGGGACAAGGATCTAACCAACTGAGCTACCAGGCCAGGCAGTGAGACATGCCTTGGAGTTCATGATCTTGGCAAGAGGACCACATCTACTCTAACAGGGTTCTTCACGCCTGACTGTTCCCAGTCTCCGGGACATTTGCAGTACCCTCTGACTGCTTCCAGTCAGATCTCCCACCTGTGCATACCAACTAGCCCTCTCCTCTCCACACCTAATTTCTTCTCCGCTTGTGCCCTTGATCCCTCCTCTTGGAAATCGTTCCTTTAAGTACCCTCCCTGTCTCGTATGGCTCTCTTTTGTAGGCCTACAAAGTTCTGAGATCTGCTCTATTCTTAAAACATAAAGAACTATAGCAAACAAAAATAATAGAATTTTTCAAATACCCTGAACTGCATTTTAGAGAGATTCAAGTCATTCAAATTACTCTAAATAGCAACTCTAAATTCTAAAAAAAAAAAAAAAAAATCCTGTTTATATATTTTAAATGTTTAGGCAGTATTTAATACGGTCAGTGTATTTGTTTTCAATCGATGCCATGTTTTATATTTTCTGTGTTATGTGCACACATTATGGAATATTGGGGCTCCTGGTATTATCCACATACCCGTCACTTTTCTGTGCATTTGACTGGATTTTAAAAAGGAGGCAACATGGAGAAGAAACCCAGACACAAGGACTCCTGAGTTCCAAACCGGCTATTACCCAGCTGTTAGCTGTGGGACCTTACGAGGGTCATTTGTCCTCTCTGGTCAACAAGAGGTTATGACTCATGACCTCTGACACTCCTTCTGCTCTAAAATTCTATTTTTTGGAGCTGTACACTGGAGCTTTCACACTTTAAACTACACGACTTCTAATTACAACTTTGTTCCTTTGGAAAAATGTAATCTGCTTTCCACCCCTTTAGGACAGGGTTTGCAGATGTTCTTTGTGATGAAATCAAGGTTCGATGCTGTGAATCCCCGCTGGGATTGTGACCTCAAAGGGCAAGTCACTGTTCTTTTTATTAAGAACGCTATTGACTTTAACTCGTTACTTAACTTTATTTAACTCACTAGTTTGCTAGGTAAATGGCAATACCAATCTTAGAAAAGTGCATTTCAATTACAATTCAGTCTTCAATTAGAAAAAATATCACACGACCCACTTTCCACAGCCCCTTTCTGCCCAGGCACAGGTCAAACATTTCTACATGTATGTGCAGCTTATGCCTCACTGCAGCTAAATTGGGATAAAATACCAGTTTTAAATATAGAAAAGGGTACATATTTATATATCACCATAACCCTAAGGAAGTAACTACAAAAGAGAACTATGAAACCAAGAAATATTTTTACAGATTTTATTTATTTATTTTTAGACAGAGCTGGAAGGGAATGAGAAAGAGAGGGAGAGAAACATCAATGTGTCGGTTGCCTCTCACGCTCCCCCCGCTGGGGACCTGGCCCAAAACCCAGGCATGTGCCTTGACTGGGAAATGAACTGGTGACCCTTTGGTGTGCAGGCCCGCACTCAATCCACTGAGCCACACCAGTCAGGGCAGAAGATTTTATCCCAAATTTATAGCAAGAAAAGTCTCCTGTGGGCAACCTTGCCAGCTAATTTCAACAAGTGGATGCAGCAAAACCCATACGACTCTCCATCACACGTGTCAGCATGTGGGACAGACACGTGCATGAGCACACACATGCAGGCACTCCCACATGGAGGCACACACGTGTCGACACTCACAGGCATGCACACCTGTGTGGACACACAGAAATCTGTCCTAACTGTTCTCATTCTTCAGATCTTTGCTATCACTCCACCTCCTCATGAAGCCTCCACAGAGCACACGGCCCCACTGAGCTCCCCGTCTCTGAAATTCCGTGGTGTTTTCCGTCTCTGCTATATAGTTTAGAAGGTAATTGTTCTCTGTTATTTTAAGTGAGTTTCCTTGCCTCAGGGTATGTCATAGCATACCCTGTGTTATATCCCCAACAGCATCTAATAGAGCTGTGTGCACGGTCAAGGCTTAATCCATATTTGTTGACTAATTAACCCAGTACCAGCGAGTTTGGATTGGGTTATTCATCTGAAATAAAGAAAAATTTGTACTCTTGCTCAGTCCTTCTGATATTTCCAGCTTGCTCGCTCTCTGTGATTTTCAGTATGTACCTTGAAGAAACATTTTCTTACATTAAAAAGTCTTTAAGTACTATTATCATACTTAGAAAAATTAATAATTCCATATTTAAGTTTCCCTGTTTCAAGAACAGTCTAAATTGTTTTAAAGATTTTATTTATTTCTTTTTAGACGGAGAGGAAGGGAGGGAGACAGAGAGGGAGGGAAATATCAATGTGTGGTTGCCTCTCATGCATCCCCTACTGGGGACCTGGCCTGAAACCCAGGCATGTGCCCTGACAGGGAATCAAACCGGCAACCCTTTGGTTAGCAAGTTGGCACTCAATCCACTGAGCCACACCAACCAGGGCAAGAACAGCCTAAGTTTATAGCTTGCTTGTCTAAAATAGGATTTAACCCATAGTGTTATGCCTCTTAAATCTATGTTAATTTCCTTCCTGTCACTGACTTGTTGAAAGGACTAGGTCAGTTTTCCCCAAGAATGTCTCATGTTTTGGGTTTGTCTGGTTGCTGGCTTCTGGTGTCATTTAACTTGTTCCTCTGTCTCCTGCATTTCCTGCAAATTCAAAGTTACAGCTGTAATTCCAGTTCAATTTTTTTGACAGCATACATCAGAGATGAAGGTGCAGAGTTTATATTGCACTGTACAAGGAGACATACTACCTGGCTACCTAATCATGAAGACTAATCGCTGGGTTAAGATGATGGCAGCCTGATCTCTCCGCCTGTCCAGTGATGAACTGAGTGGCATAGCCTGTGTTCCTACCACACATGGGTTTTAAAGACTCTTACCTTGGCCCTTGGAAGGTGGTCTAACCATCTACATTAGGACACTATAATTTCCAAAGAGTAGGATTTTATGTTGGGATAGACCTTTCTGCTTGTGTCATAATTCTTCCTTGGAAACACCTGCTATCATGTATTAAGTGAATTCACTTAATTAACAGCCGTGGTGACTCTCATTCATGTTTAACCTGACATATATTCCTTCTTTGTATTAAGACTTTCTAGTCAATATGTCAATAAAATAATAGTGAAAATAAAAGTAACATGATTTCTTTGGTTCATGGACAATCTTGGGATTGGGGAAAGTAACCGAGAGCAGCAATACACCCACAGGTGAACACTGACCGCCACACCTCCAGGCAGAGTCACCGCTGTTGCAGCAAGGCGGCCTGGCCCCCTGTAGACTTAGACACGACCCCGAATGCTCAACGACGGTTCTAGCTTCGGGCAACAAAAGGAGACTCAAGCAGGCCAGGAGAATGCAGTGTCCAAAGGGATATCATAGAAAGATGATGATCAGTTCAGGCAGCCTTCCAAACAGCCCTGTGAGAAAGCTGCTATCCTCATCCCTGTTACAGATGCAGGCCCTCTTCATCTGCAAAACTCTACCCTCACAGGACTGAAGAGTTGGGAAGGATCAGCCTTACTGTGTCTCAGCAGGATGGACGCTCCTGCACTCAGTGAGGGTGTGTGGCTGCCCCCCAACAAGCCTGCCAGGCATTTGCCCTCACAGGCCTGTGCCCCAATGTAATGCCCTCAAACGGGTTCTAATTTTTCACAGGGCAGCTTATGGGGGTGTTGAAAGGGAAAATACTACAATGGTCTGTCCCGCATGTTATGGAATGTTTAACATCCCTGTGCCTAAGCCCTACATGACAATCGCATCCCTAGTCATTGTGATAACCAAGACTGCTCTTCTAGACTTTTCCAAACACCAACCAGAAATAGTGTGTGGGTGTGTGCGTGGGTGTGCACATGTGTAAAAGGGGTGCAATTGCATCTCTAGTTCAGAATGGCTGGTCCTGCTGGAGGGTTCAGATGATATTCCAAAGTCAAAATGGGGGATGGGTAGAGGCGCTGCTCAGAGGCTGGCTCCTGTTCTCACTGCCCTGCCCCTCACTACATACAAGAGGCCCATCCTCCGTCTTTCGAGAGGTTGGCGCTGGGTGGGGGCATCCCAAGTATATGCTCTCTAGGCCCCACCCAGATGGTGCCTCCGTGCCTCCGAGTCTCCATCCTCCTTCCCCCACCTCGTGCGCTGCCCTCCACCCTGATGAACATGGTGGGATTCGTTCAATGGTGTTGGTGAGGATGTGAGAGGAACGGAACCCTTGTGTGTGGTGAGCAGGAATGCGAAATGGTACGGTCACTGTGGAAACCAGTACCACAGTTCCTTAAAAAGTTAAAAGTAGGATTACAACAAAACCCAGCAATTCCACCTCAAGACATATACTCCAAAGAGATGAAAGCAGGGACTCGAAAAGATCGTTGTGCACTCATATTCATAGCAGCATTATTCACAAGTGCCGAAAGGTGGAAGAGACCCAACCCGTGTCCACTGACAAATGAGTGTATAAATGAAACACACAATGGAGTATCACTCAGCTTAAAACGCAGAGAAATTCTGACAGGTGACTCCATGATGAAACTTGAAGACATTATGCTAAGTGAAATGTGCCAATTACCAAAAGAGAAATACTGTACGATTCCAATCACCTGAGATGCCCGAAGTGGTCCAGTTAAGAGATTCCAAGTGGAACCAGTTGCCAGAGCAGCGGGAGGGAAGCAGGAAGAGCTGCTGTCTGCCTGGCGTCTGCCAGTGCGGTTTCGGTTTTGCGAGGTGGAAGTTCTGTGGACGGACGGTGGTGGTGGTTGTACAGTAATGTGCTGCTGGACTCACACTCAGAAGTAGTGAAGGTGGTAAGTTTATGCCATGTGTATTTTACCACCATTAAAACTTTTTCAAAAATAAAATTAAATGTTGACTTGGTTTCATAGTAAAAAAAAAATGTATCAAGTAACCACCAACAAGCACGTGAGGGAGTAGGAATACTTTCAAACAGAGTAATTCCAATTCCAGACCTCTGCCTGGTGTACCACGCAGTGCCTCACGCTCCAGTATGAGAGAGACCAGGAAGAGTTTACATGGGGTCATCGAAGGCATGGTACATCAACACAACAGAGATTATGCAATCTTAAAAATTGTACTTCAAGACTATGTAACATCATGGAGACATGTTGCTAATATGATGTTTTGAGAAAACAGAAAAACACAAAATTGCAAGGTAGCATTGAAGTGTAAAAAATTATATGCGCATATAGGCAAAGACTAAAAGGGAAAAAGCAAAATAAAAGTAGTCCCTTTGTTAGGGCAGATTTATTGTTTTTTTCTGCTTTAAAATACACTTTTACATTGTTAGGATAATATTTATACAACAAATAAGAAGACAACAAATTCAAGTGGAGTAAAACAGAATTCCCTCTCAGGAAAGGAATCGCTCCAAAGGGTACAAGATCACAGTACCCGACAGAAATCATTCCGTTTCCAGTCCCTGCTGCAGCGAACAGAGGCAAAGGGTTGGTGAGCAGGGACAGCAAAGGCTGTGCTGGGCTTGCCCGGCCACCCCACACCACGTCCTCCTGTTTTGATTGCTCCAGTTACATCCCCGAGTGACATGTGGTCCTGGGGGTCTTTGTGTTTACAACTTTTCCTGAAAAGCGGCAACTACTTGAGGACAACCGATTTTGGCCACCTTTGCAATTCCTAGCGCAGTGCCGGGTT
Source organism: Desmodus rotundus (assembly GCF_022682495.2). Classification (NCBI taxonomy): domain Eukaryota; kingdom Metazoa; phylum Chordata; class Mammalia; order Chiroptera; family Phyllostomidae; genus Desmodus; species Desmodus rotundus. The sequence goes on from NC_071399.1 coordinate 26,010,668, forward strand.
ACCACGGAGTCTCTCGCCAGTTAAATGCTGATTAAAAACAGCCAGCTGATACCAACTCTGACCACCTGCTATGACTTTTTGCCAATTAATGTATCAAATAATGCTGGTGTGTGAGCTACATCACAGAGACATGCACAAGAAAGCAAACCTACAGGAGTTCACAAGCAGGGCAAATGTCAGCAAGGTCCATGTTCCAGAGCTTCACGTCTGGCATGTGTCATTCTACTGATCAGAAGTGTCAGCTGGAGGGACAGCAGAACCCCTGTCAGTGTGGCTTGGTGTTGATGACATGGTTCGCTGCATCGCGGTTCATCATATCCCTGGAAAGCTCAACCTGTCCGGACAAGAGAAGCCTGTGGCTGTTACCACGCTGGGCTCCAGCATTGCAGCAAACTTCACAGATTCCTCTGTGCTACCGAGGGGGGCACCCAGGCTCCCAATCTGCAATCAAGTCCCCTTTTTCCACCTAGTCATCAGCTTCAGTAGATGGGGGAGTTAGCCGGGAAGCTTTATATCCCTTCCCTTCAGTGGAGAACACAGAACAAATATAGCATCTGTAAATTTCAGGTGTAAGTTCCAACTGCTGGAAAAGATAACATCCTTAGGATTTCCCTGTGCTCCCCAGCAGGGGCTGTAGAAATAGCCCTGCAGTTCCAAACACACAGACAATGATGAATATCCAAAGAAATACTCTGTCCACCACCATGGCCACATATTTCCAGTCATCTTCTACCTGCAAGGCAAGCAAAAAAGTCAAATCAACTTTAAAAAATCAAAACTATAGGAAATGTGCTCTGTTTCATCAATAAGCATCTTCCTTTTCAAAGAAGATGTTTCCGGTGCTTCACAGACATGGTCAGATCTTCAGAGGGAATGCACAGCAGAGCTTTTGCTTTGTCTGAGGAGGGTGGGTACAGGCTACTCGCGAGTGCCTCGTGCAGCCAGCTGCAGCCAGCGCAGATCGCAATTAGCCAGGATTCCATGGGTCTCAGAGGACTTTCCTGACCACGAGAAGCACTCCCAAGCAGCAGCTGCTCAGACAGCGCAGTTCTCGTCATTGGCACCAGTGGATACCTCCCCCCGTGGCAGGTGTGGGAATAGTTTGAGGCAGGGAGTGTAGGACATGCGGCATGATGGAGGATCCCCTTATGAGGAACAGGCAGCCCTCTGGACCTCAAGGTCATGCTGGTAATGGAGAGGTCACTGCATTTCCCACGGCCTTCCAGTCTTTGACCTCCTAACCCCTGCCGAAGTCTCCCTGGTTGTGTCTTGAGAGCCCTACCTGGTTGTGATTAAGTCAGCAGCAAGTCTCCCTTACATTTTATGAAGGTGCCACCATGAAGGGGAGTTCTGAGCTCACTTGTCCTGTGATGCACCCCCACCCCTCACCTGAGTGACATGCAGTCACAGTGTCTTCCCCTGTACCAACAGGGCAGACTTTAGGCCTGGAGATATCCTTCCACTAGGAGACCCCAATGCCGCTAACTGCAGTATGAGGTCACCCCGCCTGAATTTTCAGATGCCCTCAGCCAGTCGTCCTTATGGTTTGGAAAGCTGGTGTGATTTTCTGGAGCTCTCTCTCTAGAGGATGGAGGAGGTCCATGCTACTGTGGTTACAGTCTGGGCAGCAGGAGCAGAGTATGTGGATGCTAAAAATATCGCCTACGTCCCCCTGAGGTAGAATGTCCCCCTGAGGTAGAATAAAAAGGATTAGAGCCACAGAGGACTTGCTCCGCATTCCTCCCACCACCCTAGACTGCAAGCTGCTCCGCAATCATTTCTCCTTCCCCTCTGGGGGCAGTTTTCCCACCTCCACCCCTCTGTTTGCCACTGTTCCTTGTGCAGGAGCTCTCGGTTTTATTAACCAAGGTTGCCTTGAATGTTTATTTTAACCAGACTTCACTTGAGCTAACATTGCTGGAGGTGGAGATTTGCTCTGGGGCTCCCTGACCCCAGGTCAGCCCACCCTCAATGGTGTAATAACAGACCTGGGTCTGAGAGTAATGCTGCCTGACCCTCCTGTACACAGAATGACTCTGAAGATCTGACCATGTCTACAAAGTGGCCCTAGGCCTGCTGCCGGTGGACAGGCCAGAGGAGACGTGTGTTTACCTCCTTCGTTTCATTTTGGTTCTTCATGTTTTCTGCTATGAATTGAACACTATTAATCACATCTTGGACTTCAGGTGAGTGCTCCGAATTTTCTGTCATCCATTGTAAAGGCTGACGACTCAATCTTCTCTTGCTGGTGGCGAGCCGATGTGATTTATGGCAGTGGCAGCATTCTCTGAGAAGTTTGGGTTCTCTGTGATTATCAAACTTGACTTTGGTAGGCTTGCTGGAAATGCTTTTGGGGTTTTTATCAGAGCTGGTCTTCCTCGTCTTGTCCAGAGGCCTCCTCATCATCAGGATCTGGGGCAGCCGCTGGAGGAAAACCGTCCTCACCCACGTGGGCATGGTGTGTGTGGTCGGGGTGCGATAGTGTATGTTCAGCACAAACACAGTCACCACGATGGACAGTGTGACAAAGATCATGGTGAACAGTAGGTACTCACCCACCAGTGGGATCACAAGCGATGTGGACGGAATGGTTTCTGTGATGACCAGCAAAAACACAGTCAGAGAAAGCAGAACCGAGATGCAAAGTGTCACTTTTTCACCGCAGTCAGAAGGAAGGTAAAAGACCAGCACAGTTAGAAATGAAATAAAGAGGCAGGGGATAATCAGATTGATGGTGTAAAACATCGGCAACCTTCTAATGTAAAAAGAATAGGTTATATCTGTGTATATCTCTTCACAACAGTTGTATTTTATGTCATGCTTGTAGCCCGAAGCATCAACAATTTCCCATTCGCTGTTTTCCCAAAAATCATTCATGTCCACTTTAGATCCAATGATTAGAAGATCAATTTTAGCTTTGTCATATGTCCAGGAACCAAATTTCAGGGAACAATTTTGATGATCGAAAGGGAAAAACGTGATATCCATAGGACAGGAGCTCTTAAAAATGGCTGGTGGAGTCCAGGTAACGGTGCCATCGTACTTAAGAAGAGCTTTTGTCTTGCCTTCGACTTGGAAGTCGCCCACGGCACTGCAAGGTAAATCAGACACCATTAGTGACATCTGCTTCGCTATGGGTCACTTTGCACGAAAGGCAGCTTTGGAAAGAGACTACTGCTGTCAGACCCCCGTACTTGTTGTAGAGGACAATGTCGGGCTTCCAGATCGTATCTGCAGGGACACGGAGAGTCTCGATGCCATCGAACTCCACAGGGTCCCAGCGCAATTTATAATCATTCCAGATCTAAAGGAAATCAATAGAAGTCAGCTTTTAAAACATTTCTTTGAACGTTAGCTCTATGTTTGTTCAGCAGTTGCTTTTAGTTGTTTTTTTTTTTTTTTTGAAAAATTAAGTTCTTAATTGAAGAGTAAATTGGGTTCTACCAAAAGTTGGGCGATTAAATCCACAGGGAACAGGAGCATGGGTAGCTGAGCTGATTTTAGAAATCTGTAAATCATCTAATACATATTATATAATTATCTATAGATTAGTCATTAGCTGGCCAAGGTTATAGGCTCAACTTCCATGTTCCGTATACTATATTCACACTGGAGTAGCAACTCATTTCTAATATTAAAAAGGCCGTTCAAGTGTGCAATGATGAGTTGGTTACAAAATCTAAGCAAAGATTAAGCCAAAAAAAAAAACCCAACATGAAAAAAGGTAAATGGTATCACAAAAAAACAGCTGGTGGGACTCGAACTTACATGCTCTCATGCTCAGCTAGTGATTTCTCCAGGCCTAGTTCAGCAGGATCAAAGAGTACGCAAACCCCTGACCCTGAAGCTCAAGTTACAGATGAAAATAGAAGATTCGAGAGCAGACACCAGAAAGGACAGAGTCTCTGTGTCTAAGAGGACTCTGCCACTAGGTTTCTGCACCGGTAAAGCTTGCATCAAGCCAGCTGTTACCAAAGCTGAACTTCAGGCTTTGGAGATAGAGCATAGTTTATGTTCAAAATAAGCTGTAGTGGGAAAGAGGGAGTGTTGGAGGACTTTATCCATTAGGCATTGTTAGGCTGACACACAAGTAACACAGGTCCAAGAGGACGTGGACACATACGTGACGTAGCCACAGATTGGTTTCCATGATCTGGTTTACTTCATCCTGGGAAGAAGAAACAACATTTTTTAGCTTCAAATGTATTGCTAATAGAGGTGGATCGTAGAGTAAGAATTACTACTAAAAAGAGCCAAACGTGAGTTATTCATCCTAACAGAGGGAGACAGAGAGGACTGAAAAGGCAACGTATAAAAAGCAGCCAGAAATATGATATTCCACGTCTGGTCTCAACCCTGTTGACTTTGAAAGAAAATGAGGCTTGAAGACTGTCTTTCAAATGTGATTTAAGCCCAGTCACTTCTGTGAAGCCTTTCTGAGCACTGCAGCCCATAAGGCTTTCTGAGTCCAGGAAAGGGAAGAAGGGAGAGAAGGAGAGTGTGGGGAGGAGGGGAAACAGCACAGATGGTGATCAGTACCTGGTCATTGTTTTGATGGTCCTCTCCATTTCCTGAAGACCTCCCTTCCTCAACCTCGCCACAGCGCTCCAGGCTCTGCGTCCTGGGCCCGGCTGCCCCTCGAAATGTCAACCTCAGCTCACCACGGAGTTTCCCAGCTGGAACCTGCCCCTCCCCCACAGCACATCCCCACTCCCACCCAAGCCACTGCTGACTGCTCCAATCATTCATTACACGAATATTTACTGAGTACCTACTATGTGTTCTATAAATGTTGTGACTACAGCAGTAAACAAGATGGAAAAAAATCCTTACCTTCATGTGTCTTGGCTGTTAGTTGGGGAGACAGAAAATCAATAATAGATACATAATATAATTAAGAGAGTGATAGGTCCTATGAAGAAAAATAAAGATGGATGGAGTAGTGTGTGTGTGTGTAAACATGCACGCACACACACACATCTGTTTTAGACGGGATGGACTAAGAAGGCTTCTCTGAGGAAGTGGTTTAAGCAGGTACCTAAATGACCTGAAGAGAGAAAAGGAATTACTTGGAAGAAAAGCATTGCAGGCTTATTCTATTCCAAGTATAGTGTGGTCATAACCAGCTACCAGCTCTCAGTGGGAAAGCTAATGAAGACTCACCCAGAGCCTTCAGCAGCCTTACAACACAACAGCTGAGGTTTATTGATGGTGACCCAGTAGGTTCCCGAAACTTACCAACCTTGCTTCCCAAGGCACGTGAGCAACCTCCAGAGTAAACGAGCTCAACCGTAGCCGCAAACACCGTGGCCAGACCTCAGGCGCCAGCCCGCTCTAGTTCACTGCGCTGCTCTGCGGTTCTCCAGCTCCCCCTGAAAAACTCTAACTGGAGACCTTGTCAAACTGCCTTCTGCAAATGGGCCTGTGCCGAGTCATGGCAAGCTTCAGGTTTTAAAAGGTCAACTAAAGGAATTACATTCACGGTTGCCTATTGGTCAGGGAAAGCAAAGAAATGGACTATCCATCAGCCAAGCAATCTATGGTTGTACAATTACCCGAATCTAAGGTTTGTGCCATCTGCTCATAGGTCACCTTGTGACCTACAGAGGTTGGCAGAGGCCATGTTGATAAATCTATTGGCTGTCAGTGAAAAAATGGACTAGCTCTGCAGTCCAGAAAGGTCTCGGAGGTAACCGCCATAAGCATCTTCCAAAGACTACTTCCTCTCTGTACATTAGTATAGAGAATTGAAATCAGGTGTTTATATTGCCCTGCCATCATCCCTGTCTTCCCACCTACCCTTCCACAGGCTGGTGAAGCTTTACAGATGTGACACCCTCAGAGGTGGGAGCCAGCTTTCCGTATCAGGACTTGGTCTTGCAAGCCCTGTTCTGCATCTCGTCCCAGACCCCACCAAGGCTATGGGCACTGTCATCACACAGCCCGGCCAGAGGACGCCAGAGACCCACCATACCACTCCACATTCCTGGGACCGTTGCCCGCAATCTCTTTCTCGGGAAAAGAAATTAGATGATACCACACCTGCATTAGAGGACTGAGTTACAATTTCAAATGAATTAGCTTCAAAAGCAGCAGAGACTGCAATCAGAGAGTCCAGGGGTGCTACATTTTACAAGGCCTTTGTCATTTCAGATACGCCAGGCCATCAAAAGCACTGGACAGGGGCTTTGTCCTAGATCCCTGTGGCTCGGGGTGGGGGGAGGGTAGACAGTAGACATGCTCCTACACTGAAGGATCATCCACCTAGAAATCTGTACAGCAGCAAACACACTTCCATGTAGAAGTCTCTGGTGCTATAAGGCCAACCTGGGGACTGAGACAGCAACAGAAGGCCTAGAACCTGCTAGAAGGGAGTTGGTGATTGTGCATCCTGGCTGTCCCTAGAGCTCACCATGGCTCAGTGACAACAATGAATATGGTCTACAGGGACTTCTGGTGCCTCACATGACAACAGATAGCTTTCAACACATCCATAATAATGGGTACATTAATATGTGACAAAGTAGGCCGAAGTCTTACTTTTGAATAGGAAAAAAAATTACTGAAGACAAAGAGGGACATTATATAATGGTAGAAGGATTAGTTCACCAAGAAGATATGATGATCCTAACTGGACACACATCAAACTATAGTCTCAAAATACATGAAATAAAAACTGATAGAGCTGAAAGATGAAACAGACAAATCCCCAATGATAGCTGGAGACTTCAATCCCCATCCCCCCGCAGCAACCAATAGAACTACTAAACAGAAAATCAGCAAAAATATAGAAGATCTGAAAACATAACCGTAATATTTAATTGACATATACAGAACACTCTACTCAAAAGAGCATTTTACATACCATGTGCCATAATACGACCCTCAACAAATTTAAAATAACTAAAATCACACAGTGTGTTTCCTGACCATAGTGGAATCAAACTAGAAATCAATAACAATCACTTCTCAGTCTTTTGGCTAAGATCAAGCGTGGAAATCAGTAGCAAAAAGACATAGGAAAATCTCTAAATCCATGAAAATTAAACAACTCATTTTTAAATAATCCATGGATCAAAGAAAATGTCTCAAAAGAAAAATTTTTAAAATACATAGAAATGAAAGTACAACATATCAAAATATGAGGGAAATAGCTAAAAACAATACTGAGAAGAAAACTAAAAGCATTAGCCTTGGCTGGTGTGGCTCAGTGGACTGCGCACCAGCTTGTGAACTGAGAGGTCGCCAGTTCTATTCCCAGTCAGGGCCCAGGCCTGGGTTGTGGGCCAGGCCCCCAGCTGAGGGCACGCAAGAGGCAACTGGTAGATGTATCTCTCATACATCAATGTTTCTTTCCCTCTCTTTCTTCGCACAAAATAAGCCCAAAGAAAGCATAAGGAAGGAAAAATAAAGATAAGAGCAGAAATCAATAAAATTAAGATGCAAAACAATAGGGGAAATCAATGAAACAAAAATCTGATTCTTTGCAGAGAAAAACAAAATTGATAAACCTCTAGCATGATTGACAAAAATAAAAAGAGAGAAGACACAAGTCACCAATGTCAGGAATAAAATAGGAGGTACCTATGGGGAACCGTTCCAAGCGTGGGAATTGTGGCCCAGCCCCCACTCGGAAAAGCCAGTGGGGAGCAAGGTTGGCAGGCAGGACCCACGCCCACAGACAGGTTCTCCCATGGGGAATCAGGCCTGCATTGTACCTAGACTGCTATGAGACTTGCTCTTGCTAAAACTTCCTCACTTGCTCTTGCTCCCTGAATTGAGGCAGCAAATGTTTACCGAGTATCTTTAACTTTTTAAAATCTGAGCTAGATCTCCCAGGTACGGAGCATAACCGGTTTTACCATTTCTCCCTTTACATTGCAAAATCCTTCTTTGATCGATTTAGCAACATCCTCTCCTTTGTTGTCTGTAAAAGATAACCACCCACAACAAACCTATGCATAGTAAATGAGGACCATCCTTGATGTAATGTGCCCAGAAAAGCAATAAAAGCCTGTGCAGGCAGGGGTCGGCTCTCTCTCTTGGGCTCTCTCTAGCCCTCTCGCCCTCTCTCACTTAGAGAGTGGCCATGCCGTCCCTTTTTCTCCACAGGATTTCTGTAGTCCGTGTGTATGTATCTATTGCAGCCACAACACCGGATCCTGCGAGCCGGGATCCGCATCAGGTACCACTACAGATCCTGTAGCCATTGAAAAGAATAGAGAATACACTACTAAACGTAACTTTATCATACATTCAACAGCTTAAAAGGAAGACTGAGTCCTCAAAAGCCACAAACTATTCAAATTCAAAGAAAATGAAATAGATAATCTGAATAGCCTATAGCTATAAAAAATGAATTTATAGCTTAAAAGCTCCTGGAAAAGAAATTTGCGGTGCCTTGTAGGTTTCCCTGGAGAATTCTACCAAATATGTAAAGAATTAGTATCTTGGACCATGAGGCAACACGGAGGGAAGAAACCACATGCTACGATGGTGAAACAGAAAGATAGGAAGGACCCTGGTCAATGTCCCATGTGCAGTTTATGCTTTTAGCATCACAGGCCATGTGACTGACATCCCCTGTGGCTGTGCAGTGCAGACCGGGCAACTGCGGACACCACGAAGCCACCTGGTGTTAACCTCCTGGACTGCTAACCTTTAGATTCCTGTTACTTAAGAAAGAAATAAACTTGTTTGACTTAAGCTGTAGTTTTTTGTTAAATCTCTGATAGCAGCCAAATGCAAAGGTCAAAATCTCTGTTCAGCAGTCCCCCACCCACCATCTTCAGAACAATGTCCTGAAAGGGCCAATGGACCAGGGATTTGAAGCGATGCTGTAGACTGAGGTGGCCCCCCTCACAGACATGAGGTGAAACTCAGTTCAGCTTTCCGTTCATAAGAACCCAATCCACACAGACATGGCTTCCAGCCTAACAGGTGACCAGTACTAAGCTTTCGGGTGGGGTGGGGGACGGGAAGCAGGGGAGAGGGATCAGAATAGGTACTAAATAAAAATTTATTAAAGGAATGCGTGGGTCTATCCAGGCTAAAATTAACATCATTTTTCTTTCTCTCGTATAAACCAGTATATCCACACTTCCAAGCTGGTCCAGACCCTAGAGGACCGGGCCAGGGTCAGCCCAGTCCACAGGGAAGCACGAGTTAGAGAAGCACGGTGGGCCCCGACTTCACATCTGTGATTACAGCCTTTCCCCCGTCGTAGCTAGAGAGACACCGCTGTCCCACCCGGGACGAAGGGTGGGAGGAAGGGGCGCTCCTTCCCCATCCAGGGGCTGGGACTGCTAAGAAGAAAGTGCTCCCGCCTTCTGCACGCTGCTCTGTCAGGACCTCTCCCTCACATCCCTCTCTGGAGATGCTTCAAACTTCCCTCCTTCCTGAGCCTGCCTATTCCTGGACTTTGGTCCAAAGCCTGAGCCTCAAACCAGATCTACCCCTCCCACGCCCTGGGGCCCAGAAGCCCCCTCTATGTTAGAGTACCAAGTCCTGCTACCTCCTTTCCCAGCAAGCAGGGCATGAAGATTAACCAAGAAAAAGGACTCTAGGCCTATTTGCCCTTGAACATGGTAGCAATAGATTAAAATAAGAACTCCAAGTTCCCATCCGTTTTCCCAGGTCTGGGTGGAACACTATAAGAAAGATGATTTTTCTTCTTTCTTATGTAACATGGAAGTCTTAAAATAACTTTTTTATGTAGTAAAAACAGCATGAGCCTTGGCGTTAAACAGGGCTGGTTCTAATCGCAGTTCCACCATCTGTAATTGTGTGACCTTGGGGAAAGCTGCTTCACTGAGCTCCTGGCTCCTCAGGGGTAAAATGCAGCAGAAAAACACAAGTGCACGCACAGCGTCTGGTGCACAACGGGGCGCAGTGACGTCAGCTCCGTTGCGTTCTCCCTTCACCCTCCCCTGCGCTGCTTTGTGTCCTCGGCTGGCTCTCAAAGCATCAGTGGGGAAAGTGTCCCCTCCCAGTGGGACGGCTTCGAAGGGCCAGCAGCCGTGTGGATTTTGGTCTGTCCGTCTGTTTCCAACCCCCGTAGCTACCGTGTGCGCTAAGAGGAACAATGGGAGCTGCTCTGACCCCCCGGAGTCAGGACTCCTTCAGGAACGTGTGGCGAATGTGAGGCGCTTACCACGTTGGCCAGTTGTGTGATGGCCACTTCGAAGTACACCGTGATGGGATCCGAAACGTTTTCCACGGGCCTGATGAACTGGTTGTAACGAGAAAACAGTTTGCGGAAGAGTCTCTCCTCAGACGCACAGCCGGCGCCGTCTGCAGGGCGGGACAGAGGGGAACATCATCAGAGATGGGGCTGGCGGGTGGGCGGCTTCCGCTCTGGGCGGTGCGGGCCCTGGCGAGTCCCAGATAAAAACCAGTACCGCTGACATCTCAGGGCCCGTGCGATGTCAAGCCCGGAGTGTTATAAAAGCACTGGAGACGGCTGCGGCGCGCAGAGGTAAAGAGACACCGGCCCCAGCGTCTTCCCGCGTCGCTGAGTGTAACTCACATCCTTACTCATCCGGGAATTGCGGGAAAGGAACAGCCCCTCCCCTTACTCATCCAGGAATTGCGGGAAAGGAACAGCCCCGCCCCTTCTCATCCAAACACCCAGCTGACCCACCTGCCTCTCGGCCCAGCGCGGAGTTTAGCTGGGGAGCCTTCGCAAGCACACTGAAACAACAAGGAACTTCACTAAGGTCTTAACAAACCACACTCCTTTTAAAAATCAACTTGGAAGTTCCATAATTTTGGAAATTTGTGAGAGTGCAAGGCTTTTAAGGCAAAATGACTTAAATTGTTTTTTAAAGAATTCAAAAATGGTTCTTAAATAATAGTATGTTTAGTTGCTTAATTTTAGACAGTAGTTTAATGCCTAGCTCTACATATTTTTCTAAGATTGCATTAAAAGCAGGTTACTTGTCTTTGTTTGGCATAATTCATTTCATTAATAACCTCCTCTAGGTCTTCCCTTATAGAATTCAAATTTAACACCTGAAATATTATTCTACCAATATCCCAAAGGGATTTATCTATACCCTGAAAAAAGTTAAAGAAACTGAAAAACTCATTAGATGAAAATGAACAAAAGGACAGATGTTATATTATTAAATAGAAAAAGTTGTTTGACAAATGCATTTGGAAACACTGAAATTTCAGCAGGAAAGAACAATTTTAAATGTAAAATAGCATTCTTGCTATCATAATTAATAATGGTAGAAATGTTTCTACATAAAACAGGTAATTAAAAAATCCTCCCCATTACCTATCTCCCTCCCCTTTGAGACTTTTTTTTTCCCTTTGAGACAGTTTTTGAGACATGTTTTTCCTTTGAGACATTTTAGAGAAACCCTCCGTGAGTCCTGAAAAGCAAGCCCCCTGCAAAGCCGACAGCACGCGGGAATGTGGTTTTGTTCAGGCAGAGCAGAAGCTTTCTGTTTCCAAGTCTCAACTTTTAACATGAATGATCTTACTCTTAGGACACATTTCAGCATAGTGATATGACGGGTTTCTCAAAACAAAGATGATTACCTACAAAATGGAAGACTTCCTACTTTGAGTAATAGTATCAGTTTTCAAAAAAATATTAAATACAAATACAAGTGAATAAGTTGAATTCATCCATGGCAGGGGTGGATAGAAAACTGTATCATTATTATTGCCATATTTTAATTGGGAAAATGAAATAAAATAGGGCTAGCAATGTTTTGTTGTCCTCCCTATCCCACCTCCCCAAATCCCATCTTACACGTTAAGCCTAACCAATAAAAAAATAGATTAACAGTTGTAACAATAGTAATTCCTGTGCAGACACTCTACATGTTTACTCTTAGAATATCTCATCTCCCTCTGCTCAATCAAGCACAACTAGAAAAGGAGGGTAAATATATGTAGCTCAAAAGGGATGATGAGATAAAGCAGAAACAAAACCTACCTTTAAAGAAAGGCATGAATACACACAACCAGAGGCACAGCCCAAAGTGAAGGCTTCCCTGACCCTTGCTGGCCAGCATGATTAAAACACACTCTTACTGCTTTTCCTAGTCAAAGCTCTGTGGAAAACAAAGAGCTAGCAGACAGCCGCCCGCACCGGACCTTTAAATCTTCAGAGTCCCACTGCAGTCCGTGCATGTCTTCTGCAAATAAAAACATTCACAGGCGTAACGCGGTGGTTCTCAGTATCAGAGACTGAGGCCAAGGAAAAGGACCGACAGAAAGGACTCAGTCTGATGTCAGATGAGTCATCACATTTCCTGTCACCTTAGATCTCTTTCCATGCAAGAACAGTGAAGAAAAGCAGCGAGGGAGCCCGAGGCAGGTGGGACGGAGGGAGGACAGAAAACGTAGCCCTGGCTCAGTAGATCTTTCCGTAGCGCACTCTCAGCCTTAATCCTTAGGAGAAAACACACACATTTACTGGGCTCCAGCCACAAGTGAAGTGTGTGCTAGGCCGCAAACAGTGTATTCCGATTCACTGCGCTCTCTGGTTAATCAGGCTTGAACTTGTTGTTAGAAAATTTTCTAAAATAAGAGTTACCGTTTCTGTCTTAGTAAGAGTGGCTTATAGAATTAATTTGGTTTTGACTGATGCAGGGCTTCTAGTTTAGTGAGCACCAACCAGGATCCAGGACTAGAGATTAGATGTCTGAGAATGAGAGGAATGATACCAATCTCAGGATGCCAGCTGGATAATTCTGTTTGTTTAAAGATTCTTGTCATCGTACACACACACACACACATTATTCAACCATTAGTAAGAAGGAAATCCTGCTATTTGAGAAAATATGGGCGAAGCCCTGGCTGGTGTAGCTCAGTGGATTGAGTGCCAGCCTGTGAACCAAAGGGTCGCCAGTTCAATTCCCAATCAGGGCACGTGCCTGGGTTGTGGGTCAGGTCCCCAGTAGGAGGCGCTCGAGAGGCAACCACACATTGATGTTTCTCTCCCTCTCTTTCTCCTTCCCTTCTCCCCCTCTAAAAATAAGTAAATGTAATCTTGAAAAAATAAAAAGAAAATAATAAAAAGGTAAAAATGAATTACATTTAAAAAAGAAAATATGGCTGAAATTAGAGAACATTATACTAAGTGAATTAAATGAGACAGAGAAAGACAAATACTGTGCGGTCTCACTTATATGTGGAATCTAAAAAAGCCGAACTCAGAGAAGCAGAGAGCGGTTGCTCAGAGCTGGGGGCCAGGACTAACGGGGAGATGTCGGTCAGAGGGTACAACTTCCGGTCATCAGATGAATGACTTCTGGAGATCTAATGTACAGTATGATGACTACTGCATACTTGAAATTTGCTGGGAGAGTAGATCTTCAGTGTTTTCACCACATACACATACAGAGAGATGACGACTAAGTGAGGTGATAGATCTATTAATGTAGATGTATACCAAAGCATCATGTTATACGCCTTAAATATATACCATTTAATTTGTCAATTATACCTCAGTAAAGCTGGGGGAGACAAAAGGAGTTAGCCCTGAAGATGATCCTTGGGCCCTCCCATCCAAACAACCTATGACATCATCACAACTCTAGCATCGTTTGCCGTGGTACAGAGGTCGGACTAATGCCTTTCCTCAAAATTCTGTTAGCTTCCTGTCTCTTGAGGAAACAGAAAGGAACTAACATTTATTCAGCAGCACATTTAGATCAGGCACTGCGCTGGGTGCTTCAGCTATGTCATCTGCAGGGACTCAAGTTCCCCTCTCAGCAGATGAGCTTTTGGCCTTGGCTGACGTGTCCTGTGAAGTCTCGAGAGAACCTAAGGCGATAAAGAGGAAAATTCTGGACAACACTTTACCATGATGGTTAAAATGTCACCTCACACCCCCAAATCAGGCAATGCCTCACTAGTTTTTAGAATAAAACCCAAATCAAGGTGGCTGTTTTCCAAATCACCAACACCACCCTCAACCACTTCTATGCTCAGGCTTCAGTTGATCTGTTCTTCATACTCTCTAATACAGCCATCTTTCAAGAAAGCTGTTGTTTCTTGTCTCTGTTTTATGCAAAAATCCCTCTCTATAGCTATCACTTGTCAGCTTAAAGAATGACTCTTGAGGAGGTATCTTCTGGAATGTGCCCAAAATCAGCCCTTACTTTTGTCAACGTGAGAAACACCCAAACCCATAAGAATTTTTTAATGAGTTTATTGGAATCAAACTGACAAGTGCCAGGGAGCGAAACCTGAACAGATAGAGGAAATGCTCCAGAGAATGGCTGTTCTGCACCCTGCTTCACACATTACAGTCAAAGAGCGGACGTAAGTGAGTTACATGAAATACCCTGGTGATAGATTGGGGATGCAGGAGAAAGCAAAGCAGGCAAACTTCTAGGACTGGATAAAAACGAAAATGATAGACACAGATTCTTTTACATAAGGGCATAGGATAGTTAACAGTCAACAATGAACTCAATAACACCGAGGGGATTCGTGGTCTCCCTCTGGTGCAGTATCTGTGCTTTGAGGGGTCCGGAAAAAGGAAATTACTTTGACATTCCAAAGGTATGTTATTGCAGATATAAAAAGACAATAGTCAGGCTTAATTAAGGTAAAGATCGACTTTTGTCAGGGAAGAGTCTAACCTAGTATATAACTACTTACCATAAACTGCTTTTAGTTAATAAGTTTTAATTTCAGACCATCCTCTGTGGTTACTGTAGGTCTCTGAGTTAATAAGGCTGCCATGTGGGCTTCCCTGGAGCTTACCAGGCTCAGCATGTGGCCCCGTTTCATGCGCACTTTCTCCTAGGAACATGCTAACTCTCCCCGGAGAGCTGAGGTGTGAAGCAGGAGGGCAGGTGGACTCTGTGAGCAGAGTTTTCACAGAGGAGCTTCGCTAGAGGCGAAGGATGCAGAAGAAAGAATATGGACTTTGGTGTCACACGGACCTGGATTTGACTTCTGGTCCTGATACTCACTTGGGGGACATTGGACAAGTTACTTAAGCTCCCTCGCCCCATCCTTATCAGAAAAATGTGATTAGATTCAGGAACATAAATCACTTAATCTCTCCCTACCCACTTTTCACTCACTCCCTTACCACTCTGAATAGGTAACACAAGTAACTCTCAGGGCCTGAACTTGTAGGAAGCATATATTTTAAATGCTAGTAAAAAAAATACATTCTCTCATTCAAAACATTTAAACTATCCCTTCACCATCAGAAAGAATGCTTGAGTTTTATAATTGAATTATAGGTTTATATCTTGCTTTAAACCTTTCTTGAAAATTGCAGAGATAGAAGTTAAAACCAAATATACAGAAAAATAATCACACTTCCAAAATATTTTAATTCAAGAAATAAAAGAATTAAGACTCTTTTTCCTGATAATGCTGGATAATTTCATGTTCATATTTTGTTGATTAGTTTTTTAGGTTATTGTTGAACCAGCCAAGATTTAGAGTGTTACTCTTGGTTTATGGAGGTGGGAAGATTGAAGGAAGATAAGAAGTTAATTAACATCAGTTTCTCCTTTCCCTTCTCTACCCTCCCCACCACTCCCCTCACCCCATGCCTTTGACCTCCTCATTCCTCTTTGCCAGTTCCAAAAGGATCTTCATTTTTTCCCAAGGCCATAAATCCGATGAAAAACATGAGTCTTATGCCTCCCCCCATACCCATATGCATATCAAACAAAACTTGGCCTATGATGCCTGGGTATTCCCAGACCCATGGAAGGCAGCCCTGGGTGGAAAGGAACCGCACCTGGTGTCGTAGATTTCCCAATACCTGTCCACAGTCACCCCACACCATCCCTTTTTAGAACAACATATTCTAAAGACCTAATGTGTCAGGAAATGCATAGGCTTCAGAGTATAAGTGTTGGATCCCTTTCTTATTTTTGTTCATAGAGGTTAATTTCAATATGGAGATTTTCTAAGGAAAAAAAAGTGATGCTGTTTGATATGAAATTTCTGTCATTAATATTATTTCAAGCTCCTTCCTCCCTTCCCCATCCTTTGCTCAAGTACATCCATTGCCTCACTCCACTCTAAAAATAAGGGAGACTACTTTCTGTCGTTATATAAAATGGTTCATACTTGAAGTTTGAGGGGTTTTGGCATAAAAACTGCATGAATGAACATTTTGTTGACCTTTTTCCAACTGTCAGTTCTCTTTAAACTCAAATAAGAATACTCTTTAGTTGTCCCTAAAGAAATATAAAGGAAATAACCCTTTAAACATGTATTATTTATAAATCCACTGCAGCAAAAACATCATCAATAATTCAATGATCCCATACGCTTGGTCTGTTTCTTTTTAAGCCACTGTCATTAAAACTCTCACATGTTCAATATCCCTAATCAGTAGTATTTCTCACCCACCCCAGTTGACATTTCCCATGCAGGAAAAAATATAGTAACAGTAGGGTAAGCATTCAAATTAAACGCCAATTTTACACCACAAAGAAACATTTAATCAGCTCACGAGAGGCTAAAATTAACCCTGCAGTGTCCACACTTTGTCCACGTAAATTTTAAGAAACAGGGAAAGCCTTAGAACCTGGGGTGGGGTAAAGTAGAAAAAGACAGTGAAAACTGTGTTGAAATGTTAAGACATTGAATAATAATGATGGCTATCTCTCAGCACTTTCTAACCCTAACTCTAACCCTAACCCTAACCCTAACCTTAACCATGACAAGCCCTTTACATTCTCTCTTTTAATCCTCACTGCAACCCCAGGACGTACGTGAGACTCAGTTTGTAAGTGACGACACTGGCACTCTGGCAGGTTAAGGAACTTGCTCTAACATTCAGATCCATCATAGCTATTAAATGGCTGAGCTAGGATCCCAATCTAGGTCTGTCTGAATCTAAAGTCAATGCTTTAACCATAATGCTATACTCAAGTGCTTCTAGATCCCTGCGTATTTTGTGAGTTCAATATATTTTTAGAGGGTTGTTATTGAAATGGGCCATGGTGAGCACTAACTTTGTTATCATTTGCCATGGACTCCTCACCGGAGCTGAGGAAACAAGACTGATTTGTAAAGGGAGTTGAAACAGTGGATGGAATGCCAGACAGAAGTGAAAGCCCAGGAGATCACCCCGCTTGAGGACAGGTTGACACCAGGCAAGCTCCCAGCTCTGGGATTACAGCCACACCCATGACTTAGGGGGTGCTGGCGCGGGCTGGGCCATGAATGCGACCAGGCTAAGTACCAGCGAAGGGCACGGCGGGCCACGCTCTTCCAGCCAGAGTGGTTCCTATACAGACTTTGCAGAGTCTGTAACTGCTCTCCAGCCTTCTCACTTCACCAAAGGAGCAGCGTCAAGGTGGAAAGGAATGTGCTTAGATCATCAGTTCCCTGAAAGGAAGAATCAACTCAAGGTTACCATTTCCTAGGACCCAGGGCCTATTATAACAAAATGTATTCCACTACAGTAGACCCGGCTATATGATTGTAAATGGGAATAATAATCCCAGTCTCTATTCATTTCTTAAGGTTGCCATCAAAATGTAGCCCAAACTCTGTGGCGTAAAACAACAGAGTTATTTTTTTTTCAATGTTCTAGAGGCCGGAAATCCAGCATCGAGCTGTCAGCAGGGTCTTACGCCCTCTGAAGGCTCTAAGGGAGGATCCTGCCTTACCTCTCCCCGCTTCCAGGAGTCACTCGGTTTGTGGCAGCGTCGCTCCAGCCTCTGCCTCTGTCACTCATTACTCAGCCCTCTTCTCTCTGCCTGGGCCTCTGCTTCTTTTGTCTCCTAGATGGAAGCTGGTCATTCAACTTAGGTCCTACTGGGCAATACAGGATGACGTTCTCTTAAGATCTTCAACTGAATTATGTCTTCAGAGATCCTTTCCAAAGAAGGAAACAGTCACTTGTATCAGGGGTTATGGACATATTTTGGAGGGGTCACCTTCAACACACTGCAGCATCTCACAGGGTGGTGGTGAGGATTTAATTAGATAATGTATAAGCTAGCAGCTGCGGAAGTGCTGTGGGAACAATGTACATTTGTTACAGAGCAGAGGGGGGGGTGGTTCCTTCACGATAAATTATTACAGAAAGGATTCCCCCTTTCTGTCTCTGGAGGTTCCTTCCCCCACGCCCACCTGCTAGGTTCGAAATGCCCGCCGCCAGAGGAAAGACGTCTCTCAATGCCAGAGACTGGTGAAAAGGAAAGGAATTGTTTATTTAAAAGTTACACAGACTTAGAGTAATGGCCTAATGTCTTCAATAAGATACTAAAGTCCTCTAGAATACCCACAGATGCACAGTCCTTCCCTCTCCCTGTGCCCAGTCTGGGGTACCGTGTCTCAGGAAAAGAAGTAGAAGTCCGTGATTCAGGCTCCCGGCACCATCAGCTGTGTGGCTGTTGCAATCTCCAGTTAATCCAAAGCCATGTGGCACCTTCTCATGGCCCAGCAGCAAGAGTCCTTTCTCCCCTTTTCTATGGCTGCAAAGTCTCTCCTGCTGCCTAAGCCGCGTGGCAAGAAGAAGCACTCCAAAACCTCGTGGTCCTCTCTACTACTTTGGAGCCGCATGGTCTCTGCGCGTGGTCTACTCCTCCTATGGCTGCCGGGCCTAGGTTTAAATCCCAGTGCCCATCTTCCTTTGCAGCCCCATTTCTGACTCCTCCTACAGTCAGCTACACCTGCTAGCATCCCTGTATTCTTCCAGCTTTACTGGGCTGCCATAGTAAGTCTGGGCAGGTGTGGCCCCATGGCATGGAGCCAATCATCTCCACGCTCTCACGCAGGCCCTGTAACCAGGGGGAGTTACTTCCCAGTCCCATCCTGGGTGGAATTTGGTCCCATCCCCCTGGCTCAAAGCATGGCCACAGCTACTTAACACATCCATGAAACCAGTTAAAGGTTATAGATATGTTAAATGACTGTGCCAGGGGTTAGCTGCAAAGCTCTTGCTACCCAAAACAGCTCTGAATGGCCCTGTTCCATGTGTCCCATCCCCCTTGGCTCAGGCCTGTGGGGATGAGGACATCCTATATACATTTTTCTAATATTTCCTGGACACCCCGAGTCCTGGACCCCATTACAAATCCCTTCTTGGGGCCCTCCTCTTGGCCGCACCCTGCTTCACATTGATCTTCTTCAGCGAGCAGCGTTTCCATGGTACAACAGACTTTGGAGACCAGTGAGGAGGCCCCAAAAGTATGACCGTTGTTACATAAAATGATACAGATTTCTTGTTCTTTCAAAGAAGAAAAGCTGAAAAGCGTTTTATATGATGGTTCCTGATTAGTAGTTCTCAAGTGTTAGATGTGCATAAGAAGCAAGGGTGGGGTCAGTCTTAAAAGATCAGATTCCAGGCCCCATCCTCAGAAATTCTGATTCAGTAGGTCTGGGTGAGACCTGGAAAACTGCATCTTTAGAAAGTTCCCAGGGAGATCCTGATGCAGGCAGTCAGCACGTTGCATCGGAAGAGGAGCTCCACCAGCGGGCTGCAGGGAGGTACCCACAAGGCCATCTGCAGGGAGCTTCTGTGACATGACAGAGCTAGACATTTTGGGGACATAAGGTGTCTCCACAAAGCTGTGTGTCACAGACCAAATGTTAGTCAGATTCTGAGGTTGCCGTACAGGCGCTGTGTTTCATCGGCAAAGGCTAATTCAACATTGCTAATTACAAAGTAAGTCCTCCTATGTTCTGGGCACAGTGATCAGTGTTGAAATATAGTTGTAGAAAATGTACACATTTATTCATTTATTTTAATAATTTTTATTGATTTTTTTAGAGAGAGAGAGAGGAAGGGAGAGAGAAATATCGATTTGTTGTTCCACTTATTGATGCTTTCGTTGGTTGCTTCTTGTACGTGCCCTGAGCAGAGATCGAACCCACAACCTTGGCATATCAGGACAATGCTCTAACCAACTGAGCTACTCGGCCAGGGCCCACTTTTATTTTTCAAGAACCCATGGGACATTTGCAAAAGTTGACTCTTGTTAGTACCCCAAAAAGTCTCAATAAGTAACACAGAATCTACACCGTACAGAAGGTTCTCTGTTCACAAAGAAGAAAAATTAAAGATCAATTCCAAGATAATGCCCCCAAATTCCCTTTCTTGCCAGTCTTAAATGTTACCTGAGCCTTATATTTTTTAAGGGGTGGTGAGGTAAAGACAATAATGGATAGAACTCATATCGGTTAAGTTCCACCAGCCCAAATACAGCTGAGAGCCAATTAATCAGGAAGTCCTGATCACACCAGCTGTAACCCTCTCAGGCAGCCCCCTCCTGAAGCTGCTCTGTTATGCAGGCTGCTGTTAATGCCCCTGTGGGACCTTGACTGCCTGCTTCCCATACAAGGTAAAGTTAAAGCAGTTCATCATCACCAAGCCACTGTTATATGAAATGTTAAAGGGACTTATATAGGAAAAAGAAGATCAAAACTATGAACATTAAAATGACAATAAACTCACACAACTATCAACAACTGAACCTAAAAAACAAAACAAACTAAGCAAACAACTAGAACAGGAATAGAATCATAGATATGGAGATCATTTGGAGGGTTATCAGCTGGGAGGGGCAAGGGGGATACTGGGGGTAAAGGAATAGGAATCATAATTGGGTACAAAATAGATAGGGGGAATGTTAAGAACAGTATAGGCAATGGAGAAGCCAAAGAACTTACATTCATGACCCATGGACATGAACTAAGGGCAGGGGATTGCTGGAGGGAAGGGGGGAACTGGGCGGATGGGGGCAAAGGGGGAAAAACTGGTACAACTGTAGTAGCATAATCAACAAAATATACTTTAAAAAAATAAGAGATACCTTTTTAAAGCAAAAATAAAAATCTATTGTGGAGGTTATAACATATGTGAATATGAAATATATGATAATATCACAAAGGCCAGGAGAGGAAAAGATGGAAATATACTGTCATAATATCCTGATACTATATGTGAAATTGCATAATATTACTTGAAGGTAGATGTGATAAGCTAAAGATATATACTATAAACCCTAAAGCAACTCATAGAAGAGCATTCCAGGCAGAAGAAAAAAAGAAGTGAGAAAATAGGGGTACCTCGAGATGGTAAATAGACTAATTTGGCCTCTTGGTTGAGGAGTGAAGACAGAACACTGACTGGATAGCTTAGAGCATGATTTTGAAGGAACCTGATTGATAAGCTACCGAATTTGGTCTTTGGGCACAGAAACCGCTGGAAAGCTTGCCCAAGGGATAAACAAGACGGAAACTGTACTTAAGGGCCTTGGCTTCCCCCTTATTCTCTGTGTTGATGTAGTAGACTTTTTATTTTTAATAATTATAAGTAGTTTCTATAGAATATTTCAAGGACTTGAAAGGGATGGAAATGCATTCAGTTCATTAACTTAAGACCTTTAAATACTTTAAAACCCAGTGCTCTCTTTGAGTCCAAAGCTTTCATGACTTATAAAAATGTTAGAACCTTCTGCAAGCTCGCAGTATGCTCTTAATGATTTTTACATTTTAGTTTAAACTTAAGGAATTTATCTCTCGAGACTGGAATTATATGTGTAATTAGTTTCCATATCCTCTCCAGCAGGTTCAAAAGCAAGAGGGCTAGTTCCCCCCAATACTTGACATCTTACAGTTCAGGTGAGACAAGTGGTCAGACTGTTGTTCACTTTCCCCAACAAACATTCGGTCGAACCAAAGGAATTGCCACTATTCAACTGTTTTGACCTACAAAAACAGTAATTTTGTCTAGTTCAGCCTAATGTATTGTTGTATGTTTTGAACAGTATGTTTAATGTTCTATTTTTATTGAAAAGCGTTCCCAGAGTTATTCTACATGTAGGGTATGAGGGTAGAGGGAAAGGTTACTGAGACAAGTAGTAGTGATTCTTATCCTCATATACATCAAAATTCTGGAAGGTTCTCAAATTTGTAGGAGTATAATATTTATCTGGAGACTTAAAAAAATTAATACAAATGCCAGGATCTCAGCTCCCAGTAACTCTAGCCTTTACCAAACACTTCTTAGACTATCCTTTCTCAAACACTGATCTAGAGAGAAGAATTTTGATGAGGAATATGTGTGGGAGGTAAGACAGTAGAAGCCAAAAGAGCACCACTTGCTCCCTGAAGGAATTCACAGAACATTTAGAAGCTCTTATCTATTCAGTCCTCCCAGAAACAATCGAGAATGACCTTTGGAGAAAAGGATTAGGTAGAAAGAAAAATCACCTTGTTTGGACTGTGGATAAGACTCCCTGGGCCCATGGGTCTCCAGCTTTAGGTACTTCCCCCCCACCCCCAAAGGTGGGCCAGAAATACATCATTAACCTGCGTAGCTCTGCTAGGTGAAAGTATTTCAAATGGCTGAACTTCTATTTTTAAGTAAACAGTTCAGATGATAACTTCTAATCCATTACAGTGCAAAGCATGTGCTTGTTCTGTGGCCAGGCCTGGGTCTTTCACAACATAATAAAATGTCTCTTTTCTTGTGTCTTTTCTCTTTGGGATGCTTTTCACCTTCACTGCATAACAGCCATTACCAGCTCAGCCATATCTTGGGCATAACAACAGCAATCCACTACCCCTCCCAAACTGGTACTCCTGTCTCAAGCACAATTTTCTCTATAGGAAGTCGCTTCAGAAGTTGATGATAATACTGTTTATCCCAGCATTACCCCAGGAGACCTGAGGCGTGCTTTCAGCGAAGTCTGGTGTGCTTTGGATAATAATTAATAGAGAACTTGGATCTGAGGAATTAGACAAATTAATATTCTCGGTAAAGTTTAATCAGAAGGCTCTACTACTTTTCAGACTATGACCATGAGTCTAAAAAAATCTATAAAAATAAAGTACGTACAGGACTTTTCTTTCTAGCACTATAACACAAGGGAAGTACTTAAAAGCTTTGAGGACAGAACACTTAAAAACAGGATTAAAAATGCTGTGGGGGCTAAAAAAATATATACGTAAAAATAATACTTTTCCTCTCACCCTCTAAGTTCTT
The DNA here is from genome assembly GCF_022682495.2 of Desmodus rotundus. Lineage (NCBI taxonomy): Eukaryota > Metazoa > Chordata > Mammalia > Chiroptera > Phyllostomidae > Desmodus > Desmodus rotundus. Next base: position 26,033,619 of record NC_071399.1, read on the forward strand.
CTAGCTGGGCTAATAAATTAAGAGGCAGATTAACAAGACAAAATCAAATTTTCAACAGGTACATGGGAAATTCACATTAGCATGAACATTCCAAAGACAGTGAGGCAACATTGGGTATGTATGACATTTTGGACATAAGAGAAAATGGTGGAGGGAACAGGGTATTAGATGTCAGACGTGAGAATGGGCAATTTGCAGGTAGGTGAGGAGGACCATAAAACACATGGCAGGAGATTTCTTGCTAGGTAACTCAGGAACAATGGGACACAGGGGTGTTTGGCTTACAGACCCTAGCCAGAAGCCCTCCTATTTACCATACTACATTCAAATTAGGCTAGGGTGGACATCCTAAGATTCCCTTCCTGGAGTGGGTATTTCCGTCTGAATCTCTTAGCCAGGAAGGAGAAGGGTCAAAGTTTCTTTCTGAGTCCTTGTTTCTTTTTTTTAATTTATTTTTATTTTTTATTGTATTTTTTCCATTACCATCTATCCCCCTTATACCCTCCTCTGCCCTAAAACCACCACACTGTTGTCCACGTCCATGAGTCCTTTTTCCTTGATCCCTCCACCCACTAAGCAGACGCCCAGAGTCTTTGTTTCTTAATAAACAGCTTAAAGTCAGTATCCCAAAAAGCAGCTTCAGGATGGCAAAACTTTGGTCCCTTTGTACAGGGTGCAGAGCATGGGTCACCTGATAATAGGGAAACACCCCCACAATCCTGCCTTCAGGCAGGATGGGGGGCAGAGATGGGTGTCCACACAATGGCAAGTACAGCGTTTAAGACACATTACATAGCAAAGGCAGGCTAACAGCTGTGCCTTGCTGAAGGGAAGATCTGTGGAAGCTGCAAAACTGTATACGTGACTGTGAGAACACGCACTCGGCAGAGTGACTCGTGACATAGCCAGGAGGGGAAGCTCATACAGGGCCTGCGGAGCTGAAGGGTATGGATGCCTTCCCTGGGTGCCTTCCCAGGATGCCTTCCCTGGATGCCCGTGCATCACTGGGAACTCTTGCCCTGAATAAAGATGGCAGCTCGAAGAGGGTCAAAGATACTGGGGAGCTGACAAAAATGGCAGACACTAATGCACCTTAGGAAGAGCTGATGTTAGATCACACAGGAAGTTCTGAGCTGAGCATTTAAATTAGAGCGAGCTGCCCTGGCTGGTGTGGCTCAGTGGATTGAGCGCCGGCCGGCAAACCAAAGGGTCACAGGTTTGATTTCCAGTCAGGACACATGCCTGGATTGCAGGCCAGATCCCCAGTAGGGCGCAACCATGCATTAATGTTTCTCTCCCTCTTTCTCCCTTCCTTCCCCTCTCTCTAAAAATAAATAAAATCCTAAAAAAAAAAAAAACAAAAAAAAACTAGAGCAGGCTGCTACAAAGTAGGGAGGTCGGCCTGGAGGTCAGAAGGGAAGTCTGCCATGTGGTTTGTCTGCCTGGAAGTCTGCCTGGAGATCTGCCTGTAGAAGATGGTGACAGAGCTGACAAAGCTGTGGGACCTCTGGGCCAAGCACAGACACATGAGAGATGCTTGGAGCTGAACTGTGACCTGCAATGCTGAGCTGCAGAATTCTGCTTTCCTGAAGTATGGACAGAGAAGTCACTCTCTTGGTACGAGGGCTCTTGGTACAGGACTTTAGAACTTGTTGCAAGCTCCCCACCCCGCTTTGGGTTTTTGGCATCTGGACATTCTGGGCTTCTGGCCCTGCTGCGTGCACGGGCAGGAGTACGTGTGGGACCAGGAGATGCAGGGCCCACCAGGGGCTCAGACACTGCAGAAGATGGGAGCCCACTCCTAAAGGCACAGTCCCATGCTGGAACATGTGCCTCCCTGGCTCCACCCTCTGGGACAGTGTAACACCGCACAAGGTTTCCTGAACTGCTACATGGAGACTGAGAACAGTGCATCCCAGATCCTGAAGGAGACAGCTGCTGCGAGAGGATGGCGACTCTGAGACCCATCAGTGCACATTCCAGAGAGGATGGAGAACCATTTGCGTGACTGGCTGATGGACAGATAAGGAAATGGGGAGCCTCTGGGCATGGTTTTGGCGTGTAGCTTTGGGGGGAGCAAGGGAAGTTCTTCGTCTCGTGGGAGAACAGGGCTCTGAACAGGAGTGCTCCCAGTGCCCCCAGGGGTGGAACCCTGTTAATAAAAACCCATTTCTTCCAACACTAACTATTGGGTCATGTAGACTCAAGGCACCAGGTGGCTGGGCCCCAGTTTGCATGGTTACACCTTCAACACAAAGACAAAAACCATGTTAGTGCATGGCTGAACTGGCAGGAAAAGAAAGGAAAATCCTCAAAGACGAAAACAAGCAAACAACACATACACAGCACACACACACACACACACAAAAGAGGCCCCCAAATTAACATAGGTTGGCAGGTCAACTCAGAGAGGTAAGCATGCTCATGTGTGCAGCTCACATGTGCCCTAAAGTACCATCTGTTGGTCCCTGGTAGTGGAGTGAGGGGAGACAAGCTCTGCATGGCCCTCACCCCCTTGTGGAAGAAAAGGGGTCACTTAGGAAACCTGACACGCTCGAGGGAGGCCTACGTGGCAGCCTTAAAACTCAGAGGCCTAAAGTAACTACATAGGACGGTCTGAAATTAAAACTTCCCAACTAAAAGCAGTTCATGGTGTGTAGTCATGTGCTAGGCCAGTATTTTTCCCTAACAAAGGTCAGCCTTTACCTTACCTGAGCCCGTCTGTTGTCTTTTTGCATGTATGATAACATACCTTTGGAATGCCAAATTTCCTTTTTCCAGACCCTTCAAAGCAAAGACACCACACCAGGGGGAGACCCCAAAGCCCTCACTGTTATTGTGATGATGTTAATTGTTGACTATTAACTATCCTGTACCCACCTGGGTAAAAGTGTCTATCATTTTACTTTTCATCCAATCCCAGAGGTCCTCAAACACCCGCCTTTGCTTCCTCCCACCCCCTTAATCTATCCCCAATAGATTTCATGTAACTCCCTTTTGTCTCCTCCTTTGATTTTAATGTGTAAATTAAGGTGCTAAACTGCCATTCTCTGGAGTATTTCCCAATCCCTTGAGATTTTGCTTCCTGGCAATTGTCATCAGTTTGGCTCAAATAAACTCACAAAAATTCTCTGCAGGTTTGAATGTTTCTTACATTGACACCCTCTCATGCACATAAAGACAGGACTTGGATTTGGGGCTGGAGTTCACCCTATCTCAGTGACACAGGGAACCCCCCAAAAACATTCAGTTTAAAATGCACAGAGCACACAAGCTGGCACCTGCATCCTCCCCTCAGGCATCTGAAAGAAGCAAAGCATTTTTTTTGTATGCACACTTTTGAGGTCTACTCCTCAAAAAATTCCCCACAGATAACATTTTAAGTAATATAAAGAATAGTTTTCAAAAATCACAGACACGTAAGGAAATAAGCCACCTTGGGTAAGAGGACAAAGAAATAATAAACTATAGAATAAAACTTACAAAGTTTTAGTTATTAGAGTGTTTATCAGATACAGATTCTCTAATATATTTCATATGCTTAAAAAGAAAGAAAAGAGCCCTGGCTGGTGTGGCTCAGTGGGTTGAGTGCTGGCCTGCAAACCAAAGGGTCGCCAGTTCAATTCCCAGTCAGGGCACATGCCTGGGTTGCAGGCCAGGTCCCCAGTAGGGGGCTTGCAAGAGGCAACCACACACTAATGTTTCTTTCCCTCTCTCTAAAAATAAATAAATAAAATATTAAAAAAATAAAAAACTTAAAAAAATAAAAAAAAGGAAAGAAAAGAGGTTATCGTAAATATGATGAAAGAACAAGAGATGGTCAAAATAATCTGATAGCTATGAGAAAGAATAAATAGAACTTCTAGAAAAGAACAATATACTAATTGAAATTAGGAACTACATGTATGGCTTAGATATAATGGAATGAGGCATAATAAAATAATGATTTGAAAAAATAATTAGAATGTACCACAGAAAGATGAAGGGAACCAATATTGATATTAAGATGTTTATTAAGAAACAAAAGATTCAGAAAGAACCTTTGACCTTTCTCGCTTTCCTTCCCAAAAGATGAAAATAGAAAAACTTGCTTCAGAAAGGTATCTTAGGATGTACCCTAGCCTAATCTGAATTAAGTATGGTAAATAGAAGGGCTAGATACCCTGTGTCCCAAAGTTTCTGGGTGGCCTAGCAAGGATTTTTCTGCCATGTGTGTTCCATTCTTTCTTAACTATCTATAAATCTAAATCACCATTCTCACTTTGGTAATCTAGGACCCCATTGCCTCCCCAGTCTTTCTCCTTTGTCCAAAATGTCATATATACCCATTATTGCCTTACCGTCTGGAGTTTTTAAGTTTATGTGAAATCCCCATGCACATATTTTAAAATTTGGTTTTCTCCTGTTAATCTGCCTCTGTTAATTTGATTACTAGCCTAGCTAGAAGAATTTAGAGAGTGGGAGGAAAAGTACTTTTTTAGCTTCCACGGAGACAAACAGAAAATATGAGAGCTATTAAGAGACAAGGAAGATAAAGAAGGTCGAAAATACTTCTAACTGCGGGGAAGGAAGGGGAACGGTTAAATCAAGTAAATCAAGGTATAAAGGACCCGTGGACAAGGACAAGGGTGGACCCGAGAGGTTAGCGTTGAACGTGGGAGGGGCATGGGCAGGGCGGGCGAGAGCAATGAAGGAAAATTGGGGACAACCGTAATTGAACAACAATAAAACAAATTTTTAAAATAAAATACTTCTAATTGGTATTCCAGGAGATGATAAAAAGAAGAGAGAGAGTGCAATAGATAGTGGATAACTTAATAGAAACCCAGAAGTCCCCCTACTTCCTGTCTCCTGGAGCTTGGCCCTGCGCTTTGTGGGCTCGCCCCCAACCCTGTCCCCGCCCCTCCCCACCCTGTCCCCGCCCCTCCCCACCCTAGTCCCCGCCCCTCCCCACCCTAGTCCCCGCCCCAGCCCCGCCCCACCCACCCCCACCCCCGCCCCGCCCCAGCCCCAGGAGCAGCAGGGAACCCTCCGCACTTCCAGGCTCACGGCGGCCTGTGGCGGTTGGAGACACCGGAAGAGCTCGTGCCTCCCCTCACCCACTCCCTCTCCCCGGGAAAGCGGCCTCCTTTGTCAGTCACAACGTGGGCAGGATGGGGGGACAAGTTCCTTTGCTCTGGGAGAAAGTAACCCTGCCGACTACACCTGCTTGCACGGACAGAGGGTGTGATGAAGAGGCTTGAAGAAGATCTTAGTGCCCAATTCGTGGCAGCCTGTTTGATGATCCTGGAGCCTTGCCTTGCACAACTTTTGCAAAAAAAAAATGCTTAGACGGGATCTTGGGAATGCGCGGAATTCACTGTGGAGGTTATCTCCACTCAAGCGCCCCTCCTGCCGGAAGGAGACTTCAGCTTCTGGAGTCAGTAGCCTGCGGGTTACTCACCCCCGGAAGGGTCTTGTGGAGAAGTATAACAAGATCAACATCTCTCCCAAAATGCCAGCGTGCAAAGCACACTTGGGGCAGCCTCTCAACATTTTCTGCCTGACTGACACGCAGCTGATTTGTGGAATCTGTGCTACCCATGGGGGCCACACCAAACACGTCTTCTGTGCGGTTGAAGATGCCTACGCCGAGGAAAGGGCGGCCTTTCCGTCCCTCCTGCAGAGCTTCGAGACCTGGCGTCAGGGAGGTGCTCTTTCTCGCTTGAATACCTTGAAAACTAACAAGAGGAAATATTTACAGTTACTGACGAAAGACTCAAATAGAGTGAAGGAGTTTTTTGAGAACTTGCAAGACTCATTAGATCAAAAGAAGAATGAAATCCTGTCTGACTTGCAGACTGTGAAACTTGCGGTTATGCAGGCCTGTGACCCAGAGATCCACAAACTCACCGCCATCTTGCAGGAGCAACAGGCGGTCTCTAACTTGGCTGAGGCCTTCAAGGACCTGTCGGAACCCATCCCGTTTCTGCAACAGATGCAGGAGTTCAGGGAAAGAATAAGAGTGCTCAAGGAAACTCCTTTACCTCCCTCTAATTTGCCCATGAGCCCTTTAATGAAGAACTTTGATACCAGTCAGTGGGAAAACATAAAACTAGTAGATGTGGATAAACTTTCTTTGCCCCAAGTCACTGGCACATTCATCAGTGAGATTCCCTGGAGCTTTTACCAGCTATCTGCGGTAGTCATTCTGCTTGGTCTTCTCGTTTTCTTCATTCCTGCAATATCCTAGAACGGTCTTTACTCGATGAATTCTCAACCTGGAAAGGCCGCATTTCACACTTCATATTGGATTAAATTACCTGATTTTGTAGAACAATCAGTTTTTTCCTGGGAACAGGTGACAGAAGGGTTTTTCATTTTCGGTGAAAGATTCGAGAATTTTACTTTGGTGGTGCTGAATAATGTGACAGAACTTATGTGCAAATATAAACTATTTTAAAATCTGTTTCAGGTGCATAATTCTCTGTCTTTTTTTAGACATATGTTAAAGAACAGCGTGGTAAGTCAGATTTGATCAAAGATTCTAGCCAAATACTTAAATAAAAGTATTCTTTTCCAAAATAATGTTTCACACATGTTGTTCAAATTAGGTAGCGTAAAGATAAAAGTAAAATTTAATAGTACAATGTTGAACCCTCCATCCTTTTTAAAGAGTGCTTTTGAAATAAGCATCTTATCCCCTAATATTGATTGCATTTATGCTATGTAAAAAGAGGAGGTGAGAAGCACATACTGTATTGATGAGGTAATCTAATAGTGATTGTTTACTTTCATGTAAACATGTAAAAAAGAAAGAAAGGAACCCACACCACAACAAAAATGCAGAACACTAAAGAAAATAATCTCGAAAGTAAGCAAGTAGGAAAGACAGATCGTGTGCAAAAACATCACATTTAGACTGAATATAAGTCAGAAGGTGGTGGAATAACATTCAAGTGCCCAGAGAAAACTAGCCAACTTAGAATTGTGAACCCCATAGCATTATCTTTCAAAATCACGTTGAAATAAACATTTTCAACAAACATAACGAAGCCTGAGAGTTCACTAAGATCCCCTCACTGTGGTAACTTCTCAAGGATGCAGTTAAGAAAGTAGGAAAGTGACGACATAAGGGCAGAGGTGAAAGAAGATATATATAGTGAGTAAAGAAAATCATAAACATGAGGATTGAGGTAAAACAAATGTTACCTTGATTTCTGAGCTTTTTGGTACTCCCTTAAATTTTGTGCCCCATTCACTTTTCCACGCCTTGGGGAAGCGTGTCATTATTTAACGTAATACTTTACTCCACATTTTCACACGGTACCCTCTGCCTAGCCCCATCCTTACATGGGCCAGATTCCCTTTGGTTCAATATCTTAAGAGAATGAAACTCTAGTTATAACCATGCAGAAACTTTATTTTCTTTAATGTGGCTTTTTGTTTTGATTATTTTCCCTTTATGACTCAAACTAACCTCACACAGCACCCTGACTTACCCACCTCCCTCTTCCTTTCTTAATTATCAGGCTCTCAGTACAATGAGGTTCTGGTCAGCAGCCAGTGGACTTAGGAATAAGATCCTGGGTCTAATGACTACAGAGACAGAGTTTTCAATCAAACTAAAAGTAACTCAGTTGTGTTTTAGCTCCTGACCTTGGAAAGCAGAACGGCCTACTGAACAAATACTTATGAAATCAGACAGACCGACTCCACGGCTCACATCAAAACCAGATGATATGATCAATTACTCCCAACCCAAGAACCAACCAATCAGTAGAGACCACAACCCTAACTCCTTTCGTCAGCGTGATTAATGGGGTTAAATCCCTATATAATCCACACATGGATTGGGGAGCCAGGTCTCTGAGCATTAGCTCACCTGTGGCTCTGGGCATGGTGCCACATCCTTAATTAATAAATTTTTACTTTCTTGTCTGCAAGCTCCTGTTTGTGTCTCATTAGGCTTTGATGCGTGCAGGCAAATGGACCCATTCAGTCAGGTAACGTAATGTTTTGCTCAGAGGAGAAAAGGCAGTCCGGTGTCCAGTACTTGTTATACTAACAGTACAAAATTATCCTGCTTTTGTCTTTATAGGCACCCCTCACTTCCCCGATGTCTAATGCCTCCAATTCCTGGCATTTTTGGTATTCAAGAATTGGCCTAGGTTTCAGCTTTCTTGGGTTCATTAAGTCAGTTATCACTCATCTATCTCTCTTTTGTCTCCCAAAATTTTGTCTTTTTTCCCATTATTTTGCCCCTATGAATGTATTGGTTTTAATCCCATTTCTAGTATTTTAATGAAGTTTCAGTTGGCCAAGAAACTTCATTTCCAATGAAGGCATTTTTCCAGTCCACCACATTTAACTAGAAGTCTGTCTCCTATGACTCTCAAGAGAAAGGAGAACTTTGTCCCAGAGTCCCCCTTTCATCTCAAGTGTGAGAACTAATTTGCTCTTCCAGTCCTAAGCCAGTCACAGGCAAGAAGGATGAAGCTGCCGTGCTGGTTCAGAGCCTACTCATCTGCAGTGGAATGGATGCTGAAGATCAACCACAGCATTCACCTTCAGGAACCTTAATTAGGGCCTGGAAATTCAAACTCCAAACCACTTACCCAACTCCTAAGATAACCTCCCAAACGAAGTGGTCATATGTGATAACTCTTTAAACCTGTAGCAGTAATATATTTATTTGACTGAGGGAATGACTTGTTACATAAATACAACACGTGGAGATTATGTTTATGCATAAAACAGTGAGATGGTAAGGGCAAGATAACAATGAAAGTCATCCCTAGAATTATGGGAGGAGAAGAGCTTCAGAGCCTGTGCTTGCGCTGCCTGAATCCTGCTGGGCTAACCAGTGACCCTTTCTTTCTGTGTAAAGAGGCAGTTTAAATGTCAAGGAGCTGAAGGACAGGATTATGATAGCTCTCAAGCTAAACACTGAACCAAATTACTTCAAGGGCTCTAGTCTTAAGGTCGTATTTATATAACAACGGCCAAATTTAACTGGAAGAAAAGTTTGGGCTGTTTTGTTTACTGTGACTTGCATATGTATTTGAGACACATTTGGAAATGCCAGTTCTATTCTGCAAGGCAGCAAGAGAGTTTCTAACAACATTTTTAAAAAATTTTTATTGTTATGCAATTACAGTTGTATGCCTTTTCTCCCCATCCCTCCACCCCACCCCAGTCTAAGCCCCCTCCCTCCCCCACCTCTACCCTCCCCCTTGATTTTGTCCATGTGTCCTTTATAGTAGTTCCTGTGAGTTTCTAACAAATTTAATCAGGTGAAGTTTTGGTCTGAAATTTTGTCATAATCATAAAATTTGGGTTGAATATAAAATGTTAAGAGGAAGTCAATTTATTAAAAGAGAATAAAAGGTATGTTCATATTGGTTGCCTAAAAAAAAAAACCCATCAAAAACGTGGAAAGGCTTGTTTTCTCACTGTCTAGAACCAAACAAGTAACAGCCGATGGTGAGAGCACTGGGGAAGCTGACCTGCATATTTTCCTCCCAGAGATGTGGGCAGCCCTGCTCTGCTCCAGCCCACTGGGCCACATGGAATGGTATTGCCAGAATTTCTGATTTTTCAAAAGTAACATTCGATTTTGATTTTTTGTGATCTCTCTTGATTTTTAATTTTGACACAGAAAACATTTTAAATAGGTTGTGGCCCCACAAAATACATCTTCTGGCCAGATTCAGACCCTGACCCTCAATTTTCAACTCTGTTTTAGGGGAAAACCAGAATGTCTGTTAGGAAGACATTACTTAGTCTTCCTAAGTAACTTAGCTGCGTTACTTAGGAAAACAAGCAAGTGGATGTTTTTGCTGAGCTAGTCTACATTGTTTAGTTGTTGCTCTGCATAACAAAGTAAGATCAATGTTTAATTTTCATGGAATTGGAGGACAAAAAAAGGCAAAAGAAAGTTTTTGGAAGTGAGTCTCAAAGCAGATTTCAGCGATATGGTTTGCATCCAAGGAATGAAAGATGGTAAGGACAGTGAGGAGGTGGGAAGCTTTCCTGTGTGTGTGTGTGTGTGTGTGTGCGAAGCATGCTTCAATAACCCTCTGTTATCAGGAACCTGGAGTGCAAGCTCTGCTCACAAAAGCATGGCAGTAGTGACAACAGGAGAATAAAAGCCAGAGTTGCCCCTTTGGGAAGTTAAATAAGTTTCGAAAGAAAAACCGAAGTACATAGGAACAATGAATACCAGAATGCAACTATGTATGAAAACAGAAAATAATGGTTTTAGCTAATTCATTTTAATTTAAAGAAGAGTGACGTTTGGCCACAGGGACTTTAAAGGAGATACTGTTTTCGTGTCAAGAGAAGAAAAACATCTCTTTCTCAGACACTGCAGATACCAAGCCTTTCCTGCCACCTACTGACTGTTGGTTGCAATTAAAAAAATATGTTCTGAATAAGAGAACACCACAATGTGTCAGGTTAAGAAATAAAATGTTATCAGTAAAGTTTGAAATCTCCTGCATATCCGTCTCTGACTGAATCTCCTTACCCTTCAGAAGTATCCATTCTCTTAAGTTATATGTATATCATCCTAAGACATTTATAAATATTTTTGCTTCATAGATATGTATCTCTAAGCAATGCTGCTATTATTTGGCCTATTTTTAAAGTTCATGTAAATTATATTATTCTGCATGGATTCTCTTGTACGAAGTCTTCTGCAGCTTACTTTGCAAACCCACATTATGTTTATGAGATTCATCCACGTGGACCAGTGCAGTCGTTTTCAGTACTGTCTAGAATTCCATTTAATGCATCACTTATGTGCCCACAATCCTTTTGATGGGCATTTAGATAGCTTACAATTTTTTACTCAAATACACACTGCTTCTCTGAACATTGTAGAGTAGGCCCCCATGTGTAAATGTTGAGTTTCTTAATTAGACAGCAAGAATATAATTGTTTTGTCATAATGTTTCCACATCTCCTCTTTTTTTTTGGTCACTACCAAATTGTTCCTCAGAAGGATTGCATGAGTTTATGCTCTGTCTGGCAGGATCATTGCTCTGCATCCTCCCTCTGCCGGATAGTGTCAGATTTCGGAATTTTTGTAGCTCTCGCGGGTGTGCGCTGACGGTTTTTTGTGGTTTCGGTTTCATGACCTTGATGGTCTTTTGCACAGGATATATGAATCAGTTGGGGGAGAAATGGTGCTGTTTTTAAAAAATTTGTTTATGAGAGTTTATTTGAACCAAATGGACAACATGTGCCAGAGAACAAGGTCTCAATTGCTCTCAGAAACTTTGTTATTGAATCTTTCTATTTACGAATGTGTTTTGTTTAGGTCATTTTAAATAAAGGTTTATAATCACCTCTATAAAGATTTTGGATTTCTCTTATTAAATTTATTAAGGACCTCACTGGTGTGGCTCAGTTGGTTGGGCATCGTCCCACAGAGCAAAATGTTGTCGGCTCAATTCCTGGGCAGAGCACATGCCTGGGTTGCGGGTTTGCCCCGGTCTGGTAGGTGCAAGAGGCAACCAATGGATGTTTCTCTCTCTCTCACTCTCCCTCTCTTCCCCTTTCTCTAAAAATAAATAAAATCTTTAAAAAATTTATTCTTAGGTATTTCATGTTTTTATTGCAAATGTATTGGCTTTATAAACTTAGTTTTTATTGAAGTGTAGTTGGTATACAATCCCATATTGGTTATATTAGTTTCAGGTGTACAATACAGTGATTTAACATGTTAAACAAATGTATTGTTTTAAAATGACATTTTCTAATTTTTTGGTGATAGGATAGACTAACACAATTAATTTTCGTATTGATTTTGTGTCCAGTAACATTGTTAAATTATTTCACAAGTCCCTGAGACTTTATTGTAGGGTGTTTTGGATTTTCTATGAAAACTATCATATTTTCTATGAATTTTGATGATTTTTTCCTTTTAAGTTCTTATTTCTCTTACCCATTTTTATGATATTATTATACCATCCCATTTAAAGATTTTTATTTTTTAGAGAGAGGGGAAGGGACATCAATTGGCCGTCTCTCCTGCACCTCCAACCAGGGACCTGACCCCAGCACGTGCTGTGACAGGGAATTGAACCAGCGACCTTTCGGTTTGTGGGCCTGTGCTCAATCCACTGAGCCACACCAGCCAGGACTTTCTCTTTTTTAATCATGAATGTGTGTTAAAATTTATCCTTCTGGCCCTGCATACATTGATAATTCTATTTGGTTTGTCTCCTTCATTCCATTAATCTGGTAAATTACATTAATAGAATTTTATAGACTTAAACCTTACGTTTATAGAATTTTATAAACTTAACTTGCTTTATCTCAGAGTGAATGAGCTCAGCCTGCAGTTTTCTTTTCATGCCCTGTTTTGCCTGGTCATGGTATACCGGCCACGTAAAATGAATTAGGGCATATTCTCCCCTATTCTGTGCCATGGAGACTAAAAGACTCAGTATAAATATTAGTTTCTGAATTCAGAAGGGTCAGTGAGAACATTTAAAAAATAATTCTCATTATTTTTAATGATATTATTTATCTTTTTTTAATAAAAAAATAAATAAAATAAATAATTGTTCTCCCAAAAATGTATGACAACTAAATTATATGTTACAGAAATCTATATAAAGAAGAAAGAGAAAGGGCTTCCTTATATGCCCATGAGAAAATAAGACATTGGAGGACTTCTGGTCAGGATGGCAGCATAGGTAAAGCTTGCCTCCTCACACAACATAATCAAAATTAAAACTAAAATATATAAACAACCATCACTCAGAACCATCAGGAATCGAGTTGAATGGAAGTCTGACAGCTACAGAATTAAAGAAACCACATCCATCCACACTGGTAGGAGGGGCGGAGATGTGGAACAGCAGGTCCCACATCCACATGTGTGTGGTGGATGAAAATTCGAGAGGGATAACTTAGGAGCTAAAAGTCTCAGCCCTACACCAGGACCCCCAGCCCAGTGTTCCAGTGGCAGGAAGATAAGTTCCCTCAATTTCTGGCTGCAAAACCAGCAGGGATTGAGTTGGGAGAAGAAACTTCTAGAGTCCCAAGCAGTTCCCCTTAAAGAACCCACACACAGACTTAATCAGATTCACTCCCTGTGAGCTCCAGCATCAGGGTAGCAGCTTAAAAGGCGTCAGTGGCATATGGAGGAACTGAAGGGGTTGGCATCAAGGAGGGAGATGGTGGAGAGATTTCTCCCAGACAGAAAGGTGGGCAGAAGCCATTGTCCCTTTTTTGAACCTTCCCCCCACAGAGCCAAAGAGCCCGCAGGCGGGTGCCATGTCTGAGGCTTTATCAACCTGCATAACACTGTTTGCCCTGCCCTGGAGATCCCTGAGACTCCATCCCACCCAGCTTATAGATAGCCCATCCAAGCTGATCCTGCCTCCTGCTTCACAACTTCTTAAATCCTGTCAAACAAGCAACAGCAGGCCAAAGTAAGCCCCTAGACCCTGTACCTCTCGCTAAGTGGCCCCAGGCCTGGCACTAGCAGCAGCCAGCCTCAATTCAAAGCTTGGCTTCGCCTGGGAATCTCCAAGCCTAGCGCAAGTAGCAGCCACCTCAGATTGCTTTATAGCTCAGGCAGGGTGGCCACAGGCAGAGCACAGGTGGAGGCTGAACTTGGCCTGCACCACCCAGGAAACCCCAGACCCTGCACACCCAGTGGAGAGCTACAGACCACATCAGAGCACCACCACCCTGCCCCTGCACAGCTGATCCTCTATGGAAGGCAGAGGTTGGTGGTCAGTGGTCACAGCCAGTCCTTGCAGCTGACTGGCTTGCCAACAACAGTTAACGCTCAACTACAAGGGGAGGGTGTACTCAGCCCACACAAAGGGCACACCTTGAGTACCCAGATTGGGTGATAGGGGAGGCTGTGCCACTGGACCCGATAGGACACCTACTACATTAGGCCACACTACCAAGACAGGAAGTCATAGCCGCTCTACCTAAAAAATTACAGCTGTATGAATTGTTTCATCAGCCTGAGCTTCAATAATCCCACATCACTTTTCTTCCTTGAAGATTTTATTTATTTTTAGACACAAGGGAAGAGAGGGAGAGAAACATCGACATGAAAAAGAAATACCAATAGTTGCCTCTCGTACATGGCCCAACCGGGAGGTGAACCCGCAACCTAGATATGTGCTTTGACAGGGAATTGAACTGGCAGCCTTTTGCTCGCAGACCCACGCCCAACCCACAGAGCCACACCAGTCAGGGCCCACATCACTTTTCTTAAACATTATAGTAAAATGCACATAACATAAAATTTGCCATCTTAAACATTTATAAGTGTACAGTTCAGTGGTAATAAATATATTCACCTTGTGCAACCACCACCATCATCCATCCCCATAAATCTGTTCATCTTGGGAATCTGAAACTCTACCCCTATTAAACCATAACTCCCCGTAGCCCCCTCTCCGCAACCCTTGGAAGCCACTATTCTATTTCTGTCTTTGTGATTTTGACTGAAGTACCTCATATAAATTGGAGCCCTCCAGGTTCATTCATGTTGTAGCATATGTCAGAGTTTCCTTCCTTTGGAATCTGCATTTCTCCTTACGGATTCAAGTTACCATCTGGTGCTATCTACTTACTGCAGCACAGCTTTCTTCCCGCCCAATTGTTATTGTCAAATAGATTACATTTCTCTCTGTTATAGGCCTAACAATACAATAACACACAGTTTGGGATCATTGCTTTTTAAATCAGTTAAGAGAAAAAAGGCAGTTATACTGTCTTTATAATTACCTACACAATTACTGGCAATCTTTGCATTTTTTTATTCAAATTACTATGGGGTGTCACTTGCTTTCAGCTTTCTCTAGTACTTATTTTAAGATGAGTTATCTAGCAACAGATTCCCTAAGTTTTTGTTTAAGAATATTTTTACTTCACCTTCATTTTTGCAGAAATCTTTCTCCCTTCAATTCTGTCAATTTTTGCTTTATATTTTTGATGGTCTGTTATTAGTTGCATAAATGTTTATAAATGTTATATCTTTGACGGGTTAAAGGAACATTAAGAATCCTCCCTGTTTATGCCCGAGCCGTGACCTTTATTGTAAGAACAAGAATGTTGATGTGCTGTCTCCTGGGGAAAAAGGGCCTTAGTACTCTTAATGTTTAACTGCTCCTTCGGGGGAGGGGAGGGAAACGGGACCCTCTCCCTGAAGGACCTGTTGACCAAGTCACATAAGGCCACCCTTGTTTAAAAACTATTTAAACATAGCCCCCAAAGTAAGACTTTGGAATCTCACCTGATGGAAGGACGCTTCCCTCCGAACTTTTCCCAGTCAGACACCGAATGCTGTCTCTGGGATTCCCCAGCGTCTAGGTTTGGGTGTTGGTGATTTCCCCTCTGGTGATGTATGCTCTTGATTCTTGCTTTCTCTTTGCTCTCACTTAATGAAGTGCTTAACTATTCACCTTTGAATTGGGGTTTTTATCATCTGCGAATCTGAACCTCCAAATTAAGTGGCCACAATCTCATATGTGCCCCTTAATGACACAATCTTATGCTGTATTGAAACTTCTATTAACATAAAATGTTCTTTGTCTCTTGTGAACATTTTGATTTAAAGCGTATTTTGTCTGATATTACTATAGCCATTGCTGCTCTCTTTTGGTTATTATTTGCATGGAATACCTTTTTCCATCCTTTCGCTTTTAATCTATTTGTGTTTTTGGATCTAAAGTGAGTCTATTAAAGACAGCAGATAGATCAAGTTTTTGTTCTTTTTAAAATCCATTGTTCCAATCTGTATCTTTTGATTAGAGTTACCATTTACATATAATTACCGATACAGAGGGACTAATTTGTGTCATCTAGTTATTTGATTTCAGCGTTTCATAGTATTTTTGTCCATTTCCTGCACTGAATCTACTGAAAGATGTGCTTCATTCTAATTCTGCTCTATTTTCTCTTGTGTTTCATTGATTTTTATAGTGAAACACTTCATTCCCTTCTCTTTTCTTCTTGTGCATATTCTATGCTGTTTTGTCATTACTGTGGGGATTAAATTTTACATCCGAAAGTTATTACACTCTAATTTGTTACCACACTGCTTCAAGTTAGCGTTTCCTTTTATTGCAACCTTCAGGACTCCCTGCTTCATTTTCCGTAGGGCAGGTCTAGTGGGAATGAATCCCCTGAGCTCTTGTCTGTCTGGGAATGCTCTAATTTCTCTGTCACTTGCGAAGGGCAGTTTTGCCAGATGCTGAATTCTTGGTTTACAGGTGTTTTTTTTCTTTTTCTTTTAACACTTTCAATACATCAGCCCACAGCCTTTTGACTTCATTTTGCTTGGGAAAACTTTTTCTCTGATTTCACGCCTTAGAAGGTACAGCCTTGGGCATGCACCAGAGTGAGGTTTTAACAGCCCTTTCTTTGCACATTTTCCTCATTTCTTTGTTAAACTATATGCCTTTATTGGTATCACACTCAGATGTTAGCTCCAATTGCCAGTTGATTGCTGTTTTTAATGATGCCCTGGGGCAAAATTGCTCTGCAGTGTCATCCAATTAGATTTAGGCCCTTTTGGGGAGTTAGTAGGAGATTTTTTTTTAATTAATTAATTTATTTTTATTCATTTACAATTGTCTGCATTTTCTCCCCATCCCTCCACCCCACCCCAGCGGAACCCACCTCCCTCCCCCTCCTCCACCCTCCCCCTTGATTTTGTCCATGCGTCCTTTTTAAAAAAAAATGTATTTATTGATTATGCTATTACAGTTGTCCCATTTCCCCCCTTCACTCCACTCCATCCTGCCTACCCCCCTCCCACATTCCCCCCCTATAGTTCATGTCTATGGGTCATACATATAAGTTCTTTGGCTTCTACATTTCCCATACTATTCTTACCCTCCCCCTGTCTATTTTCCACCTATCATTTATGCTACTTATTCTCTGTACCTTTCCCCCCTCTCTCCCCCTCCCACTCCCCTGTTGATAACCCTCCATGTGGTCTCCATTTCTGTGGTTCTATTCCTGTTCTAGTTGTTTGCCTAGTTTGCTCTTGTTTTTGTTATAGGTGTGGTTGTTAATAACTATGAATTTGCTGTCCTTTTTACTGTTCATATTTTTTATCTTCTTTTTCTTAGATAAATCCCTTTAACATTTCATATAATAATGACTTGGTGATGATGAACTCCTTGAACTTGACCTCATCTGAGAAGTACGTTATCTGCCCTTCCATTCTAAATGATAGCTTTACTGGATAGAGCAATCTTGGATGTGGGTACTTGTCTTTCATGACTTGAAATACTTCTTTCCACCCCTTCTTGCCTGTAAGATCTCTTTTGAGAAATCAGGTGACAGTCTTATGGAAACTCCTTTGTAGTTAACTGTGTCCTTATCTCCTGCTGCTTCTAAGATTCTCTCCTTCTGTGTAATCTTATGTAATGTAATTATGATGTGCCTTGGTGTGTTCCTCCTTGGGTCCAACTTCTTTGGGACTCTCTGAGCTTCCTGGACTTCCTGGAAGTCTATTTCCTTTGCCAGATTAGGGAAGTTCTCCTTCATTATTCAAATAAGTTTTCAACTTTTTGTTCTTCCTCTTCTCCTTCTGGCACCCCTATAATTCGGATGTTGGAATGTTTCAAGATGTCCTGGAGGTTCCTAAGCCTCTCCTCATTTTTCTGAATTCTTGTTGCTTCATTTTCTGGTTGGATGTTTCTTTCTTCCTTCTGGTCCACAGCGTTGATTTGAGTCCCAGTTTCCTTCCCATCACTATTGATTCCCTGTACATTTTCCTTTGTTTCTCTTAGCATAGCCTTCATTTTTTTCATCCAATTTATGACCAAATTCGGCCAATTCTGTGAGCATCCTAATTACCAGTGCTTTGAACTGTGCATCCGATAGGTTGGCTATCTCTTTGTGGCTTAGTTGAATTATTTCTGGAGTTTTGATCTGTTCTTTCATTTGGGCTTTTTTTTTTTTGGTCTTGGCATGCCTGTTACATAAAGGGGTGGAGCCTTAGATGTTCCTGGGGCGGGGTAACACTGGTTGCTGCGCTGTGACGCTGTATGTGGGGGAGGGGCCGAGAGGGAGCAATGGTGCTTGCTCCACTCTGCTGGATTTCAGTTACTCCCTCTGCTACCCACAATCAAACTGGGCACCTCCAGTGCTGATTCCCGAGTGGGTGGGCTTGTGCACGCTCTAGGCCCCCGTGGGTCTCTCCAACAACCTCTCCTGTGAGGCTGGGAGTCTCTCCTGCTGCCGCCTCAACCCCCACGAGTGTTTTCAATCAGAGGTTTGAGGCTTTATTTCCTGGCACTGGAGCCCTGGGCTGCACGGTCTGCTTCGCTCCCCCCGCCTCATTCCTTCTGGTTTATCTGTGCGCAAATGTGGGGCTGCGGGGGCTGCTATCGGCCGCACTGCCTGCCCTGTTCATTCCACAATCCTGCAGTCTCAGGGTTCGGCCACGTCGCCACAAGTCCCCTCTGCCCTGGCTGCTTGTCTCCGCCCCTCCTGCCACTCTGGATGAACGTTTCTTCCTTATCTCCTTGGTTGTCGGACTTCCGGGCAGTTCGATTTTCTGTCAGTTCTGGTTGTTTTTTGTTTTTAAATTGTTGTTGTGTCCCTCTTTTGGTTGTGTGAGGAGGCGCAGTGTGTCTACCTACGCCTCCATCTTGGTTTCTCTCATGAATCTGTCCATGTGTCCTTTATAGTACGTCCTGTAATTCCCTCTCTTCACTGTCCCCTCCCCACTCCCCCCCTGGCTATTGTTAGATTGTTCTTAACTTCAATGTCTCTAGTTATATTTTGTTTGCTTTTTTCTTCTGTTGTTTATGTTCCAGTTAAAGGTGAGATCATATGGTATTTGTCCCTCACCACCTGGCTTATTTCACTTAGCATAATGCTCTCCAGTTCCATCCATGCTGTTGCAAAGGGTATAAGCTCCTTCTTTCTCTCTGCTGCATAGAATTCCATTGTTTAAATATACCACAGTTTTTTGATCCACTCATTTGCTGATGGGCACTTAGGTTGCTTCCAGTACTTGGCTATTGTAAATTGTGCTGCTATGAATCCCAAAGAACCTATGATCTCCATTGTTCTTGAGAGGACTCCTAGGCTTGTTGGAATAGGTAAGCCAGCTAGATGTGAGCCGGTGAGAGGACAGATAGGGGAAGGAAAATGCCAACCCTAAACATAACCGAGGGGATCGATGGGGAAAGGAAATACGGATCTTAAACAACTATCAGCTGAAAATCAAATGGCTTACTGCTCCTGATACTGTCTAGGACAGTTACACACCCTTAACACCCCTGTGAGGGGCACGCGTGCATGGCCTCAAACACGAACAGGGCAGGCAGAGGACTGCCTACTACTGGCAGAGATCTGTGCGTGCATGCGCAGGAACAAACCAGCGGGAGGGCGGGGCGGTGGTAGGGGAACCAGGAGGTGAGCAGGGAGTTGGAGCAAGTGTAAAAACCCTGTTTGTAACCCAGCGGGGCAATAGGTTTGTTCTGTCTCGCCCACTTGGAAGTCTTCCAAGTGCACTTTCCTTTTGCCAATAAACCGTTGCCTGCTTTGCCATTTGTGTCTCTCGTTTGAAATCTTTCGAGAGGAAAAGAACCAAGGTCTTCAGACCACCACCACAGTTGCGGGGACAGGCTTGAACTTCCCCGCTCTTCCAAATCTGTTCTTTTGGGAAGAGCTTCAGAGCTCTTGGTTCGCACGGGCTGCCTCCCCTGTCACTGTTCCGGTGCTGGTGGCGAGGACCCTGGCCTGCCTCTCTAGGATTGACAGGCCAGCTGTATAGAGCTCAGTCAGGATAGAGGCCACCAGTCTTCTTGGGCTGGCCCTGTTGACATGGGAAGTTTACCCTATGGACGAGCATCAGGAGAGGTGATCAGGGTGCCAGTGCTCTTAGCCAGCTGTATCTGGGGGAGACCCTCCATCCGTGTGGGAGCTGGTTGGGAAAAGGGAGTTCTGACCTCTTGGCTTACACTTACGTGGAGCTTAGCCTTTGCAACACAAAGCTAGAGGGGCCTGAGAAATACTGGCAGCCTGTCCCTCCCTGATACTCCAGTCCTTGGTTAGGAATTGGGAAGAGAGGGACCATTGTCTGCTTGGCGGTACCCTCTCAGCATGAACTACTGTAGCTCTAAGCTGTGTGTGAGTTGCGGCGGGGCGGGGTGTAGGGAGAATAGGTTGTGGTGTTAGGTGCCATAAACTAATTTAAAGTTCGTGAAGATTTAGGTTTTCCTCAATGTTTCTTATGTTTAGTGCCTTTAGGACAATCTGCAGGCTTTAAGTGGTTGTTTAAAATTTATTTTCACCAGTAATACTAGTTACGGAGGGGAGCAGGTCAGAGCTTCTCATGCAGCCATTCCAGAAGTTACTAATATTGTAGTTTCTCTCACCAAAAATCGTTAAAACAATTAAAAGTTTACTCATCTACCTTAGGATATTAAAAAAGTGAAGATTCTCAACAAATTTTGTGTTAAAAAATATTTATCACTAAGAAAAAAATTCTCAGTAGAATAAAACCACATCCAAGGTAAAAAAAAGTATATATCAAGACATGGAACGTAAGAGAATATTACTTTGAGCTAACTTTCCTGTGAAGTTCAGTAATTGTAATTGTTTTGCTTGTCTGCAAAAATCAGTTTGTTCTCTGATATTTTTCTTTCACATCAAGGATTGCATTTTAATACACAACTGTATTAAACCATAATGCCCAGAAACATCTGTTACCATAGACAAGAGCAATGCTCTTCATTCACTGGTCATCCAATTCACTCCCCAACATTAGCAAGAGTAATAACCACTCAAGTAAATCTGTTCACTTTTTCTCCTTTAAATGCTACTCAAGGCTGGCTGCCTTTTAAAAATTCTGGAATACAAATGGAGTTTTCTTTTTACAGATCATGTGGACTTTTCAATACATTATTTTATGTTGCCTACTGTTTATAAAAGTCATAGGTGTTAGGTGTGTGCATGTGGGTATAATTGTTTTGATAATGATCAGAGAGCATTAATTTAACCTAAAAAAATCCATGTCAAGTGAAATTTTCATTTGCCTTCACCATTATTATACTTCTGAGAAAGGGATTACACAAGTTACTGTTAAAGGAACACAATCTCCTCATGTACTTGGATTTCCAAGTAAAAAGTTTTGCTAGTAATTTTAGACACCATTATTTCTTTACTGCAATGACAGAGATATTTTTAGCACACATAACAGGTATACAATTAGTAAACACTTAAATTATTTTACAAAAATTTAAAATTTCTGTAATTTGGAGTTTGACAAACTATGCAGCAGTTCAAACTGAGTCTATGTTTGTATTATAAACAAGTTTAAACGGTGGCAACTTATTCTATTCTAATCCAGAAACCCATTTTAAAGAATCTAAGCAGAACTGCTTAAACGTAAATGGCAGAGTTCAGATGACCACTGTCGGAGATATTTTACAAGGAAATTTCTTCAGGGTTTAGCGCTTGGGCTAGTGTTCAATGATTTC
Source organism: Desmodus rotundus (assembly GCF_022682495.2). Classification (NCBI taxonomy): domain Eukaryota; kingdom Metazoa; phylum Chordata; class Mammalia; order Chiroptera; family Phyllostomidae; genus Desmodus; species Desmodus rotundus. The sequence continues at coordinate 26,055,092 of NC_071399.1, forward strand.
TAAGTTCCTTCTAATTCTAAAATTTGCTGATTCTATAGTTTTCCTAGCAGTTCTATTAATAAACAGTATTTCTCACTATTATGACAGATTACGTCACACATCGGTGGAAATTTTATACGTTACTATATATGCTTAAAACAAACATTCAGAATACGCTGCAGTTCACATGCGTCCTCTCCCAATTTGTTTCAGATTGAGGCCTTGTCCCTGTTTCAGAATGGGTTTCATTATGCTTGAACATGACCTACTGTAGTCTAAAATGTCTCCTTTTCTTGACAATGTCAAAAATAGTACAATAGACAAGATGAATTATAAAAACATTCAACAAATGTTACATTTCAAATTCAGAAATAAGCACCTGTACCTCAAAATCCCTATGTTAAACTATGATAACTTGTTTATATGCAAACAGTTGGTAGACGTGTTCTTGCTCAGTTCTTTCCAAACATGGATTTACGTCTGTTATGAAAAGGAAATAGCTTCAGGTTGCATCATAATGCTAAGATGCTAAAAGTGATTATTATTACCACTTTTACAAGTGAATTGTTGGAGTGCTGGTTCTGGGGACACACACACACACACACACACAGATTTGCCTTTGTGTAGGCGACAAGTTAGATAAATATACTTTGGCAAAATATTTACCCACTTATCTTCCAGGAGATTGCAACTTCCAGAAACAGTGATGAGATCCACGAATAACTGGAAAAAGTCCTTTGATTCATTAGAGTGAGTTCTAAGTATTATCAGACTATATAATAAAATCTAGGTATCTTCTAATAAAAATTTTCCATTATTGAAATACTGGTTCATCAAAAATCAAATCTCCATGAATCAAAGTACTATCCATTCACAGCATGGCAGTGAATTACACTGAAAAGCAGGTCTACAAAAGACACTTGTGAACATCATTGTTTCATACCTTTAATACTGCCTTAAAAGGTTTGTTACTCAACTATCCTAGCATACTTTGAGATATAAAATAATTACAGTTGAAATACTCTAAATCTAAGTAGGTAAGTACTATGGCAGTACCTGTTTACTCAGAACATATTTCATTTCAAATATATGTAAAATTTATCACAAAGAATACAATTCACAGTTTGAACAGAAACCTCAGTGTTTAAATCTCGACATTCAGGAAAATAAACAGTACATATTAGGCTGCTTCTGAATACAAAGTACTCATTTAAATAAAATGGGGTTTAATATCTAATTTGTGTTAAAAGTCAAGAAATTGCCCTGGCTAATGTGGCTCAGTCTGTTGGGAGCGTCGTCCTGTAACTGAAAGGCTATGGGTCCAATCCCCATCCTGGGCGTGTAATATCCCCGGCCTGGGCATACATGAGGCGACCAATTGATGTTTCTCTCCCTCCCTTCCTCTCTCTCTCCAAAAGCGAGGGGGAAAAAATGTCCTCAGGTGAGGACAAAAAATTTTTGTTTTAAAGTGGAGAAATAAATTTTTATGTGAAGCCTTGACCAAAAGCAATTAGTCAGGTTCAAGATTATGATATTATGATACAAATCAAACTCTACTGAGAGTTTGTTAAGAGACCTGGATACATTTTTGTTAAGAGACTTGGATGCAAATGTTTGTTAAGAGACTTGGATGCACATGTAACTATAGTTGGGGAACTTAGGGGTAATGAGAGAAAAAAAGCATACCACAGATCAGGCCCCCATTTTTCTTACTTCATGGATAACAATGCCTAGTTTGTTAGAGAATGTTTCTTCCACTGGAGATACACTTTTAATTTTATAATGCTAGACAGTGGGAGGAAAAAGAGGGGCCCACTTTTTAAAACTCCATTCATTATATAGTTATTTAACCATATTAATTAGGTATGAAATGACTACAGTTTCTGCTCTGAAGATACCCTTTTTTAAAGGGTTGAATTGCCACATTACCTTTGACAAGTAATTAAGAAAGATAAATGAATCTGACTTTACAAATAAGAATGTGAATAAGATTATATATATTCTGAAAAGTTATGATCTAACCCATACTTCTGATTTAAAATATAACTAAGTTCTCTCAATAAACTAATTTTAAATTTTAAACATAAGTCACCCTTACTGTACTGTTCTCATTCTCTTTCCTTTTCATTTTTACATTATTTCTATAAATACTCAAATTAGAAAACAACCCCTCAGTCTTGAAACCAACTTACACTGGTGCTCTGAGGTTAGTTTATAACTTTTAAAATATTTTGTTAAAATGTAAAAACCCTGAATTACAAACAAAAACATTAACAATTTTACAGTATATATCTAATTTATTTTTCTAAAAAATATTCTGAATTGTTTTTATACAAGTAATCAAGTGTTACTTTTTCAGATGAAACTCCTTTATAGGCTAGAAGAGGGTATGTGGTATTGCCCCATTAAAAACCAATACAAATTTCTTTTTTTTTCTATGCTGGTACTTCAACTATTTCAAAGTAGTTATCTGGCAGAATCACATAACCTCTCTCTGTTATGTCTTTCTCTTTCTGGAAGTGTACAACCTCCTTTAACTTTTCAAGCTGTCGTTCTTGTCTTCTGCATCGCTGCTGTGTAGTCTTGAGCTTCTTTCTGAGTTTTTCAACTTGCTGTTCTAGCTGATGAATCCTTTTTCTCTGGTGCATTGTATCCTCCACAGTGTAGTTGTGATCACAGAAAACTGAGAGATTATCGGGGGTCTGAAGAGGAGGCATTAGTAATCCAATAGCAGCATCAACCTGGGAAATGGGAGGTGTTAAAGGAGATGGGGGAAGCTGTTCCTGTGGCTCCAGAAGATCTTCCTTCTAAAACAATAATGCAGAGTATGTTTGAATTTAGTAACTAGAAATAACAATTTTAAAAATTTATCTGTGGAATTTAAGAAAATTAGACTTTTTAATATGAATCTTGGTAAAGAAATATTCCAAAATGAGAAAATAGTTTAAGTTTTAATTATACTTTTCTACCAGAAGTAGAAATGGAATACAAGAAAGAGGCAGAATGATAAAATTTAATGAACTACTCAGTAGTATTTAAAACTGAGGAGAAAAATACTTTGACACTGAACTGTCACTGATAAAGAAAAACCAAAACTGATCAACATACAAGTAGTGTATGGAGTGATCTTAAAAGTAAATTACAAAGCTTGACCAAGTTTCTTAGTGTGAGGATATTTAACTTTAATAAACTGTATTTTGTAGTTTTTAAAAGAATATCACTGTTAACAGTGGTTATTTCCAAGTGGTAGGTTTCAGGTAACATTTGTTTTCTTACCATGACTCTGAATTTTCCAAATTTCCACAATAAACACATTACTTTAAAAAATAGGGGGAAAAAGCCAATATTTAAAAACAGATATTACCTTGTCATGTGGTTCAGTACAAAGGAATATTGTGGGTACAGCATTCTCTTTCAGTAACTTGTTGTTGCACTCCCTCTTGAAGCAATCTGGAGTAAAGTGTTCCGAACAAATACTGCTATACTTGGTGGGTTTAAAGTTTTTTCTTCTCACAGCTGCCTCCCATTCTTTACAAAGACTGGGTCGAGTAAGAGGAAACCTAGAGATGACATAATTTACTTCTATTACCTTATTTTTTATGGTAAGGCACATCCAAACTTCCCTTCTTAGGAAAGAACTATCTTACATTGGTGTTAACATACTGAGGAGTAATCAAAACACTAGTTCTGCTTTTTTTTTTTTTTTTTTTTTTGAGTTATTAGTTGTGCCTTTAAATGTGTTTGTTTAAAAGATCCTATAAATAGCCCGGGCTGGGGTGGCTCAGTGGATTGAGATCACCAGCCTGCAAACCAAAAGGCTGCCCGTTCGATTCCAGTCAGACACACGCCCTGGGATGCGGGCCAGGTCCCCAGTTGGGGGCGTGCGAAAAGCAACCAGTCCATGTTTCTCTCCCTCTCCTCGTCTCTAAAAAATAAATAAATAAAATCTTTAAAGAAAAAAAAAGTATTTCTTATAGAAATCTTAACGGATTATACAGTAGTTACAGAAATGTCAGATATAATGATATATACAATCTACTAAGACAAGCCAATTAAGAATTTACAGACCATAAAAATAAAAGTTAGCTTTGTTGGAGGATGTGTGCCGTGGGAAGAGTAGGGGAAGAAAGGTTGGGGGTGGTGGCCCATGTGCCTAATACTGGTTTTTTCCCTCCTCCATTACAGTAAATAACTTTCACAGACTATCACAGGTATTCCACACACGTCTAAGTACACAAGAGTAAATCATGTGGCTCTCTTACTTATCTCATTTCCTATGGTTTAACTTTGTACTGAAGACACTAAAAGTGTCAAGTAAAATACACAGTATAGGGAGAATCTGTATTATTTTACCAGTGTTTTTCTGTATAATGTAAAACAAAATTGCATGTTTATATCTACATGCTGAGAAAAAGAAGCTTCTGGTTGTCTTAGAATCAGTCTAACAAATATGACTTAATCAAATTTCAGCTGAATTGCAATGATAAATTTAGTTTTTAATTTACCTCTTTATCTACTGAAATGTTTGTTAGGACCAGATAAAGAGAGGTAGGGATACTTTAAATTTGTTGTGATTTTATTTTTCCAGGTCAGGGATTTAGTAAGCTGGGGGGATTGGAAAGAAGCCAAAGAAGGATGTTTCTACTGTATGTTCCAGTTTCTCTTCCCAAGTATGCCAGAGCCTGGCTCTGCTGTTATCCTGAAGGTCTAAGAGATGTTCACGACAGTCTCTTTGTCCACTCTTCCCACTACCACCACATAGAAACTGGGGAAAGAAACACTCTTAGAAGATCCCTGCTGGAAATGGCTTCTAGAAGTACAAACTACAGCAGCGATCACTGGTAAAATTCAGCACCTAGGGCTTCCTGACTTGAGGGCTGCAAGTGCTCAGGATGTCTGTGAGGTTCTGTCAAGCTCTTTCCCATCTACTCTCCCAAATTTGTTCTTCTAGATAAAGGATGAGATGTAGAAGCTTAGTCCTTTCCATTCAATTGTTTAATAGCCACAGAAACTCACTATTTCTGATGTGTGAATGTCCTAGTTTCCCTACCAATGAAGGGTTTTCCACATTTTTAGATTCCTTCTGCCGTATCACTAGAATGGGGAGGCGGAAAGCTGAATGAGTGTGACGGTGTCACCCACCATCTTCTGACCGATTCCCTATGCTGGAGAGACCAATTCATCAGCTTTCAGAAATTCCAATAAATCAGTTAGTAACGTTAAGATATACTGAACTGAATTCTGGAAGTGTTAAGTGTCCTATTCCCTTCTCCGAAGAGGGAAATATCAACACTCAAGATCTCCCTATGCATTAGACACTCTTATTTCTGTATGGTCCTTTTCATACTGTACCAAGAATATAAAAATGCACCCAAGTCTTTGTTTAATATAAATGACCCCTGCAAAAAAATTGAAAAATATTTAACATTTTGCTTGTGTAATTATTTAGCTACGAAGACTTCATATAACTTACCACTGGTTCTAATTTAATTTCTTAGCTACCGTTTATAGTCGGGAATTCTTGCAAAAAAAAATTCGACATAAAAGTATAAAATCTGCAAATACTGTACTGAATTTGGCTGAATAAAGTTGCCATCGAGTCACATTTTGCAGACAAGAAGTTGATTATCACTAAGTCATTTCCACTTTGAGGTTTTCTTTTCCAGAGAACATTTTTCCTGAGACTAACTGCAGCACCTTTTGGATAAACAGTCCTGAAAGACGTGCGACAGGCTCTTTTCCCAGGACTTCCTCTACGCACCACTAATAGCTCGTATTGACCTTTATTACGGCATTTGATCATGGTCCGTAGTATTATTTTCCACGTTATCATTATCGTGTGCTGCAAACATAAACTGTTCATCTTAGCAGTACCAGAAACTGTCTCAAACTTAAAAGTCCGTTCCTAGAAATTTGCCCATACACATCCTCCCTGAAATCCAGGCTAAAAAACAGTCCTTAACGATGTTGGCCTCCCAACAACCGCAAGGACGAAAAAGAGAGACTTCTTTTAATTTCAAATTTACTTCTAGAGAATTATCACCACCTGGCTTCTCCAAGACCTAATGGTGAAACCCAAATGCCTCTCGGCCTGGAGACCTCAGGACCCGCCTGCGGGGCCTTCTGGCCTTGCCCGCCCGCCCCGAACCAGCCAACTCCAGGCTGCGATTGAGCTTCGCGCTCACGGCCCAACAAGAGCGTGAGAAACGGTCAGCGACAGCAGTGGCGACGGGCACCGAGAACGCGCAGCCCGCGGCTACAGGGCGCCGGCTCCGACTACCTGCGGACCAGCCCTCCGCGCGGCCCAGAGTAGACCCCCAGCAGCGCTCGGGCGCACCCCGCCCCTGCCTACACCGCTCACGCTAGCTCTCGCGCGGACACGCGCCCGTCTCTGGCTCCGCCTCCGAGCCTAACCGGCTGCGCGCCCCCAGCGCGAGCAGGGGCCGACCCCGCGATGCGCGAACGGCACTTACTTGTGGAAAGAAACGGGCTTATCCTTATCATATCGGTTCTTGCAGCCGTAAGCGGAACAGGACTGCACCATCCTTCCGGTTCTCGGTCGTTTCACTTCTTTCGCCTCAGCAGGCAGGTGAAACTGTTAATAACGTCGCTGGTTTCCGCTTTGACACCCTTGCTTCTTCTGTAGGTTTGGCCAACAATTACAGTGATGATAGCCTTACTTGGGGGTGGCCGATGTGCCCGTTTTTTTTTTTTTTTTGTTTGCATTAGCAGAACGACCACAACCATCCCCTGACTCCCATCTCCAAGATGGCGGAGGAAGCTTCAACATCACCTCTCGCGAGGAGTTCGTCCTGGCTCAGATTAGTCTTGAGGTCAGAGGTAACGTTCCCTGGGGAGCAAGCCATTGGCTGAGGCCCGGCGTGTGATGCTACGGGCTTAGCGTCACCGAAGTGGGCGGACCTTCGGCCTTCCGGAAGGGAGAAAGGAACGCCTCGGGAGGCCTAACTGCCCCGCCTTGCTTCGCTCCGGTACATTTCTTGGGTTAATTTATCAAGGCCTTTTAGCATGGAGAACAAAACGGTCGATTGGGTCTGCTGGCTTAAAGGAGGACAGGTGTAAAGCTGAAGTCACTGCATCATTGCGCCGATTTCTGTAAAAGGGCGGCCACTGATCATATGATTTGTAGAAAATGTTGATGCAAAGAATCCATATGCCCATTGATGGTTGCTGTATAAACTGTGGTATAGTCATACTATGGAATACTACATAGCAATCAAAGTAAAGAAGCTACGACCCATACTCTATGGATGGTTCTTGCGTGATCTTGATTAAGTCAGAGACAAAATATACTACATGATTCTATTTTTTGTAGAGTAGTAAAAAAGTAGGTAAAACTGAAGTCACAAGAGGTTAAAGAAAGGGGACTTACGGGATGGAGATAATGTGTTTTTTCGACTGAAGTGTAGGTTAAACTGTGTTCACTTTATGATAGTCACAAGACCTTTACTGATTTATAAAATGTTTGGAGTTTGTTCTACCTTAATAAAACAGCTTATTAAGCAAACAAAGGCCACATAAGATATGCAAAACTGCCTTTTTTTAAAGAGGAATGAGATGTTTATATGCTCATTTGACCCCTTCAATAAATATAAAAAATGAATATATGCCTTAGTTTTGTAAGTTCATTTGAGGGAAAGACAATAAATTGGGATAAACTGAGTTGAGTGTAGTTAGAAGTCTGATGTTTTCCGGCCCTGGCTGGGTAGCTTTGGGTAGCTCAGTTAGAGGATGATCCCAACTCGCCAAGATTACAGGTTCCATCCCCAGTCAGGGCACATAACAAGAATCAACCAATGAATGCATAAGTGGAACAACAAACCATCTCTCTCTCTCTCAAATCAATAAATTAAAAAACAATTTTTAAAAAGTGATGTTTCTCAAAATCTAATTCATTTACAATTACAACACTTTTTAAGGAAAAAATAAAATTTAAGAGCTCAATTTAAAAGAGCAAGTTTTGTTACAATTATTCCAGGATAAACTTTGTCTTGCTTGATAAACTAAAGAAAAATAAGCCGCTTGTTTTTTAACATAGGAGTGCTGAGGGCTAAAGATGTTTTTAAACTCATCGATATCTAACAATTTAGATTTTAATTTCTATCCAACTATGCCTTTTTTTCCGTAAATAATTATTTTAAAAAATACCTTAGCATTCACTCTCTCTGGGCCTCATTATCTTCATCTGTGGAGTAAGGTTGTAGGACTAAATGAAGAATTCTTAATTTGGAATCCATAAATGTTCAGATCTTGAATCCCCTGTAAAGGAATCGAAAGTATAGAAACGTGTGTATAAATGTATTTTTCTGGGGAGCTATCTATAGCGTTCATCTGAGAAAATGTCAATCACCCAGCCAATGTGTAAACATTCTAGGATTAGTGAAACAAGATTAATTTTCATGTGGCTAAAAATTATAGGTTTTCCCTAAGGCCAATTAGAAGAGTGAATTTTTTGATTAGCATATCAGGTATTTTTAAGTAGTTTTTAAATTTTTGTGTTTTTAAACAAATTAAAATCTAAAATATTAGATACCAATGAGTTTAAACATCTTTAGCCCTTAGCCCTCTCCTACATCCCATTTACATTCCCTTCAAAAGGCCTACACTATATGCCACTAGTCTGATAAAAAGAACAAGGCAACTATCCAAACATGCTCCATGTGTTTCCTTCTCTCGTGGACCAACGTGGGATATGGGACCAGTCAGAGGACGCAGATGGATGAAGATGACAGTGACTGATAACATCTCCAATTGCTTGCAGTCAAGGGCTCAATGCTTAAATACTTATGTCATGAAAATGGTCTGGTTCTGACAGAACAAAATCTCAATAATTGTCTTTATATCTCTGTGATTGTCAACGGCCCTTACTGCTTACTGGGAGACAAGTCTTAGGGCCTTCAAACCTTGAGTGCCCTCTCCTACTCTGACCCAGTCCCAGGTGTCTGGGTTGCTCTTTAGCAAAACAGGAGAGCCTGGAGTACATTTAGTGTTACAAAGACAAGGGAAAGAATGTTGATGCAGACACGAGGGCAGACTCAGAAAAGGTCATTTCAGTTATCAGATATGCAACTTCCGTCCACACTCAAAAGAAATAGGGGTGGGGAATCGGTACAGGCCCAGTCTCTAATTTCATTTCCACCCTTCTTGTCCAGATTAATATAGGTTACCCAGGTGAGTAATTTTCCTCAAAAACAAAAATGTTTCCACTTTTTAATTTAAAAACATCTATGGAAGATTAATTAGAAGTGTGATGAGATACTGGATGTCCATTAGCGAAAAAGAAAACCCCTGTAACCATTATACTGAATGCTGCTTCCGGAGTTCTGAATTTCAAAGCAAACAATATCAAAGAAACAAAAATAACAGCTACTTTTTAATTTTAGATATGTTGCTTTTATTCAAAAGAGTAGGTGTTTGACAAATTCTTAAGTCCCAAAGTCTGAATCAAACCGTCGATTCTCTGCAACTCTCTGAGGTAGGTATCTGCACAGCCACAGGGATCAAACAGTTCTTTCCTCCCCTGCTGCTTTCAGATGCTGAGAGTGTGGTTGCTGAAACCACTGGTCGGTGGGCACTGAGAACAGTTGTCCCCTCTGTCTCATCTTCCATAAACCTGCCCAAGTTACCTGCTCTTGGGGTTGGGTTGGACCATTTGTTTTTGTGACAGTTACATTATTGTTTACAAAAACTCCAAATGGTTACTTTGATTTATATGATCTCACTTTGAGTCACAGAAGTATTACTATGTTGAAAACACTGACTTGACTTGTTTTAAATACTCTCGGATACCACCTGCATTTATTATCAGTGATCAATACGGACACATAATAAGCAGGTCTACAATTCTGAAATGCCTATGTGTTCCCGTTTCTATTTAATAAAACTTCCGATCATACAGTGTTTTTGTATGTTACAAAAGTTGGTATAATACACTTCTCCCAGTAAGGTCTTACAAGGAATTCCAATATTACAATAAAATTATTGTAACTAGAAATGTTGACACTTGAAGCAGAACATGCACAGAAAAAGAAAGCCTCTAAAAAATGACGTTGTTCTATAGCCCAACACCAAATTTGCAATTGGTAGGAAATGCATTTCTAGTCTGGTGTAACAAATTCTTAGTCCTTAGCTTTTAGAATTGGTAGCTGCAGCTGAAATATTTTTCTGTGAAGTATGCCACCCTACTAGATGTTTGATTTAGAAGTACAGATTTAGGGTTCATGAAGTCTTGATATGTCATCTTTTTAGACCTTTCTTCTTAGGAGTACCTAAGCTTACTCCAGTATGTTCCAAAAGACTCCAAGGGACCCCGGTTTCTCTGTAGCTTTGCCTCCTTGTAATAACCCTCACATTTACCTGAACCGCATGCAGGAGTCCTACCGAGTCTAATACCACTTCAGTCACTTATATCTGGGTGCTTTCAGACAAAACAAAAACCTGTCATCAGCAACAGGGATTTCACCTGTGGAAAGGAAGACACCTGCCTGAGAGAAACTGCTGTAATTATAATGTGCTATATTCAAGCATTATGGTTTTTCTCTCTAACAAGCAACAGCTTTGTCCTAGGCCCAAATTAGAAAACACTATTATTGATATTTTATTCCATTTCTTATCAGTTGATGGCTAGTCTGACTCATTTGGGAGACTGTGATAGATTTGTTTTGTTTTGGGGTGTTTTTTTTTTGCCTATCTATACATAGGGAGGCTCACTAGCAGTGAGTGGACAATATGACTATCAGGTGACAGCTAATAGCCCTGGGCATCAACAACGTCCCTGCTGTCCAGTATGCTAATGAGTAGTGCCAGCTGAGGAAGCTAGGATTTCATAATACTTGTGGTTTTGGTTCTTTTCAAACAAAACTGCAGAAGAGAACATCAGGTACTTATGCTGTAGCCATGCAAAAAAAACCCAATGTAACCTTCTTATTGAATCACATCTGAGATTTGCTCATTCTGCACCATCTAGGGACAGCAATGCAAGTTTTCTGTTAAGAGGAAACGAACCAAATTTGTCCATTCTGTTACTCTAGTTCACCATGATTTTTCTTGTCAAACTTAAAAGTCTTCCTAGTACTCTCCTAGTACCCTCTTTGATGCTCAAGCCACGAAAAACCACTTTTCTCAAAAATGCATCAAACTACTATTTGTTTACAGTATTGCTCATGTTTCTGAAAAAAAACATTCCTTTTACAAGTTACTTTAATACGCTGTTCCTATAAAAGGACCAAACTCTGGTTTAAATGCTATACTGAGAACGTAAGTATGCTGACTGGACATAAATGTCTTACACCTTGTTAGTTCTTCCAGTGTTCTGTAAACCAGAATGTGAAATCGAATGATAAAGTTCAAGCTTCTTCGTTCACTTTCAGCTGATAACGAAGACTTATATCAGAATGGAAAAGCAGAACTGCTGCAAATGCACAAAATTCAGTACTAAAAGAAACACTTTTCCCCGGATACTGTGCAATGTTTTATTGTAACAAAAATATTTAGATGAGTCTCATTGCAATATATTGTCATATAGGTGCTCACTGAGAAGGGAACATTGGGTAAAGTGTACATTTAACACTATCTTACTATACATCCCATTAATCTGAGTAATTTTGGGGAAAAGAAAGATATGAAAGCATCCCTTTTTATATAATTCCATGTTTTTTCCAGAGGCTTTACAGACAACACAACCAAGACACAGTTGTAAATTATTATAATTCTACCCTTAGTATCAGAACCTGCAACATGTAAAAATTCCAGTCATATATTGCTAGGTTTTTGCCAAATAATAATCAAATGTTTGTCATACAGCAGTCTTCAGTTTGTAAGATAATATTCTAACGCTGTATGCTACCATGGGTCTTTTTGTTTAATTGTACACATTAGCTAACATTTTAGTAAACTTTTTTTTCACCTGTTTAGTCTCTGTGTTATCACTTCCCGATACATAATAGAGATGTAGATAAGCAACAAAAAGATGACAAAGAAATCATCTAAAAAGCCCAGAATTCCAAACAAGGCTTCAGGTACAAAATCTAGAGGTGATATAAGATAGAAAAAAGCTCCCATTAAACAAAGTATTATCCTGATACGGAACATCCAGAAAAGGCCACCGACTGAAAACATTTCCCTGAATGCATGCCTCAGTAAAGTGGGTAGATCCATAATTCTTTCCATAATCTGGTAGGGGGAAAAACAAATGTTACGATTTGGCATCTAATGTGTCAGACTTTAAAATAATATAATTTTCTTACAACTGTGCAGACAAAGTTAACATGAATTAATAAGTTTTACCTATTGTTTGACCATCATTTTTTCTAGTTATTCATTTTATTTAAAAATAGTTCTTTGATTACTAGCTTCTTATAAAATAGGTTTTATTGTGGATAATTGAAAAGCAACTAAAATGTCAGCAAACTTAAAATATAGGACATAATAATGTAAAACTCAAGTTATTTCTAATTTGAGTTAATAAAATAAACCAAATCAAGAACCTACTGTATAGGATTAGAGTCTGAGGCTTGAGCTCAAGTCTCAGCTTTAAAGTCAGAGAGATCTGGGCCCTGGCTGGTGCGGCTCAGTGGATTGAGCTGGCCTGTGAACCTAAAAGTCACTGGTTCAATTCCCAGTCAGGGCACATGCCTGGGTTGCAGGCCAGGTCACCAGTTGGGGGCATATTTATTAATGTATCTCTCGCACATTGATGTTTCTCTCCTTCTCTCCCTCCCATCCCCTCTCTCTAAAAATAAATAAATACAATATTAGAAAAAAATGTTAAAAGTCAGATCTGGGTTTGAATTCAAAATCAATTATTTATCAGCCGGGTGACCTTGGGGAAAGTTGTTTAACCTACTGGAGATAAGTCAACAATTGAGTATTTATGTATCAGGAGGACTTTCAAAAACTGAAAGAGATATTGTATATAAATGACCTTTGTAAGTTGCCACACAATATATAAGTATTATACATTTAAGACATCAATATTAATGATAGTCTAAGAATAGCAATGAAACTGATCCCTTCTGCGGATGTTTATTCTGCTTAGCTAGAATTTAAGCAAATTCCTAATTGCTACAAAGATTTTTGGAATGCCAAGTGCTACCTTTTTGAAAATGACTAAGTGCTAAATATGTACAGAAACACATAAATTACTAGGTTTTACATAAATGAGCATAATTTTCACATCTGAACTTTAATAAAAGACATATATTTAAAAAATTATCAGATATGGAAAGCAACGAAAATTACAAGATGTAGAGGAACTGGAACCCTCATAAACTGTTGGTGGAAATGTAGAGCCCCTTAGGAGACGGTCTGGCAGTTCTTCAAAATGTGAAACGCAGGGTTACTACAATATCCGCAACTGCACAGCGAGGCACATACCCGAGGGGAATGAAACATAACGTCTACCCAAAAACTGGTACACGAGTTGATGGCAGCATTACTTATGATAGCCAACAAGTGGGAACAACTCATATGTCCATCAACTCATGAATGGATAAACAAAATGAGATGTATTATTTGTCCATAAAAAGCAATGAAGTACTACCATAAGTGATATGGTCAATAATATCATAGTAATTATGTATGGTGTCAGATGGATACTAGACTTATTGGGGCGATCACTTTGTAAGTTACATTAATGTATAATCACTATATTGTACACCTGAAACTAATATAATATTGTATGTCACCTGTAACTGGAAAATAAAAAAATACAGCAACAAAAAGCAATGCAGTACTGAGGTATGTTACAACATGGATGAACCTTGAAAACATTATGCCAATGAAATAAGCCAGAGACAAAAGGCCATATATTGTATGATCCCACTCAGATAAAATGATAAGATAGCCACATCTGTACAGATGGAAAGTAGATCAGTGGTGCCAAGGACTGGGGAGAGGGGAAGGGACAGGGGAGAAAGGGAAGGGCCTGATAAAGCTTTTGGGAGAATGAAATGTTCTAAAATTATATCATGATGGTAATTCGATTATATTTACTCTAAATATACTAAAATCATTTAACCGTATACTTTAAAACACGTACGCATATGGCATGTAAATTACATCTAAATAAAGCTATTATTAAAAAGAAAAGATAGTACCAATATCTAACAGGGTTGGGCAAAAGTATGTTTCCGGTTGTGAATAAATAAAATTTATTCTTTTATTTTAATTAATTATTGTATTCTTTTCCATACAAACACCCATAAACCCACTTTTGCCCCACCCTGTATTTGACCTTGAGCGGGTCAGTTACTCTCTGACTGCAGACTTCTCATTTGTTCTGTGTACTTGTTTGCTGGCTACATGGTCTCAGCTCCCGTGCAGTAATGACCTACCATGACTCTTCAACATATCTTACTTTTCAGAAGTTGGCAGATACAAGACAAACTGACTGGAGGAAGTAAATCACTTCCTGTGGTCATTCCACTGCCCACAGTTCAGCTATTTTTAACAATCTGTATAAATATCATAGATCCAACTCTATGTATATATTTATTGATTTAACAAATGCCAAATAAATTGAGAGGAAGATGGAGACAAAAAATGGGAATTGAGCAAGTGATGAGAAAACAGTTTTAAAAACAAAAGGTAAAGAAAATCTTCTCATTCCTTTTGGAAGACTGGCCACGAATGAACAAAAGTGGTCTTTTTAGAGTCATTTCCTATATTAACTTTCTATGCTCTATGGAAGACACTAATATTTAAAGCAAGACAGCTATACAGTTTTCACAAGGTCAATGATAAATTATTTTAAATATTCTATCGATAATTTTCTGTCCATTATCAGCTATTTTTCACTGCTCATGTCGTATTATTTATACAAAATCTATAATTAGTCAAGAAATATGAAATGAGTTATTTACTAAGAACTGTTTGTATAACAATCACAATCTTACTCCAACTCTGAGGTAGAATATCAAAGTAAGAGCTAACTGTCTTTATTATATTGTAACATCGTCACATACTAAGCTTTCTTACTTGTTAACTCTAAATTGGACACACACACAAAAATAAGAACTGAGCAATGATATGCTTCACACTTAAAAATATGAGTGAATATCTTAAAATTATTATTATTATTGTCAAGGTCAGTGGCAGATCTTGAATTGGAAACACTGACTTTCAATGACTCACACTCCAGGTGTCACTGGAGGATGTATTAGAAAAAACGGCTGGATCAAGCAGCTATGGAAGACAACAGTGGTTGGGTTACGTTACATGCATTCCTGTGCTTACACATCTAAAAGATTTACCCATTATCATTCACAACAGATGAAGCTGTACCTCCAAATGTACATGACATTACAGAATGAGGAATATAAGCAAGGGAGCGCAAGAGCACAGTTGTGTATTACTAAAACATTTTAATAGCTTAGTCTTGGCTGGGAGTAATAGTATCAATTCTTACCTCAAGGATAATTCAATTTACTCAGCCCACGCTGAGGGCTTACTACATCCCAGACACTGAATTTCACATTGAGAATTTGGTCCTGACTAAATAAACAGTCTTTGCTCTCATGATGCTGTTAGTGTATGGAGAGCAAGCCAATGAAGTAGGTTTGAGCGCTGTTTGTGACAAATGCCATGCAGAAAACGTACAGAGGGAGATAACGGAGAACACCTCGTCAGGGAAAGCCTCTGGAGGAGGCTTATTTTAGAACGACCTAAGGGATGAGACTCACCCAGGAGAGCAGAGCGACAAGCGTTCCAAATGGGAGATGGCACAAGTGAAGGCGTTATGTGGAAAGACTTGGAGCTCCTCTGAGAGCTGAAAGGCCAGCCTAGCTGAAGTGTGGTGGGGGAGGGGGGGGAGTGGCCCAAGGTTAGGGATGGGGGGAGGGCCAGGTCACGCAGGGCCTTGTAAGCCACAGTAAGGAGCTGGCACATTATTCCAAATTACTCCAAAAAATTGCAAGTTTTAAAACCCAAGAGCATCATGGCCTTACTTATTTTCAAAATATTACTTGGACTTCCATGCAGAGAAAAAAGTCAAAGTGAAGAGGCCACGGAAAGTGTCCTAAGCAAGAGATGATGGTGACTTTGACTAATATGATGGCTCTACAGACACAGGACACTTTTATGAGGCAAAAATGGCAGGACCCCCCCTCAAAGAAAAGAAATGGTACAACTTACTTATAGATCAGATGCGGGGAGTGAGGGAGAGGAGAAGCTCGGAAAGACTGAGGAAAGAGTTAACTGCACTGAGGAGGGAATCGGCTTCACATTATACACGTTAAGTTTGAGAGGCCTGGGGGGTCCAAGTGGAGACGTAGGCTAAGCAGTTGGATAGAAAGTCTAGAGCTCGGGGGAGAGTCTGGGCTTTCCATGTACTACAATGGTACTCAGTGTATCTTAGTTTTTGAAATACATATCCAGTCATACACATACCTGTAGAATTCTTTGCTCTATTTTGATAAAACTGGAATGTGATGATAAAATGTGACAGTTTTCAATCTACCAAATGCCTTTGTTTAGGGGAGGGGTCAACTGTCGAATTAATGTTATTAAAAAGAGAGTGATTTGAATAGCTAAGATGACATACAGGGTTACTTAAGGGGACATTTCAAACAGGGGCCAAGGTAAGTAACTTAGAGTAAAACACAATTGTAAAACTCTCTCCAGAAGTTCTCAGGTGTTCCTTATAAAATCAAACCCTATTTTAGAATCACGTAGGAGTTGATAATTTTATCTTTACCTCAAATTTCTCCTACTGAGTTTTGCCGGTGCCTCTTCATAAATGACTTTGACAATGCCTTTGTGTCTTGTTTTAAAAGACAGAAACACTGCAGTCCTTGGGAAAGCTGTAACTCGGTGAATGACAATGAAGATGGAAGTAGGGGCTTCACCCAACACATGTGAACAGTGAGGTTGCATATCGAAGAATATTCATTGGTAAATCTCACTCCACAAAAGGGAAGTGTCATTATACCGTAACTCTGTTCCCTCTAGCTTTGTACCTGCTGTCACTGTACTTACGGATCTGGGCTGCCCTGAGAATCTCCGGTTATAATCCGTAATATCCTGATGCAATGACACGACGTCCTGAGATTGGTCACTTTCATTGAACACTGGTAGCAGTAAAGTTACCTGTTTAATACAGAAAGAAAAATTGTTACACCTTTCTGCAGCATTAGTCTTTTCATTTTGTGTTACTCAATAAAACAAGGAAATCTTCTGAATTTGTATTTCACTCATTTCCTTTAATAAAGGCAACCCAGGGGAGGAAAGTAAGATTACTGCCTACAATCCAATCCAATGCAAATGTAATTTGAGCATCTATAAAAATAAGGGGCACGTTATCCAAACACTGGTCCTAATATTTTCCCGTCCACACCAGGAGAACGTCAGTAATTCTCTGCAGTTGAAGATTCAAGGATGATGAGAAAACACTCAGGAGCGAAGTCACTGCTATTTGAAATGTCTTTAGGTATGACCAATCACAACATAGATGTTCACTTAGTACAAGGACTGGCTCTCAAGCACCTCGCCCTATTACAGTCAAAAAAGGTAATTCTTTTTTTTTTTTTTGTCTTTCTCTGGCATTTCTTTTTTAAGTGTATTTTATTGATTATGCTATTACAGTTGTTCCAATATTTTTATTACCCTTTATCCCCCTCCACCCTGCACCTCTCCCCACCCCCCGGTTCATGTCCATGGGTTGTACATGTAAGTTCTTTGGCTTCTCTAGTTCCTATGTGATTCTTAATCTCCCTCTGTCCATGTTATGCCTACCAATTATGTCTTATTCCCTGTATAAAAAAGGTAATTCTTAATACTGTTATATATTACAATACATTAAACCCTTTTTCCTCCAAGGTAGAGATAAGGATACACAAATGTCCCAGGACCACATTCGGGTAATCTGAAGATGACAGACCGCGAAAAGCCCCGATGGAAATGGTCACTGTACAATGAGATGGAGATGGGAAGGAAAATGGACAGGTTTAGGGTTAAATCATCTAGCTGCTGCTTCTGCCCTTCCTCGGGTCAGCTGCAAAACCAGGGCTGCCCCTCTCTCAGGTGCTCCAAACAGCCAAAACGAAGGAGCGCACATACCGCTGACTCGGCATGCATTTGATAATGAAAATGCATTCTTTCAGTAAGTATCAACTGAGCGCCTACTGTGGGCAGGGCACTGTGCTAAGTGCTTGCTCTACAAATAAAATTTAAAAAATAATAAAATAAAATAAAATAAAGATGTGGCCTTCCTGTTTGAGATCACAATCCCAAGAGAGAAGGGAGGGCAGACCTGTGCAACATCCTGTTCTAAGGTGCTTTAATGATACTTCAAAGTAAGGACTCCTCCCTAGGGTGTTCAGAACACTTGAGCCTTAAGCCAGCCCTGAAATGCAGGTTGGGGAGTTAGTGCATGCATTCACGGAGGGAGGTGGTGCGGTGCGTGTGCTCCAGTCAGAGACATCAGCCTGTGCGTCATTATTCCCAGTGACACAGGGGGTGAGGCCGGTATCTGACATCTGTCTTGCCTCCAGGATGAACTGCTCTACAGTAGGAAAACCAAAAGCTATTCTATTAAAACAACTTCATCTCCACCTTTCTAGCCTCTAGCCAATTTACAGGTGGTCCAAAGGACACCACCCGATACATTTATACATACCCTATGAAAAGCTGCAGGTGGTGGAACTAATTCTTTTTTGTTTTTTTGCAGAAAGATAATAATTTTAATTTTGGACTAGTCGAATTTAAGATGCTGGAGAAATATCCAAGTAGAGATTTCTAGAAGATGACTGAAAAGTCAGTTCTGAAATTTGGGAAAATTTTCAGAGTGAGAAATAAAAAATTGTAAAGACAATTGTATTAGTTTCCAAATGCTGCTGTAACAAGTCATCACAAACTTGGTGGCTGAAAACAAGACAAATGTATCACCTTAGAGTTTGGGAGGTCAGAAATCCCACTATCAAGGGGTAGGCATGGCTGTATTGCCTCACAGGGGTGTCCAACCTCTTGGCATCTCTGGGCCCCAATGGAAGAAGAAGAGTTGTCTTAGGCCACACATTAAATACATTGTAACACATAATCACAAAAAAACATGGTGATTTTTTACATGGTGTTTTCAGTAAATCTATGATTTTGTGTTGGGCTACATTCACAGCCATCCTGGGCTGCACGTGGCCCCTGGGCTGAAGGTTGGACATCTCTGTGAGACTGCAGGGGATACTCCATTTCCACACCTTTGGTGGAGCTAATTCTTTAAGCCAAGACCTAGCTAGGGCCTGGGCTCAGTGCGGCTGGCAGATAGCAAAAGATGACGAGAGGTGGCAGTGGCAAATAAGTTTTAGCGTTGACTGCTTTGTGTCACATATAAAATCATCCAGAAAGGCAGTACAAAAAAACCCCAAAACAGTATTTCCTCCCGACCACGCGATAAACAGTCAAATGTGAAAGAGACAGAATTTGGGAATGTAGAAGGAAGAAGAGAAAACTCTAAACCTTCTACACCAAAAAAAGAGGCAGTGATGGGGGAAAGTACGTAGCTAGAACAAGGGTGAAAGGCATACAGGAGTGGGCAAAAGTCAGTTTACAGTTGTGAGTACATGAAAGAGTTTATTCTTGCGTTATTATTTATTAATTACTGCCTACTGTCTGTATGTAAACCTACTTTTGCTCACCCCTGTATATCCATGTGTGTGCATTTAACAATACATACCATATGGTTTTATTTACATAAAGCCTAAAAATCAGACAAAACTAAACAATCTTAGAGGTGTATACTAAGAACTAAAACTATAAAGAAAATCAAGGAAATGCTTATCATAAAAGTGCAACAGAAATTACCTACAGGAGACGAAGGAGGAGAGCAGATTTGGGCAGGGTCCTGAGGAGGCTTCTGGGGCTGAGAGCCAATTTCTGTTTCTTCATCTGAGTGAAGATTACGCAAGTGTTGCTTTGTGATAATTCCACGGACTGCTCTTCTTTGTTGTGTGAGCTTTTCTGTGTGTCCATTATATTTTACAAAGAATTTTTGAAAAATCGTCACCTCTTCTACAATTCTGTTTTACATTTTGGTCTCTGCGGGTTTATGCCTTCATATAGTGTCCTCTATTGTTATTTTAGTGAAGTGGAAGGGGGAGCAAAAGTAAATATATGCATCCAATCTGACATATTGACTTGGAAACTATCCATTCTAGGACTTTATTTTGCTCACTGGAAGACTTCCTGAGGAAATGCTGTCTTTTTACATGTTCATAACTCATTATCAGAAAGGTGTATATTTTTAATTTAAGTGGAAAATAAAATAACGATAAAGGAAATTATGAAAAACTACATACGGCTGAGATAATGTTCTACTTTGTTCTACTTATTAAAAAAACTAAGAACTTCAGTTTCTCAGATTTTCCTGTATAGTGCCTTTTCCAGCTTGTCAAAGAAACTGAGAAAATGCAGCAATTCCATCTGTGCTGACATTTCAGTCTTATATATGTTTCTAAACTCTTACTGCCTCTGTCCTCAGGTAGCTCCTAGACAGACTACAATGGTCAAATCTGTTCTGGATAATTCAATGTGATTATGTTTCAAGAAAAGACACTTAAAAAATTATTATTCATTATTTCAAGCTATCTGGACCTTTACTGGAGAGAGCAGGTTAAAAATGAGTTGAAAAGGAAATACAATTTTTTTCAAAAGTAGTATAGGGGACATTTGCTTAAGCCTGATTAGCTAGTTCAGTTATTCCTTTGCTAGTATTACAACAAAGACTTTAGAGGGTTTGGACAGGGATTCATTTACCATTTGTTTTTCCTACAACTGAAGGATTGCAAAAGAAATTCCCTTTTTTGAGGTGTCTTAAAGACGTTAAAAAAATGTAACATCACAGAAGCTTTGGATAAAGGAAATTCTTCTAAAAATATCAAAGTAACTCAGAAGTCAGATACAGAAACTAGAAAGATTTACAAAGTGAACTAGCATTTATGATGCCTTCCGGATACACACATTACCGTTTGTCTACAGATTGGACAACTGATGGCCCCAAGCCATGAACCGTATCGCCAGTACGCAATAATGCAGGTACCTGATGGGAAAAAAATTAATACTGATGTTTGAAAGATCTGAAATATTTTAACACTATCACCTGATTTAATTTTTTTTTTACTTTATCCAGCATCTCTTCAGGCAAATTTAAATCTAATAACAATTCCCAGCTATCGAAAAACATTTTTATTTAAACTACCAGTGAATATACAGATATTTTTAGACAAAACCAAGCATGCATTAATTAATTGCTTCAGTGCTGTGAGGCTTACTAGCAAATAATGCATTTCTTATGTAAAGTTAATAAAACAGTAATAAAATATGATTGTATAAATGATACCAACAAATCACAGTCTAAATTTTCTATTCGAAATTACATGTTACAAAAACACAATTACTTTTTTATGAGTTTGGAGAGCCAAGTCACTTAAGTACACACAGCCTAAAGGAAGACCTCAGGCAGCAGTAGGTGAGCTAAGTGTGGAAGCACTAAATTTTAGACCAGCCACAAATGAAGAAGAAAGACTTTTAGACAGTGGCTGATGTTTAAGGGACCAGTTCATCTTCCTCTCTGCAGAACACCTGTTTCTCGGGCCATCCAGGTATCACCGTGAATCTGAACTAAGTGCTTCCTTTCTCCCTCCTACCTCCGGGATTTTCTCTGTATTCTTCCTCTTGCTTTAGCAACCTAGCTTAGCCCTCCTATGTTCCTTATTCTGATTCTTCCAGATCAAATAAATGTCTGGAATTCAGAAGCAGCAACAGCAAAGTGAGGAAACCAAGGTGACACACTTAAAGCAATCAGAGAGTAGTCAAATCTTGAACTGTGCAATACTAAGTACAAAAGGAGTGCAGAGACGGAGAACTCTCTGGGATGTGTTACAGAGTAATCTGCAAAGGAGAAAGCATTTGAACACTGTAGGACAGCAAAAATTTAGATAGGCAGAATTCAGGAGGGAGGATGCTCCAGGCTTTATGAACAGCAGGAGCAAACGCCAAAGGCACAAATAGATGGTATGTGAGGAGACTGGTGAGCACACTGATGGGCTAAGCAAAGGCTGTCCAAATTGGACATTACAGTGGCTATGGGGAAAACTGGTTCAACAATTTAACGATGAATTTAAAAGCGAAACAATCTTTATCTGATATTTTTCCCTACTCTCAGAGTGTTGTGTTATTAGATAATGTTAAGTACTTTGAGCAGTCTAATTTCATATAGAAACTATATAAAAACAAAACTTACTATAAATCTGTTAGTATTATTACCACTTGTAAAGATGCCTTAGATTTATCTACTACCTTCTAGCCCAAAAGTTTAACGTGTTTTGACATGTATTAACTTACTTAATCTCACATCTCTTTTCCACAAATTGGGGTATAGGTGTCCTTGTTTTGCACATTACATAACAGCCACTTGCCTGCACTGAGAAACTATGGTCCAGCCACTTAAACACATCAGTTCACCTGCTAGGACATGCTTGATGCTTTTCCTTATTCTCAACGTTCCCCTCTTTAAAAAGAGAGATCCACCTACATAGGATGGTGGGAGAGATGACTCGATGAGTTTAATCTGAGTCACAATTTCTCTAAATTTGTTTTCTCTAAATTTGTTTTGTGAAATGGGAATGAGACCTCATGAGACTGCTGGAGACTTAAATAAAATGATGAGGGCTACAACTGCCAGTGAGGTGAAGTCTGTTGCTGCACTATTCTTAACTCACTGTGAAGGGGCCGACTAGTTCTGTATGCAGGAACTGAGCCGAAGTGCTCTTGATATACATGGTGTCAACATACTTAAATACTGTTCGAAGACATGCACTTCTGTTTATAGAGAAGTTGAATAACTAGTTTTTTTAACCTCTGAACCAACAGACAGTAAGTAAAAGTGTCTAACAAGTAGAGCAGGATATCAGAAGCAATCTACCCTATTACCTCAGACCCAAAGGTAAAACCAAGAACACAATACAGCCATCTTTCAACTGACTGGGTTATCCACTCAGTGAATTGCTTAAGCCTGGGTTGGCACATAGAGTTCACCTTGCCTGCCAAGCCCCAGTGATTCCTAACACTTGCCTGCAGGACAGTTGGGTCCACATCAGACTCAGTGTCCAAGTGATTAGGAATATCTACCAGGGGTTTGAGAGTGGGGGGAAGTATCTGCTTTCTCTGATGGCCATTTAATTCTCCCTGGCTGATCTTTCATTACTTTGCTCCTCATTAGCATTTCCAACAGATAATTATAATTTGTTAGCTACTTAGGCAAAAACCTTAGGAAAGGGGGTGGAATTACGAGCTGAGGCAATAGTGGGGTTTGTGAGCACTTACTAAATGAGCATAAGGCACTGAAAGTCCTGGACTTCAGTTATGTGCATCACCCCCAACAGCAGAAACAGTAACACTATATACCTGAGATTCTATATAATGAGTCTTAGACAAAAGTAATTTATAGGATCATTGTATGCTCCATTTCTAATTAGTCTTTACGTGGAAATGGTGTGCATTTTGGGAATAATTAGAACCCTATCTTGAATACAGCTCTCCAAACACAAATACCACAGTGAAACATTGGATAAATCTTAAGTAGAGGGTAGTTGTATAAGCTACCAATCAAAAAGCAGAATTGAACACAGGGTTTGAAGTTAGACCTAGGTTTAAAACCTGCCTCTGTCCCTTGGCAGCTGGATTACCCTTTGTAAAATTTCTTAACATATCTGAGCCTTGATTTTGTGGGGTTAGATGAGATGAAGTATGTTAAATGTGTAATAACCGGCTCTCCCCAACTCATATGACCATAACAAGCAATGACTACACGGGATCTCATTATTCTCTATGAAATCTTTCCGGAGGGTAGAAAGCACCCCGTACTGACACTAAATAAGTGTGAAATCAACATTCCCTTGTTTGTTCCACTGTACGCTCTAGGTTTCTCATTCTCTATCAGCACCCCTCTTGAGGTCATGAAGAGAGAGAGTCTAAGAACTTCTGCACTTACTCAGAGTAAGGAAGAGTTAGCAGAGCTAAGGGATGGCCCTGGGTAGGGTCCTTGAGAGAAAAACCTTCCTGCCTTGGGAAGGTTGAATAATAAATAAAACTACTAAAAAGTGAATGAACAATGAGTCAGTCAATCCATCAAGGTGTTGATATACCTGAATTACTATTCAAAGAAACACATTTCTGTATATTAAGAAGTTGACTAACTAGTTTTTAAATCTTTGAACCCACAAACACCAAATAAAAGTGGCCGATAAGTAGAGCAGGGTATCAGGAGCAATCTACACTAGTCATGAAATATGACAAAGAGAAAATCAGGAGCCCAGCCTGTGGAGACATGGGGCTCTTGGTCCGAAGAGTCACTGTTCCCCAGTCCAGCGCTGTTGGCTTACCGCAGAAGAGATGTCCACAGTTCGTTTCCACGGGGGAGGAGGCTTGATGTAAACAGATCGGACAGTACATGTCGGTGTAAAACTGCTGTCGAGCAGCAGCAGGTGCATCCTGACGAGAAAACACGTGTACACAGTTACACACAACACGCAAGCTTTCCAAAGCTATCTTTCTGGTAAACTGTAGTTAAGAATACAGTCAGTGCTGTGTAATCCTCACCAAAGTTTAGATTTGCAACGGTTTAAGGTCTTACAAGTTGGATATAGTTATGAGGCTATACTGTGGTTTTATTTATAAACTGTATGGTCTCTACCTTCCTTCCTGAACAGAATCTAAAGATAAAAACCTAGAGCAACTCAGGAGTTTCTCTTTTACTCTATTAAAATGAGTAAGTTATTCTGAGTAATACAAGGATAAGAACAAGAATAAGAAATGTCAAACTGTTTTAGAAGCATTAGCTTTTTTTCATTTTAAACACCTTTTTCATTCATACATTCCCACCAACTGTTACGTGTATGCTGTACCTTACAAGAAACCAGAATTAAACTTTCAGAGAATATTTGGTCATTTTGGAAGTAGAAAAACATAAGGCCACTGGTAACTTGAATTTAATACTTCACATAATCCAATTAGTAACTTTTATTGTTTCTCAGCAAACATCACTGTTTGGACTGTAATAAGCACGTTGAATAGGATCATCAGTACAAGAGGCATCCAGCTGTCAAAGAGCCCACGAGCATGTGAGTGCAATGAGGACAAGGACTTTAGCTGGAGGACTCACTGTAGTAGAATCCCAGGAACTAAAAGATTATCTACTACCGCTACAATGTGTATCTTAAATACTCATCAAAAGTTTTTATAGTATGTCGCACATGTTATACACAAAGTAGCTGGCACTAAAAATATCAAATAACGGGGTGGGTAGGGCAGGGGAGAGTAATGGGGGGAAAACGGGGACAATTGTAATTAAACAGCAATACAAAATAAATCAAATAAAATAAAACCATCAAATTACTGCCCTGGCCAGGTAGCTCAGTTGGTTAGTGTAGTCCCAATATACCAAAGCTGCAGGTGTGATCCCTGGTCAAGGCACATACAGGAATTAACCAATGAATGCATAAATAACTGGAACAACAATTAGATATCTCTCTCTTTCTCTCTAAACATCAATAAATAAAAAATTAAGCCCTGGCTGGTGTGGCTCAGGGGACTGAGCGCCGGACTGCAAAGCAAAGGGTCACCAGTTCGGTTACTGGTCAGGACACGTGCCTGGGTTGCGGGCCAGGTACCCAGTAGGGGGCACACAAGAGGCAACCACACATTCATGTTTCTCTCCCTCTCTTTCTCCCTCCCTTCCCCTCTGTCTAAAAATAAATAAAATCTTAAAAAAATATAAAAGTTAAAAAATAAAAATTTAAAAAACAAAAACAAAAAATTACCAAAATAAAGTATCAGATTCACTAAATAGGAACTATTATAAAGTAAATCAAAGATTTTGGTCACCACAAATTAATAAACCATAAATCCTGTGTCCTAAAACAGTTCAAAAATACCAGAATATTCTATATGCCAAGGTCACACCTCAATATTATAGTCTTTTATGTCATTTTTTAATGGCGCAACAAAGAAAAACATATAGCACTTAATGTTCCCCTCTCTACTTTTTCTCTTCATTATTATTCTTTGGAAATTAATTGATGAAAAACCAATTACCAGTGCTGTCCAACCAAACTTTATGCAATAATGGGAATTTCCTTTGTCTGTGTTGTCCAATATGGTAGCCACTTGGCTGCTGAGTACCTGAGAAGTGGCTAACGTGACTAAAGTACTGAATTTTAAATGTTCGTCAATTTAAGACTAAGTAACTCGTGTGGCTAGTGGCTATCATACAGGACAGCACGGCACGGGCTAACTACTTTTATTCCCACTAGAGCCAGATGCCATGGTGCGGAAGGCAGGAGGTGGTGAGTGGGACAGCGGTACAAACGACTGGAAGGTCCCCCTCAGTCTGCGACTTCTGTGCATCTAGACCAAGTCGTGTAATCCCAGCGTGAATTTGAGAAAATCTGAGTGAGCTAATATGTTAGAAGAGGATAATAATAGTTGCTTTACTTACTATGCTTGCAGATTAAATAAGAGCAGTATGTGAAATCATTTTGTAAATTATTAAACACTACCCTGGCATAAATTATTGGTAACAATCACTCTGGAAGAGAGTACTACTAACATGCCTAAACTATTTTTGCATCAGTGAATTTAAGTTCTATGATGCAGGAATTCTTGTTTGTTTAGTTGACAACTGAACTCCCAATTCCTAGAACACTGTCTGGCCTACAGTAGATTTTCAATAAATATTTGGTAAGTAGCTAAATGATATGGGTAAAACCTTCTTTGGCATTAAAGTTTGATTGGTGGTTAGAAAATCAATTTTTAAATTTTGTTTCCTGATGTTAGCTATCTTAGCATGAAGGTGTCCAATACCCTAGTTAACCCAGCCTTCATCAAATGTATTACATTGCTGGTTCTTAGAGAGTCCATCTGGTTAAAAGCAAAGAAGAAGCAGATGAGAAAAGTTTCCTTTTTTGCCTAACTAGCTTTCTTTGACCATTGAAGAAAAAGAAAAGGAAAAAAAGCTACCCTGTATAGTCATTTCTTTATAGGTCCTTAGGATATATACGTTAGAATAGTTTTTCCACGACATTTCACTCAAGCCAATTAGACAGGGATTATTCCCTCACATGTAAATGACAGAAAAACTGTTTGTTTTAAAGGGAACTTTTTAAAAAATATGAAAAAACTTGAATAGATTAAGCCTAGTCATTTGCCTAACCTTCAAATAAACAATCAATAGAATAATTTAAGGTAATTTAAAGCAGGAAAGCAGCCCACGTTGCCACAAAGTAATTATTTCACCACAATTTCATAAACAAGGGGGGTAACAGCATCTACTTCTTACATAAATGCACATGTTTACACACACAGTACCTGTTCTGTTTGAAGTTGTTCCCGAAGCACCCTTATTAGTTCTTGGTTTTCCGGGTGAATGTTTTGATGTGCATTTCTGTTGAATAAAATATAATAAGCTTTGAATATAACATATTGTCAGATGAACCATTTTTCTTTATGAGCCTAATTTTTTACCTAAAAAAAAATGTTACCTAGAACTACTGGTAACTAAATACACGTACATGATGATACACAACTGTACTCCAATTCCAGGACTGAACACTCTGGGCTGTTCTGAGACCATTGACTATTGGCTCCTTTCAGGTTTAACTGGCAAATGATGAAATCCAGAGACCTAGCACCTTAGGGATTTAATGTAATTGCAGATTTACAAATAATAAAGGAACTATTAACATATTTAATTCTTTTGTACAATTTCTTCAAAATAAGCAGCTATATAATTCTATGTTATGATGCATTTGAGCACTTTTCCATATCTACTTAGGTCCTCTCCCAACTTTTTACCTATGAGGATAGGGGTACAGAGAAAAACAAAAACTAAAATTACATAATGTAGAAATGCCAAAAGCTAACACACCACTAATATCTTAACGTTAATAAATACAATGGAAAATTAAAGGCAAGAAGATAGTGACTGATGTAATAGGATGGGATAAGACATATGAATATTGAAAATTAGAAGTGATGTTTGGGATGATGGGGTGGGGGTGAAGATTTACATCTGAATCACGGCTTAATTTCATTTGACCGTAAAAGTTTTTCTGAAACCTCTTTAACAGCAATACTTTAAGTCCACATAATCCCAGTATTACTCTAGAGAGGAGCCTTTGCTCTCTGAGTGAACCAATATCCAACAGCAATAAGAATTCTAAATTAATATCCTCATGGGATAGGGAAAATTAAAGAAATCCATCCTATGATTATTCAAGTTTTAGTAAAAAATTCAAATTTTAGAAAAGAAATCTGATAAAATATAACCATCAGTTCAGAGAGGACATAAAAACAATTGAAAGTCAAACACCTCATCAGAAGTTCAACATAAATGTAATGGAACTACTTGAACTGTCTAAACACTTTATTTTTGGTGGATTATTAATTTGAAAATATTACATCTTGTGACTGAATAAATGATTTCTGAAAGAAAGCTACTCTAAGGTGAAAACCATCTAGCGAGGAACAGCAGAGGAGCCGTCTCATTTAATACCAGTGAAGACCTTGCTCAATGGCACCTCTCTGTTCTTTGACAATGGAAAGCCACTCCTCTTCCACCAGATGAGTCATTACTTTGTGACTGCAAGGTCTTTTCCTTCCTTTCCATCAAAATGAAAACTTTCATGCATCAAAGGACACTGTCAAGAACATAAAAAGACAACCAACCAAATGGAATAAAATATTTCTAAATCATGTATTTGATAAGTGATTAATGCCAGGATATATAAAGAACTCTTATAACTAAAAAACAACCAGCAAACAACGCAATTCAAAGATGGGCAAAGGACTTGGAATAGACATTTCTCCAAAGAAGACATACAAATAGCCAATAAACATGGCTCATTATAAGCTCAACATTGTTAGTCATTAGTGAAATGCAAATCAAAACCATAATGAGATATACCCATTAGAATGACTATTATCAAAAAAGCCAGAAAGTAGTACGTGTTGGCAAGGATGTAGAGAAATTGGAACCCTTGCGTGTTACTGTGGGATTGCAAAATGGGGCAGCTGCTGTGAAAAACAGATCGGAGGTGCCTGAAAAACTTATAGAATTACCATATAATCCATCAATTCCAATGGCAAGCAGGGACTCAAAAGAGACACGCGGCCCTGACCGGTGTGGCTCAGTTAGTTGGGAGTCACCTGGCAAACCAAAGGGCTGCCCATTTGATTGCAGGGCACATGCCTAGGTGGTGGGTTTGTCCCTGGTCAAGGTGTGTGCAAGACGCAACCAATCAATGTTTTTCTCTCACATAGATGTTTCTCTCCCTCTCTTTTGCCCTCCTTTCCCCTCCCTCAAAAATTAAATAAATTTTAAAAAGAGATACTTTGTATATCAATGTTCACAGTAGCATCATTCACAACAGCCAAAGTGTAAGAACCCAAATATCCATCAAAAGATAGATAAAATATGGTATAAATACATATATATACCATATACACACACACACAAAATACAATTCCATTTTATTCAGTCATAAAAAAGAATGAAATTCTTATACATGCTACAACATGTATGGACCTTAAATGCAATATGCTAAGTGAAACTGGACATAAATGGACAGATATTGGGTAATTCTACTTTATGAAGTACATAGAATACCCTAATTCATGGAGACAGAAGATGAAATAAAGGTTACCAGGAGCTGGGGTAGGATGAATGGGGAGTTATTGTTTAATTGGTAGAATTTCTGTTTGGAATAAAGCAAGTTCTGGAAATAGACAGTGGTGATGGTTATATGACATTGAGAATATAATTAATGCGACTGAATTGTATACTTAAAATGATACATTTAATATATATATTTTCCCCACAACATAAAAAGTTATAAATTACAGAAAAAAGGCAAAAGGTTTCTTTGCTTGAATTTTAAACTATACATGCTATCCCTCCCTCAACTTATCACTAACTGATAAAGCTGAGTAACAAGATTTCAACTGCCAACTGAATTTGCATCTGAAGAGCTGGAAAGGAACTTAAACTGATGTCCCACCCAGTCATATGACAAATTCAAGACAATGTCCAAGTAATGGGAGGCAGCTTATATAAGTTGAAAAGTTGCATCTTAGGTTCAGCCAAAACTCCCATGAGTTATCTCCATATAGTGGCCCTGTGTGGTAATAGAAAATATATAAATTGTTCTCTGCGCAGGTCCTGGCAGAGTTCCTGAAACACTCATAATTGCTTAAGTGATAAGGACACCAGTAGCATCTTTTGCTCTAATATTTGGCCTTAGACCCTGAGTCCTGACACGGGGCTCCTGAAGTGCTTATAATTTCCTGGGGGATAGTCATGTCTTTGGTTCTAAAGAGGCGACCCTGGGTGGGCTCTTGAATGGCTCCTGGGTGAGAACTAGTCACCAGAAAGACTAAGTCATGACTAGGAGCCTGAAATTTTCAGCTCCATATCCTGTTCTCCAGAGAGGGGGAGGGGCTAGAAATGGAGACAGAACTGATCACATCTCTGCAAGGAGGTCTCCATAAAATCCCAGAGTAAGGAGTCCAGGGAGGTCCCAGGATGGGGAACACATACCAGGAGGGGGACGAGCCCCGGGGTGTAGATGCTCCTGCGTTCAGGGCCCTCCCAGACTTCACCCTATGTATCCCTTCCTCTGGCCATTCATCTGTATCCTTTATCATGCCCTTTAATAAACTGGTAAACATGTTTCCCTGAGTTCTGTGAGTCACTCTAGCAAATTAATTGAATCTGAGGAGGTCATGGAAACCCCCGATTTGTAGCTGAAACAGAACTCAGGACTGTGGGTAACCTGGAGACCTACTACTTGCCATTAACCTCTGAAGTGGGTTAGGGAGCAGTCTTTTGGGACTGGGCCCTTAACCTGTGGGATGTAATGCTATCCTCAGGCAGATAGTGTCAGAATTGAGTTAAATTTTAAGAGACCCAGCTGGTGTCACGAAGAACTGTTTGATGGGGATTTTACCTCCACACAGTTGGTATCTGAAAGTGAACTGTGCTGTGGAGAAGTAAAGGAAACGCACAGGAGACAAACACAGTAGGGAAGAACCAGATTTTTCTTTTACACCCTGGTTCTGCCCACGAAGCTACACAGAATAAACCTGATTTTTCTTTAACAAAAAAGCCCTCACCATATTTAAAGAGTTTTTACGCCCTATGCTCTTTTCCCCTAAGCTGGATATCCTCAGTTCCTTCCAAGCATTTTTATATGATGTTTCTACAGCTTTACCTATTCTGATAACCTACTCTGAATTTTTTCCAGTCTAAAATTATATTCAACCTGGATATAATCCAAAATGAACTTTATCTGGTTATTTTGATTAATGCATCCTAATGTTATTCTATTTTGGCATCTACAGTATACAATTGCTTTATTAAATATAAACTTTTAGTTTGGGCTTCACATCTTTATTATACTAGTAACAATTATCCATAGTAAGTAAGTCAGAAAAACAAATGAGGGAACATAAAAATATCTTTAATAAAATTGTATAAAAATAATTTTAGTAAAATGAGCTACTTGTGGTTTTATGATTTGTCTTTCACTGAAAAATTCTCACTCAACAATTTATCATGGATACCTTCAGATGACAATAAATTTTTACCTACATCCCCTCCTTAATAGGTAAAGAACAAGGTATTTGTAATATACAAATAATAGGTATTTGTATTTGTCTAGTCATTACCCATTTTTAAAACAGCTTTGAGATATAATTGATCACCACAGTCTATTTTAAAACATTTTCATCACCTCAAAAAGAAACCCTATACCCTTTAGCTATCATCCCCTACACCCCTATCTTCCATTCTAGTCCTAAGCAAGCACCAGTCGACTTTATAGATTTTCCAATCGTGGACACCTGTATGGACAGACTCATGTACGGCCTTTGAGTCTAGCTTATTTTACTTAGCACAATGCTTTCAAGTTTGATCTGCGATGTAGCATGTATCAGTCTATCATTCCTTTTCATAGCTGAATAATATTCCATTGTATGGATATACCACATTTTGTTTGTCCATTCATCTGTTGGATATTTAGGTTCATCTGTTGGATATTATGAACACTAAATACTGCTATGAACTCTCCTGTACAAGTTTTTGTATGGAAATGTTTTCATTTCTCATGGGTATGTATACCTAGGAGTGAAACTGCTAGTTCATATGGTTACACCATGTTTAATCATTTGAGGAACTCAGGTTTCCAAAGTGGCTGCACCATTTTCACATTCCCACCAGCAATGTACGAGGGTTCTGATTTCTCCTCATCCTCAATAACAACTGTTAACACCTGCCTGGTTGAGTCTAACCATCCTAGTGGGTATGAAGTTGTATCTCACTATGGTTTTGACCTGCATTTCCCTTTTGGTTAATGATGTCAAGCATCTGTTCCTGTGATCATTGGCCATTTGCAAATCTTCTCTGGAAGAATGTCTATTCCGATCCTTTGTGTATTTATTAATTGGGTTGTTTGTCTTTTTATTATTGAGTTTTGAGTTCTTTATATATTCAGATACAAGGGCCTTATCAGATACATGAAATATTTTCTTCCATTCTGCACGGTGTCTTTTCACTTTCTTGATGATGTTCTTTGAAGCACAATAGCTTGTGAATTTTGATTGAGTCCAATTTATTTATTTTTTTCTTGTCTTGATCATGCTTTTGGTGCCATATCGAAGAATCCTGATGACTTACTCTTGTGTTTCTTAGAAGTTTTAGCTCTTACATTTAGACCTTTCACCAATTTTGAGTTAATTTTTGCACATATTGTGGTATGGATCCAACTTCATTCTTTTCATTTGGCTATCTAGTTGTCCCAACATCATTTGTTGAAATCTTTCCCCTCTGAAAAGTCTTGGCACCATTATCACAGACAGGTTGACCACTGATTTATGGGATGGTCCATTTTTAAATCTTGAGTCTATTGTACTAGTACATTAGCTATCCTTCCCAACTGACAATTTAATACAAATGCTTCTCTTGACTTCTTCAACCAAGCTGTTAATAGAAATGAGTAGAAGAGGCTTAAAGGCAGAGCCCTGTAATAATTCAGGGTCCTCCTTTTTTGATTTACAGTGAAACCTTAGTCAGTAATCCTGGGAACAACCTGTCAACCAGTTAAGAATTAAACCTGCTATCACTTCACTATCATTTCCCCATTATGTGAACAAGTATATCACCAGGTACTATGTAAAATGCTCTACTGAAATCAAGATGATGTTACCCTAATTAGAAAATAACCAAGCTGACATAAAAGAGTAAATTACCATTTTTCCCTAAACGTTCACATTCTGTTTAATAATTCTTTCTATCATTTTTACAGGAAACTCACTGATTTGAAATTTTTGGAATTAATCTTTTTCTATTTTATACTTTTTTCGCCCATTTCTATTTTCAATGATATATATTTATCTCCATGTGTTAATACTTAAATTTCTAGTTTATTACCTAGTCTCTGTGCATTGGTTTATAGCAGCAATTTTCAACCTTTTTCATCTCATGGTACATATAAACTAATTACCAAAATTTTGTGGCTTACCAAAAAATATATTTTTTGAAAATCTGACCAAAATAATAGGTATAATTTTGATTCATTCACACCAGACAGCTATTGTTGTTTTGACTGTTGTCTTTTTTTTTTTTTTTTAATTTCACAAGCTAAGAGAAAAGAAGTCAGTGCCCCTGACTAAACAGTCAGGTATTGCAAGTTTTAAAAAGTCTTGTGGCAGACTGGTTTCCGATTCTGTAAGAGTAATTTTAATTCTAATCTAAATTCCCTCTATACTGTACAAGGGTTTTTTGGCCTCAGTTTTTACATTTAAACACTGAAAATATTTTGTACTTATTATATCACCTACAAATTAATAGATTCAATTATGAAAAATTACATTTTCAAATTGTGATACTCCTATAGAAATATTAATATTTTATTCAAAATACAGATAATACATCTAAATTTTATCAAATAAGACAGATGATTTCTCCTGACATCATTGGGAGAAATGTATGGTAGCACTTAGGGCCCAGTGGAAAATAAAATACCTTCATAAATGTGTATAATCTTTGAGATCTAGTACTTGCTTTTCACATTAAGTATTCGACATTACTAGAAGCAGTCAGAAAGTCAGTGACCTTTGGAAATATATATTATTTCAATTTTTTTGTCCTTTAGTCTCACCTGAAAAGTGCATATACCAGGGTAGCAATCAAAGCGAAACTGACCACAACTGCCACAAGTACTTGGTCACTTACTCCTTCTATGACTGAATCATCATCCAGTTTCAAACTTTGAACTTCACCCTGATATTTGGCCATTTCAGGTCTAAAAGATAAGAAACAAGACGAAAGTTACAAATGACCCAGTATAAAGAAAATATACTAATAAAAATATAACTGATTTCTAATATATTTTTTTCTAGTACCCATCTAAAGTAGGTAATTCCAGTGTGGACTGCCCCATTAATGATTTCCTTAAAATTTGCCAGACATTATTTTGGAGAGCATTTGATTCTATATCCTTTAAGAAAAACAATTGCTATGATGTAACATCCATTTATATTTTTTATCTTTTTTTTCAAGCTTAGCTCCTTTTTTAAACTTATTTTTTTAATATTTTATTTATTTTCAGAAAATGGGGGCGGGAGGGAGAATGAGAGGGAAACACTGATGAGCGAAGGAAACATGATGGATTGCCTTCCAGATGCCCCTGGCCCGCAACCCAGGCATGTGCCCTGACTGTTACAGAACAGACCCGTGGCAGGGGGGAGTGGTGGTGGTGAGTGATATATTACTACTGAAAGGACCCCACTTTTTCTCTGGGGGTCCCCCCCACACCTACTAGGTCTGCTTTGCCCGCCACCAGATGAAAAATGTCTCTCAATGCCAGAGATTGGTTAAAAGGAAAAGAATTATTTATTTAAAAGTTATACAGACTGAGAGTAATGACTTAATGTCTTCATTAAAATACTGAAGTTCTTTAGAATACCCACAAAAGCATGCAGTCCTTCCTTCTGCCCTTTGCCCAGTCCGGGGTACAGTATCTCAAAAAAAGAAGTAGAAGTCTGTGGTTCAGGCAGCCCCTCGGTTCCAGCACCATCCACTGTGTCGCCACTGTGATCTCCACT
This sequence comes from Desmodus rotundus, assembly GCF_022682495.2. NCBI lineage: Eukaryota > Metazoa > Chordata > Mammalia > Chiroptera > Phyllostomidae > Desmodus > Desmodus rotundus. The sequence continues at coordinate 26,090,234 of NC_071399.1, forward strand.
TAATGCATAGCCATGTGGCACCTTCTGGTGGCCCACTAGCACCGACTCCTTTCTCCCCTTTTCTTCCAGGCAAAGTCTCTCCTGCTGCCTAAGCCACGTGGCAAAAGGGAGCACCCCAAAGCCGCATGGTCCTTCTTGGTACAGCTGCTGCTCCTGGGTTTAAATCCTGGTGCCAGTCTTCCTCTGCAGCCCCATTTCCGACTCCTCCTACATTCAGTTAAACCTGCCAGTATTCCTGTATTCTTCCAACTTTACTGGGCTGCCATAGTAAGTCGGGCAGGCATGACCCCATCGCATGGAGCCAATCATCTCCAAGCTCTCAAGTAGGTGCTGTAACCAGGGGGAGTCACTTTCCAGTTACGTCCTGGGTGGAAGTCACTCCCATCCCCCTGGCTCAAAGCATGGCCACAGCTATTTAACACATCTATGAAACCAGTTAAAGGTTATAGATTTGTTAAATGACCATGCCAGAGGTTAGCTGCACAACTGTTGCTGTACAAAACAGCTCTCAATGGCCCTGTTCCATGCGTCCAGTCCCCCAGCTCAGACTGGTGGGGGTAATGACATCATATATATATTTTTCTCTAATATTTCCTGAACACCCTGAGTTCTGGACCCCATTATAAATCCCTATTCCCGCCCCCCCCCACCCCCCCACCCCCCCGCCTGGCTGCACCCTCTCACATGACCAGGAATCCAAACGCATGACCCTTTGGTTCACAGGCCAGCGCTCAATCCACCGAGCCACACCAGCCAGGGCAGCGCTTTTAAATTTTAAGAAAAAAAAAAAGATATTCCTCACGCCCAAATGCTCTTTTCTTATGCTTGAATACCAAGGTTCTCCAAGTAGATCAGATCCCTCTTCTTCCTCATGGCTCTGTATGTACACCATAGAATTTATCACATGTGGATAAGGAAGGAAGTACTGTTTTTTCCATACACATTCCTACATTACCTAGCATAGTGCCCGGTACACGGTAGGACCTAGTAATATATGTTTAAATAAGAGTGACTTACCTTACTTACAGTGTTAGTAATTGCAAAAGTGCTGGAAAAGTAAAGACAATGAGGCTACTGGACATTTGCATCTATACTAAGACTACTTGAATTAATGAAAATTGCGGTTCTTGAAAAACTATTAGTCTCACCTGGGACTAACCCCAGCTTATGGTTCAGAATTCTTTGAATTGCCTAGAATATGGAATCGCTCTTAAGCTGCATTTCCTTTCGAAGAAGAGAAAAGGGAGGGTATGAAACTCTCCTTCCCACAGAAGAAACTAAAGAGAAATGGTAATACCCAATTTCTATGGGTATGAGAGGAGATAGCTCAACCACATTTCAGGTGTTTTTCAGATGGCAAAACAGTGAAATTCAAAGACTGGTAAGACACCTAAATGGAAATAAAGGAAATATTCAATTAAACATATACGACTATTCCTAATTAAAATAAAATTCTGTATTTCTCTTATAATATCATTAATCAGAAGAGTGTCTGTTAAGAAGAATCTTTGAGTGTGAAAGTCTAAGACCTTTGAAAAGAATCTGAACTGGCTGCTTGTAAGAAAATTACCTCTTAATTTTCTTAAAGCAAACAAATAGATCAAAGGAGCTTTTCATTAGCTTTACACATAGTAATGGCCTGATACATGAGGAATTTTCTAATGACAGGTTTCAAATATCCATGATGAAGGCTCACACCTGGAAACAGAGAAAAGAGCCTTAACTCCAGTATTTTTATTCAAAAGAACAGCCAAATGAACTGCCAACTGAAACTGAAGAGTCTCCTATGATCTGGGGTGGGCCATGTAGTCAATTTAGATTTTTATTTTACCAGGTTTCCTCTTTTTAAATTATAGATGCTATAACTATGTCAAAAGTCCTAAGGGCAGTGAGAACTCTTTGCATCTGCCCAAAGATAACTAAAATGTTATCTCGTGTTGAGATTCCCAGCCTCTAATTACCGAATCTAATTATTTCAGAGTTGTGAGGATCTTCTTTTATACTATACATTTTAGGGAGTGTACTACTTTATGCTTTAAAAAAAAAAAAAAAAGAATTGTATGCCTCAGGTTTTCAGGGGAGAAAGTGATGAGTAATTTCCTTCGCCTTCCTTTGGCTGCCCAAATGTAAAAAAAAAAAAAAAAAGATGATGTTTGTTTCTATGTCCTTCCAGGAATAATCAGTGGTAATGTGACTAAATTCTACTGTACTACTACTACTAATATATATATATAGACATATATACACATGTATATACACACACATACACACATATATACACACACACATACTCCTTCTACTATATATACACATGTGTATAGGACTTCTATGTAATTACACCCTTAAAATACTGCTTCATGAACACTTCAAGAGCTCACATATCCAGGATACGTTAAGTACTGCAAAGCCATATAATATTATTTGCTATCATTTATAGCAGAAGTTCCCGAAGAAGAGGCTCAGGCTAAGGGTAGGAGGGGAGACTGCTGAGAGGACCAGAGAGGTCAGCTGCATTTTCCTGCCATGTGGAAACCCTACTTAAACCTAGGGACTCTCACATGGAGAACTACTAATGATGACTGACCTTCTTGCTGGTGGCTTTAAATGGTTTGTGTTACTTCCATCACTACACTTCTCTGATCCATAGTTTTTTGGAACAGAAAAAAACAAACAAACCAGGAAATATACACACCAAGGGTTAAAGTGGCTACAAATGAGGAGCACAACCGGAAAAGCCATATCTTCACTTTTCCCAGGATACAGTTTTATAGTTTGAATTCAAGTACATATTAGGTTAACAATAAAAAGAAAAGCCAGTGCCTGCTTCCTCCCTTGAGAGATAAAAATTAGGCTTCAACACTCAGATTTAAAATGCCTACCTCCAGCCCTGGCTGGTGTGGCTCAGTGGACTGAGTGCCGGCCTGTGAACCAAAGGGTCACTGGTTCAATTCCCAGTCAGGGTACATGCCTGGTTTGTGGGCCAGGTCCCCAGGGGTGTGTGAGAGTCAACCACACATTGATGTTTCTTTCTCCCTCCTTTTCCCTCTCACTAAATATAAATAAACAAAGTCTTAAAGAAAAAAAAAGTGTCTCTAGCCTCATTCTTACCTGCCACTTGTTTCTTGATGGTGTCTTATAAAGACCACTGGGAGGCACTGACTATGTCTCATTCCCTTGAGCAGTGCACAGGGAATACTACATGTTGTAGGGACCAATAAATGCAGCTGCCTTCAAACCCGGAAACAAGGTTACTAAATTTATAAAATATGGTATATAATCTATTTCATAGGGTCTTGTCAAATATGAAAATGTGTTACTAATTTTTTTAACTATTTGAGATTTAAAGAAACAAAACACTGTATATCTTCAAAACGGTGTTGCTAATTGATGAATAATTAATAGAATAATTGATAGAAGCAGAGCTGGGTTCTAGCTTTGCTATTTCTTAGCTGGCAAAGTTTTAGTGAGGAATATCTTAATATATCAAAGAAGAATAAGCTTTGGAGTCAGACAACTGTGTACTTATGTGAAATCTGGATCTCAGCTTCTTTATATGTAAAACACATAATATTAATTTGAACCATATCAAACTGTCACTTTTTGGCAAAAAACCCGCCTTGTTTTATGGAGCTTAGGGAATGATGAAGAAACATTTAGCATATTGCTTGGCACATCATATAGGCTCTCAGTAAATGGAAGCTATAATATTTTGATTACTGTTATTAACAACTGTCAAGGAATCAGCTGAACCATGATGAAACTTAACCATACTTTCCCCATAGCTGCACTATGTAGCATCTCAAACTGTCTTTAATCAAAGCTCTAAGTATGTATTATTACCTGGGCAGACGGGATAAACTTGAGAACAGTGCCATGCAGGGCACCACCACATTTACTTGAATCTGATAGGCAGCTGTAGATAAGAAGTAGCCTCCAACTAACCAGAGCAAGGAGACAGCTAAGTTCCACTCACTTCTCTTTGGTCTTTCCCAGTTTTCAGGAAACACAGACACACACACAAACAATGCAAGTATAGGAAATTCCGTAACTTCAAAGGATAAACTCATTGTCTTTTACCCAAGCTCATGGAGGAACGTGATGGCCACATGGCTGCTGCAACAATTACTGACGTCCAAGAAGTTTTAGTATTTCCTTCATGGAAGGTAACTGGAGTTACACAATGGAACCTCAAGAACACTGCAATGCCATGCACAAACGCATTGGGATGAGCAGCCTGGCATGAAAAAGGAGGCTTAAGTCAGTTGTGTCAAAGCCTTGAAAACTTGAGCAGCTGGAGTTCGGGGGCTCACTACACCCCAGTCCTTCCAGAAGAGGCTAGCTAGCATCTTCTTCTCCACATCCAACAAGTTGCAGGGGAGTCAGGCTCATGTACTGACTTTGCATGCCTAACAAGGGTAATAGGTCATTTAAAAGTGGAAGGGATTCTACCCCTTGCAGAAACAACCTACCATGGAATGTGGGAACTCTGGTTTGACAAAGAGCCACAAGGCACCAAAGGAAACAAAAGCAGGTGAGAAGCATATTTATCATTTCTAAAGGTTTCTCTACCCTTAGTGTAGGGAAGACGATTCACAAGAACCACTGAGAAGACTTCAATAAGATTTTTTACATTCACAAAATGAGAAATCATCATAGGAACTGTTAACCCTGTAAGGCATCATTAAAAAGTCAGTACCATCCTGATTGTTCTAAATGCTCACTAACAAAACCTACTTTTAATGAAAATAAAAGGGGCTCCAGGTACTGCAAACCAAAGTAAAGATGTGTCGTTGGAAGTTAAATTTGCCACACCTCAAATAAGTTTGGCATCACCAAATAAAACTGATGCATACCTATTTTTATGAACTAACAATTCTCCTAGAACTCTAAGGCATGTATTCTCAAAAAACTCTTACACATTTGCACTAGTATCTAGTTTAAGAATGCTTACAGCACTGTTCTTAACATCCCCAAATTGGAACAACAAAATGCCCATCAACAGTAGAATGGATAGTTACATTCATACAATGGAAAACTAGACAGCAATAAAATTACCTATAGATATATACAAATTCACCATTAATTCAAAGCCACAAAATAACACAATTATGATCCCACTCATAAAAGTTCAAAACAGGGCCTGGCTGCTGTAGCTCAGTGGACTGAGAACTGGCCTGCAAAACAAAGTGTCGCTGGTTTGAGTCCCAGTCAGGGCACATGCCTGGGTTGCAGGCCAGGTCCCCAGTGGGCAGCACATGAGAGGCAAGCACACATTGATGTTTCTCTTGCTCTCTTTCTCCCTCCCTTTCCCACTCTCTAAAAATAAATAAATAAATAAAAGTTCAAAACAGGCAAGTAAAACTATATTGTTTAGGCATGCATACCCACGTGGTAAATCTATAAGGAAAAGCAAGAAAGTCGATCAGTCTAGGGAGGAAACCGCGCTCAGAAGGGAATACAAGGGGTGGGTGAAACTCCTGAGGTACCATCAATGATCTTTGTTTTTGTCTGGGTGTTTTATTGTTAATTATTCATTAGACATGTTCGTTGTATGCAGTTCCCCGCATGTCATATCTCATAAAAACGTATCGGTAATCCTGCAGAGATTCACACCTCTAAAAATGTGAGAGCTCGCGGATGATCCATCTAGCCATTAAGGATGAAGGCCAGAATTTAGCAGCAGGACACTGGGAGAAACAGGCCCTAGGAACTGTCGGGTCCTCACTGATAGGTGAACTGGGGCACACCTTCTCCCCACTTTATGTAACTAAAGTTTTCAGAGGATCGAAGGTCCACGAGAGCCAAGAAGCTCGGCGGCGGGCTGTCCTCATCGCCAGCCAAACCCACCTAAAACCCCCGAGACGTCCGCCACTTCAGCCCTTCCACCGTCTCCGGGGGATTTAGGACCGGACCGGGCGACGCCAGAGCTTTGCCCGGGCTTCCCGAAGGAAGGCGGAGCCTGGGAGTCCGAGGTAGAGACTCTCCAGCCCCGAAGAGCCTCGGGAGCGCCCAAACCCCCGGGGAGTGTCGCCCACGCCGGACCCCGCGGAAACTCCGCAGGCCCGGACCCGGTGGGTGGGTGTGGCCGGCCACGGCCTTGCAACCCCGAGGGGTGGGAAGGGGGCGCGTACCTCTCCACCGCAGAGGATACCTCGCCAATTCCGGGTGATTGAGGGTAGAGATTATTTCCGGGGACTGCCCCCGTCTCCCCTCCCCGCCAACCACTAGCTGTCTCCTTTCTACTTTGGAGTGCGAGCCCAGGCGCACGCGCATAGCTGCGCTTCCGTGAGGACGCGCGTGGAGGACCCGCCGTCGCCGCCAGGGCCCGGCGCGCGCGCGCCGAGACACGCAGGGGCCGGCGTCGGGGCGCGCGCGCCGGCGGCGGAGGGAGGCGGGACGGCCGCAGCGCGACTGCGCGCAGTGGCCCGTCGGCCGCAGCTCTAGCCAGGGCTGGGGGCGGGGACCCGGGCTGCGGGCGTGGCCCGAGGCGAGCGCAGCGGACGCGCGTCCAGAGTGAAAAGAAGGAGGGGCGCCGGGAGTGACTGTGCGGGAGCAGCTGCCAGCCCCCGACCGGAGTCGGCGGCTCGGGCCCCTGGACGAAGTGGGCCAGAGGCCAGATCTGCTCCCCGGACCCTCCGACGCGGTCCCAGCCCGAGCGGCAGCGGTTCCTGGCGAGGTGGGGAGGCGCTGCCAAGCCCCAGCAGGGGAAGATGTTCAGCGTGGAGTCGGCGGAACGGGTGGAGCTGTGCGAGAGCCTTCTCACTTGGGTACGTGTGGACCGGCTGATCGGGGGAAGACCCCCAGCCCCCCGGCTGCTTTTCCGGGATCCCCCCCAGCGCTCGTCGCGGGGGGCGAGCGCCGGGACAGCGGTGCCGTCACATCCGGGGCCTGGGGCGGGCGGAGCCGGGGGACACTGGTGCGGGCCGCGTCTACACCGGCGGCCGGGCGGGGGTCTCCAGGGGGCTGCCGGGCGCGGGAGGTTCGGCCCAGGGTCTGAGGGAGACTTGCCGGGCTTGAGGTCTTGGCCCGGTGGAGGCTAATGATGGGGTGCAGGCGGCACTGTAATTAGGGTTGTTTGCAGCTGATGAGGCGCTGGCGCTTCACTCTCGCGCTCCTAGGGACACCGAAGCGTTGCTTCCCTCTGCCTCCGGGACAGCCGGTAGAGGCACTCGGGACCCCTGGTTACGACGCTCCTCGCCTTTGTTGTGTCGTTCTCGGTTGGTGGAGCGCAGCCCCTTAAGGGCTGAGCCGGCCCACTGGAAAAAGAGATACTTTTAAGGGAGGGTAGGAAAAATACAGTAAGACATTCAGAAGCACTATTTAAAATGCTAGATGCATTTTAGCGATTAGAAAGCAAGCGGTGTGGAGGTGCTTATTAAAGGTAGTACAGATAAAAACAAATCTGGAAGGTATTTGGGAATCAGCCAAGGAACTCGACATTTCAGGGGCAGCGTTATGGGATTCTAATCTGGAATTACCAAGCGCCTATTAAAGTTCTCACGTTTTAAAGTAAATATGTGTTCGATTCTGATGCCACCATTCGTGCCTTGAGCCACCCCTTCAAGAGCTGGACATGAAAACCCCTGATTGTGTGTTTCTCTCTGTGGTGTCAGTTCCTGGTGTGTGTGTGTGTGTGTGTGTGTGTGCGTGCGTGCACGTGTGTGTAGGGGTCTTCAGAGCCACGGGATAAACCCAGTGCTTCTTTCGGGAGCATTCGTTTTATTCACTTCTAAAAATGTTAAATATCGTTTCTAGAGTAAAACACTGGTATGTTTATGGAGGTGACTACCCCATTTGTATTAACGTTAAAGGTAAAACACAAATGTCAAAGAAACACTTTTAGCGGTGCCTTGATACAGTTCAGATCCCTGGAGTATAGACGTCACTGTCCCGTGTAGGGGCACTTTGGTGGGAAGGTTAGAGAAGCGTTATTGTGACAAACGTAATGAAAATAGTATGAAGTTTTTGTAATTTGGCTTGTCATGAATCAAACTTTGTCTTCTAAAACAATATGCACAGAGGCAGAGCTTGATAGTACTCATGAACTTTTATATTGGGCCATTCTTGGGATTTCAGATTGTTTGCAATAATATTAACATAGAGTTTACAGCTGTAACGCTTCCAACTTCAGGCTGGGAGATGGGTTTCACTGCTGTATTTTAGAGGAGAGAGAAACTGATAAGCTGCACAATGTGGCCAAGGTTTGACTAGGCAGAAGAGAGATAAAAGAAAGAATTACCACATTCTTTGATACTGTGGAAGGAATAGGTTTGGCAGAGGTTGTAAACAGAAGATTAAGGATCTGAAGATGTGCATTTTTGAGTCCCTACAAAGTAGAGCCTCCCTCCATGCTAGAAGAAGAGGCAAGAGGGCACAGATGAGGAAGCTAATTGAATTGGAAGTAGGGCTACATTGTTTAAAGTCTAGAAAGAGGAGTCATGGAAACAAAGAGGTGTATTTCAAAGCCATCTGCTAAAAGATAGTAGTGCAGTTATTTGAGTGAGAAATGCTAATAAAAATAATAGAGGAAGGACACAGGGAAGTTTGAAAGGCTGCTAACAGAGGCACACAATGTCAGAGCATCTATTTAGAATCTGGTAAAATGTCAAAACAGGTAATCCAGGTTATCAGCTGTTGAGAGAGGTCAGGGAATATGGCAAAAAGAAAAGCCTTTTTGAAATGCCACTGGAAGGCTCATCAAGGACAATTTCTGGAGAAGATAAGGTTAGAAATTACAGGGACAAAACTGGAGGACAGAGTTCATACAAAGATGTACAATTCTAAGATTTGGAAACATTTTAAAACATTATACATTGAAATGTTTCAAAACCAAGTTGAATTTAAATGCTGTGTTTGTTCTAGTTTTCATTATAAAAAGCACAGTTAAGTGCTGATGTGGAAAATGTTTGCGGTAACTGAAAATGTACCTTCAGCCTCGTAATTCCCCTCCTGTCTGGAGGCCAAATTAATGCTGAACAGAATCCTAAAATTAAATGGAAGGGGAAAGTGTATGCAGTACACTCCAAAGACAAGTCTCCTATGTAGAATAATTCACTTTATTTTACATAAACTTATTGCAAAGTTGTGTGGTTTCTTTGCACATACCAGGTTAGAGGGTAACTGCAGTATTCGGCAAAATACACACAGCTGTCGGTAACATAGAAGATGCAAGAAATCAAAGTTTAGTCTGGGTGATTCAGTGGTTGAGCTAAGAGTCTTAGATAACTTCGGGAGCCTCCATTAGGATCCTGAATCTCAAATAAAAGTTTATTTTAACTATATAGCATTTAGTTTGAGGTTAGAGGTATATAGTACATTTTAGAAAGCCTTCTACTAGAAGTAGTAAAAATAATAAAAGTTCAGCACTTAATGGAATGACTCTTAGTCACCTATGTAGAATTCATGTCTGTGGAACATCTCTTTGCCCTAAATGCTAAATAAATTGCTGTCGTATCAAAAAGCTTGGTCCAAGAGCCAAATGTTTCAAATTTTTGTTGAAAGAAGAATACTTACGAAAAGACAAGTATCCCTTCTTCCTATACCTGTCACCTTTGGTTTAAATAAACTGTCCTTTGGACCACCCTGGTCCAAAAAGAAGAAGAAAAAGTATCACCCTGCCCATGGAAAACATCTGAAACTTCAATTCCAAATCAGAGTTCATGCTTCAAGCAAGTTCAGCCGGATGTGCTTGAAAATTTCCACTCTACCTCCTTTCCCCACCCTGTGAGTCAAAAATGGATTCTTACCTGTTAGAAAAATCTGCCCTGCCTAGTACACCTGTCAGCCTAATTTCTTGAATTGCATATGAAAAGAGTGCTCTTTCCTAGGTTATAGAGACTGAAAAACCAGAAAAAAATCTGGGAGGTTACCAGTTAATGGCAAGAAGCGAGTGGAAAAAGAATTATCATCACATAGGCCAGCACATTTCTTCTGGGAAACTCAGTCACTTTAACATATCCTTATAGTTTTCATACTACTTGTTTAGTTGTCTATAGGATGTACCCTAGTGTGTAAAATTAGGAAGGGTCGAATTTTTGTGATGATGTGTTCCCCCTTCCATTCCCTGTGCTTTGCTTAAGTCCATTCTCTAATAATTTTTGTCCTCTAATGGACAAATAAAAAAAATCAGATGTACAAAAGTTAAAGCACATATTTTTTAAAGCTTTAAATTATTTTTAATAGAGGGAGAGTATAACATGGTAGTTACTAGTATAGGTTCTGAAATTAGACCACCTGGGTTCAAATTTTGATTTTTATTTCATACTGTGAGTGACTTTGGACAAGTAGTTTCCTCTGTGTTTTGATTGTATTCGATTTAGAACTAAGAAGGGGTTCTTATGCTTTACTATTGATCAACAGCATTGGAGGGCTCGTTAAAATACTGAATGCTAGGCCCCATGTCCAGAGTTTTAATTCAGTAGGTCTGGCTGGGGCCTGATACTCTGCATTTCTAACTAGTTCCTAGGTGATGCTATTGTTAGTGGCTGGGGACACCATACTTTGAGAACCACTGCTCCACTGAAGGTTTGTTAATCTTAGCATTATTGACACTTGGGGCCAGATAATACTTTGGTATAGGCCCCGCCTGTGCATTATAGGACATTTAGTGGTAGTACCCCTGGCTTCTATCCACTTGATACCATTAGTGCCCGTCCAGTTGTTACAACCAAAAATGTGTCGTAGGGAGTGACGTTGCCTCTGGTGGAGAACCACTGCTATAGAAGTACTAAGTCAGGTGATCTCATGCTTTCCTCTTCTCCTGCTTTTGTCGGGGAGGGTGATGTGGGGGTTGGGTGGGGTTAAAATGACTTCTTGGAATTAAAAGAAAGGTTATGAGCCTTCAGGTAAAATGTTATGCCTTAATGTAGTTAGGTGCAGTTATCTTTAAATTTTATAGTACTGCTATCCTAAAGTATCTTACAGACATATAATCCAATCAATAAAAATGTGTGAAGACAGATGGTCACCTGAATGTTAGTCCCAATATTCCCAAGGTCACTGCAAGGTGAGCAGCAGCAAGAATTCCTTTAATGATGATACTGATTCTCAACAGAATCAGTATGGTCTTTATACAGGGGTGGGCAAAGTAGGTTTGCAGTTGTTCACATGGAAAATAATACAATAATTAGTAAATAATAATACAAAAATAAGCTGTGTTTTGCACACTCACAACTGTAAGCCTCCTTTTGCCCACCCCTGTACCATGTGGACTGCGTGGCCTCACTCTCCTGCTAACTCCCATTGCTCTTAGGATAAGGTCCTAACATCGCTTATGAGGTTTTGCACAATCATGCTTGGTCTTTAACTCTGTCTTTCACCATTTTACTCTTTTTTTTCTGTTCCAGCTCCTCCTCCAGTTTCTACCCCCCACCCCCTAATTCATGCCAAGCTGTTTTTCATTCCTAGATTGTATCCTACTCTAACTTCTAATCTTTGTGCTTGCTGTTTACATTTCCTGTAATACCCTTTCATTTAACTGACCTATAAACTGTGTGAGAGCATGGCCTGCATCTGTCTGTCCTCAGTGATTTATGTCCTTCTGAGTCCGGCTTACACTGCTGGGTATAATCGTTGCTGGCTCAGCTGTATTATCTCACTCATGGAAATAAGTTCTGCTGTTTTTTGGCCACATCGTGTTGACCAGAGTTAGTTCTAATTCAGAATGCATTTAAAATCAAAGTGAATTAAGTATCTAACCTCACCATAATGTGAATTCTACATTTTTATAGATATTTTTGGCTTTGAGTAAAAGAAGCCTCAAGCTGGCCAGGCTTAAACAAGAGATTTATCTCACATAACAGGAGGCTTCAAGGTTTTTAAATTTAGTGGATCGATTTTGGTCTCCAGAACTTAGTTTTTCTGTACCCGTTCTCTGCATTCCACTGCACTGGCCTCATCCTAAGATAGATTCACTTAATGGTCATCGAGAGACTGCTTGTGGTGATTGAGGCAGCATGTTGATTCACTTCAGGAGGAGATAGCCTCTCCTTTCCCGGAAGTTCAAGTACGCATTCTCTTGCATCTCTTTGGTCCAAATGGTCTTAGCCCTATGCATCCCTGAATCAGTCATTGGTAAATGGGGTGAAGGTGCCATAACTATTTTAGATGATCATCTGTGAATAGAATGGATGCTGGGAAGTCACCCAGTGTCCTTTACAATTTCTCTTTTGCCAAAGGGAAAAAGTTACAATAACCTGAAGGAAATTTCCCGTAAGGGAAAATATTTCCTACTCTCTGCCTTTTAAAACTTACTACAACTCCCAAGAGCTGATACTCACAAAAAGAAGCCTAAGAAATCTTCTGTATAGTAAACCGTGGAATCTTTTTCCCCTTCAGATCCAGACATTTAATGTGGATGCACCATGCCAGACCGTGGAAGATTTAACGAGTGGGGTTGTGATGGCCCAGGTTCTTCAAAAAATGTAAGAATAAATTGCTTTATTTTTTTATGTCATTATACATGGATATTTGATTAGATTAAAACATGGGGAAAAAATAAAGTGCTTGTATGAGATGTATGTCGCACATAATATAAGAACTGTAAGCAGGAGTGATAATTTTAACGGCATGCACTTGTTCAGGTGCAGATTGACTGGCTGCAAGTTTAATTGGGGCTGTAACAGTTAAAATACTCCAGTGGTTTTAGCAGGATTATTTGTCCTTATGTTTTTTTAGCATAAATTTGACAGAAATTTTTATATTAGTAACCAGGTTTTGCTATTGTAGCAAAATCTAGGAGGTTTACTCCCAAGTCATAATGCTGAAATGTAACAGTTTTTCTCTAACCACCCATATAAAATAATTGACAACCATCCCCCTATGCTCTGTATCCCTTTTAACCATTTGTATTCTTTTGCAGAATACATCTTATGTGAACACTATCTTATATACCATATATTCTCTTGTTCGTTTGTTATTTGCTGCTGCCCCTGCCCCCCACAAACACGTGTACTTGTAAGCTCCATATAGAGCAGGGTATGTTCTTGTTTGCTGTAGTGTTGTAGCGCCTAGGGCAATGCCTGATGTTTGGTTGAATCATATGAAAATGACCTTTATTTGTAGATAAACAATGGCCAAATATTAGCAATTTCTTTTAAGACTTTTAAATTTTTATTTCTCTTTTTAGGGAGAGGGGGAGGGAAGGAGAAAGAGAGGGAGAGAAACATTGATGTGCAAGAGAAAAACACTGATCTATTGCCTCTTGCACCCTGCAACCAGGGTCTTGGCCTGTAGCCCAGGCATGTGCCAACTGGGAATTGAACTGGTGACCTTTTCAGCTTACTCATAGTAATAATGCTGAAATGTAACAGTGAGTTTTTCTCTATAATCACCCATGTAAAAATAATTGACAACCATCCCCCTGTGCTCTGTTCGATTCCCAGTCAGGGCACCAGGGCACATGCCTGGGTTGCAGGCCAGGTCCCCAGTAGGGGGCACACAAGAGGCAACCACACATTGATATTTCCCTCTCTTTCTCCTTGCCCTTCTCTCTCTGTAAAAATAAATAAGTAAAATCTTTAAAAAAAATATTTGTTGGGTTTGATGCAGTTTGTCTTCTGAAGCCCTGAGCACTTGTCAGCCTGATAATAATATAAAAGGATTTGCATATGACTAGCTAGGATTTCCTGTAGTTCTATTGAGAATCGATGTCATCATTAAATGAATTCTTGCTGTTGTTTACCTTACAGTAAGCTGGATACAGTTGCCCATCTGAGAAGCAGTTCAAATGCCTGCATTACAGAGAATCTGTGTGCCTTTAGCATTGGGGGCTCATGCTTAAAAACTATAACTTGAACATGGCACATCTTTCCAGGTATACAGGTGTACAGACTTTCTGATAGAGCTCAAGAAGGCTCATTTGAAATCTGACCAGAGTGATCTTGTGATTTTCGTGGTCACTTCTGAGTGGTTCCCTAAAAAATTTTAGCCTTTGAATGGTCTAGAGAGTTTCACTGAAGTTCTTTTTTTTTAACATCAAAAAAATTATTTATTTTTAGAGAGGGGAAAGGAGGGAGAAATAGAAGGAAAGAAGCATCATCGTGTGGTTGCCTCTCATGTGCCCCCTACTGGGGACCTGGCCCACAACCCAGGCATGTACCCTGACTGGGAATTGAACTGGTGACCCTTTGGTTCGCTGACTGGCATTCAATCCACTGAACCATGCTAGCCAGGGCTCAAGTTCTTAATAAATATTATTTCTGGGCATGTAGACATAGTAAGTGAACCTACAAAGTATGTGTCAGTGAATGAATTTGTTGCTTAAATTGGTTTGGGTAGGATTTCTCTCACTTGTAGAAACCAGAAGAAAGACTATATCGATTTACCAAATGAAGATCAAAAGAAACTATTGTATTCTACAAAATGGTTACCTTAATTTACCAAAATCAGAAGACTGTATCAATTTACCAAATAAAGATCAAAAGAAACCATTATGTTCTACAAGATGGTTACCTTAATTTACCAAAGTCTTGTGGGCATATTTCTCATCAATACTTAGATTTTTAACTTTTTTTCCCAAAATGCTTTCCTTTTTCTCTTTTGTTGAGATATAACACATACAGAAAAGCATACCTAAAAAGTGATGAGTTTGTGTTGGTGTATCTATGTATGTTGTATGTATATGTATATCTATAGATGCATCTATGTAACCACCACCCAGATTGAAATATAACATTTCTAGCACCAAGATTCATTTCATGGCCCTCCCCAATCAATTTCCCTTGCCCCAAAGATGTTTGTGACTTCTACATCATTAGTTTGTCCTGTTCTTGGATATCTTATTAATTGAATCATACAGTGTATATTTTTATTTCTCACTTCTTTCACTCAATATAATATCTGTGAGGTTCATTCATACTGTTGCATATCATCTATTTTAAGTAATTCTATAATATATTCAACTTCTCTGGAAGGTCAGTCCCTCTGTTGTCAGTGTGATATTTATTGAAGGGCTACTTGGGTCAAGCACTGGTGATGTAAGGGTAAGCAACAACTCACAGGGTAATTGCCTTCAGAGAGTTTATAACCTGGAGAGAAACAGATTTTAAATAACCATGAAAACAAAATTGCTACTGTAACAAGTTCTGCAGAGGAGGAATACATAGTGTCATGACAGTTTGTAAGAGGCATATTTAACTTAGTCAGGGAAGTCATGAACATTCTACCTGAGTAAATATAGATCGAATCTGAAGGATGCTTGGAAACAGGTTTCTTAGCAAAGGGCAGAGCATATGTAGCGGCCTTACAGGCTGATGGTATATGGTGAACACCACCACGGAAAGAAAGAGGGTCCAAGTGGTTAGAGAAGAGGGGGGGCATGGTACAAGATGTGGGTGGAAAGGTGGGTGGAGCCAAACCATGTAGGACTTGTGTCTTTATCCCAAGGGCCATGAAAAGCAATGGAGGGGTTTTATTTTGGGGGAGGTGTTAACATAGATTTATGTTTTGAAAATTTTCTGGCTACAGGTATAAAATGAATTGCAAGAGACAATAACAACAACAGATGATCGATTTTAAAGAAATTTGTAATAACTCAGAAGGGAAATGATGGTACTTTAGACTAGGAGGTGGCAAAAGAGATCGAGATAGGTGGATAGACTCAAAATGGTATAATAAATCAAATTTTAATGATTGATATGGGGTAGTCAGTAAAAGGTGGTTATCAAAATTGACTGTTAGGTTTCCAACTTAAGCAAATACGCAGAAGAGGGTGTGAACCACTGATGTGGGGACACCGAAAGGGGATCTGATGCGAAGGAGAGCTGCGTGTATCGTGAGTTTGGGTTGGGGAACATTGACTGCTAGTGGTTTTGAGACAGGAAGAGGAAATGCGAAGTTAGCAGTGGACCCTACAGGCCTGGAGTTCAGAAGGGGAGTCTGAAACTGGAGATAACCAAGTTGCATATTTTTTCATTGAAGCCGAAAGTGTGGACTACGTCACTCAAGGAAGAGTATAGGGTAAGAAGAAAAAGTGCATAGCCTGAGCCTTGAAGAACTTTAACATTTAATTGTTGGTTAAAACATTAACTCGCAAGGTATGAGGAAGGTCAGTAAAGTAGGTGTGCCGCGAAGAGGGTTTTACTGGGAATAACAAGTCTTTTCATTTTGTCTGAGTTGATAAGTGAAAAACTACATATTTTTGTAATTTTAGTAGAACTTTGATCAAATCTGAACAGATCTAAGTAAGCTTATTGTTAGTATAACTTATTTTTTCTCTAGCTTTTAGAGTCACTTTCTGTTCCTTTGCTTTCCAGCTTCCCAGATTCTGTTGTTGTTGTCTTTTCTCCCTCTCGGTTCATGTCCCCCTCGCTTTTTCTTTTTCAATGAATAGACTGTTTTAGAGCAGCTTTAGTTTCACAGCAAAATTCAGCGGATGAGCATCCCCCACTCTCAGCATCCCCAGCTGAGTGACACGTGGTTAGAGTTGACGAAGACACATTGTTGTCACCCATGTCCCTAATTCAGAGTTCGTCCTGCGCTTTACATTTTGTGGGTTTTGACAAATGTGTAATGACATGTGTCCACCACTATGGCATACCACACAGTAGTTTTACTACCCTACCCATCGCCTTTGTTCCACCTGGCCATCACTCCTTCCCCGGCTCCTTGCCAACCGCTAAATCACTGATCTCTTTACTGTCTACATAGTTTTACCTTTTCTAGAATGCTCTGTAGTTGGGATCATACAGTATATATAGCCTTTTTCAGATTGGCTTTGTTAAACAAAAATTTTAACTTCCACGGGTGAAAGTCTTTTTATTTTATTTTTTATGTATTTTTTTTTGTTACCATTTTTATACTCCTATACCTTCTTCTACCTCCGGCTACTCCCTCCTCTATCCCCCCTCACCCCCCACAATCATCTCTTTGTTGTCTGTGTCCATGAGTTCTTTTTTCTTTTTGGGTCGACCCCTTCGCCTCCCCTACTCAGGGGAGGCTGTCAGCCTGCTGTCTCTCCAGTTCTGTTTCTGTTTTGCTTGTTAGTTCAGTTTGTTCATCAGATTCAACATGTGAGTGAAATCACATGCTACTTGTTCTCTGCCTGGCTTATTTCACTTAGTGTAATGTTCTCCAGGTCCATCTACACTGTCACAGAGGGTAAAATTTTCTTCTTTGTATGGCTCAGTAGTACTCCATTGTATAAATGTACCACAGCTGTTTTATCCACTTGTCTACTGATGGACACTTGGGCTGCTTCCAAATCATGGCTGTTGTGAATAACACTGCAATGAACATAGGGGTGCATTATCCTTTTGAATTACTGTTTGGGTTTCTTTGGGTAAATTCTCAGAACTGGAATTGCTGGGTCATAACAAAATTCCATTTTTAATTTTTTGAGGTAAGCCCACACTACTTTCCACAGTGTTTGCACCAATCTACATTCCCACCAACAGTGCACAAGGGTTCCCCTTTCTCCACATCCTCTCCAACACTTGTTGTTTGTTGATTTATTGATAATAGCCATTCTGACAGGTGTGAGATGACATCTTTTTAAAAGAAAGGGTTTACTAGACTATCGCTAGCAAAAAGGAAGGCCAGTCTTGGGGTTTGGAGTCTAGACCACCCCCAGCAGCATGGCTAGGTGGAAAACACAACATCCCTCATCCCAGAGTTCTGCAAGCATTTTTATACGTCAGGTTGGGGGGAGAAAGATGTGAGCTGTTCTGAGAGAATTTGCACTAGCTGTAGACAAGGGGAACGGGAGAAGCTGAAGTAGGGCCAGTCCAGCAGAGTCCATAAAGCTCACATGTAAAACCAGAAGTTGAGGCTCCTGGGGTTCAGTAGCATCTGACTGGTCTCCCTTTCTAAAGATAGCCACCTCGTGGTGATTGCTGGGGAGGGGGATTTAAGGGGACTAAATGGTAATGGGGGAAAAAACCCTAGAAAGATTAAACTTAAAAAATAGCCACCTGGAAGTTAATTTAATTATTCCAACATACACTGAGGGGTGTGAGCAGTCTTTTCCTAATTTTTGCACTGCAGTTATTACCTGATAACCCCTTTTTATCTTTTCCTTCTACCCTCTGGCCTGCTGTAATTTAACTTAGGACATTCAGAATTTTCTTTGTCAGCTTATTTTTCACTTGGCAACATTACATTTAAGGTTCTTCCCTGTGTTTTTGTGGCTTGATAGCTCACGTCCTGTAGCACTTCCCACCCTGTTTCTTTCACAGCGTTATTGAGAGGAAATTGGCATACAATAAATCGCACATTTTTAAAGTATAGAATTTGACACATTTCACCACAGTCAAGATAATGAGCATATCAATCACTTCAAAAAGTCTTTCAATCCCGTTTTCCTGCCAACCCTTTCCCATCACCAGGCAACCACTGATTTGCTTTCTATCACTACAGATTCATTTGCATTTTCTCTCTATATATTTTTTGTTTTTTAGATTTGATTTATTTGATTTTTGAGAGAGGGGAGGGGAGGGAGGAAGAGAGGGTGAGAAACATCGATGTGTGAGAGATATATTGATCTATTGCCTCTCACACAACCCCAACTGGGGACCTGGCCTACATCCCAGGCATGTGCCCTGACTGGGAATTGAACCAGTGACCCTTTGGTTCTCAAGCCAGCAGTAAATCCACTGAGCCACACCAGTCAGGGCCGTTTTATTTTTTTGAGGGTAGAGCTGTGGCTTCTTTAATGCAGCACAATTATTCTGGGATATGTTTCTGCTTCTGCCTGTGTTCACAGTGTGTGCCTATTGCATTGAAAGGCTGTTGCATAACCTCTTCATGTACTCATCTGGTGATGAGCATTTGGGTGATTTTCGTTTTGGCCTATTACAAATAAAGCTGCTGTGAACATCAGTGAACAAATGCTTGTCTGGGTAGACATATGCTTCCATTTCCCTTGCGTATAGCTGACTGTCCAGTAAATATTTAATAGGGGACCAAACTATTTTTATGTATTTAAAAGATTGTTAGAAAATAGGGCTAAGAAACAAAATATCTATAAAAATACTAAGGTTTGTTCATAGAAATGCCATATTAAGGAATGGAATCCAAATACAGTGTTTGTTTTAGACCCAATCTTAATTTGGGGAAGTCCAGTAAGAACCTTACAGTGCTTAAATAATTTTAGCAGTAGAAATAAAATTTATTTTTTTCTGTGAAGGCAATTGCGTCAGACGTTATATTTCTGCAATTACATTAAGGATTAAAATGAATGGATTTATCCTTTAGCTTAAGGTATGACTGGTACATAAGTTACAGCCGAATATGATGTTACTGGAAAAATCTAAGGAAATGACTTTGTAAGTTTCTTTCTTAATTTCTTGTTTCTAAAGAAGAGTTGGGACATAGTAAGCTATCTTTAGTTTCTTACTCATGAAGAACACTCCCAGTAACATTATCAGTTGTTATTTCCTTATCTGTGCAGAGCTACAATCTATTGAGATTTTGGAGAAAATTACTTTTATGTTGTTTTGTCTTAGCCTGAGAGCATCAATTAAGCACTACTTAGAAAACATTGCTGAAATTGTAACTACTTATCCAAACAGGTTTCTGCTTAACAAGTCAACATTTGTTACTAGGAAAAGTCACACAGAGTTTAAGACTGGTAGATGCCTATTCCTGCTATATTCTGTCCATGTAGTAGATTGGAAGCTTATTAAGTGAACATGCTATCACTTTCCAAATGTATTTCAGTCTACAAATGTAGAGAACCTGCTGTCTGTCAGACGTGAGGAATTGGGCAGCGGTGAATGAGAATACAGACATTCTGTGGTGTTGAACAAATAATTTCTTAGAGTTGGGTTTCAGAACCTTTGGAATGAGGATTGTGCTGGGCTAAAAGTTTTGTTTTTGTTTTTCCTTTCTAGTGGTTATAGATTTTAGGAGATGTTCCTAAGAACAATGACCATGAGTATATTCAGGTTGCGTCCTTGTTTCGTTTTGTCCACACCAGTGTTGTGTCAGATTGTAAGCCTTTTTCAAACAGAAGCAGTGTCCAGCTTTGTCTAATGCCCAGTGTTGTATCTGAGAAAATAGGTTCTCAGTTTTGTATTTTGAAAAACTGACACTTTATAAACAGTATTGGTGATATTTGAAGTATTAAATGATGGAGGTCATTGAAATATTAACTGAAAAATTTATTTTAACCTCCATAATGTATTTCCTTTGTTTAAAATTATGTCTATTTAAATTTTTCAGATATTAACATGGTGTCTGTAAAAGTTGGTATGTTATTCCAAGTTAGTGTACTTATCTGTCATTTGTTTTTAAAATATATTAACTATGTTACTGTTTTTCATCTTTTACTTTGTTTTCTGATAAAATGTGTCTGTATTTTAATGAGCTAGTAACAGATTGATTGTAGAAAAATCTGTAATGATACCTGGTTTCATGTACTGAGTTATTCAGTGGCTGTTACTTGGCAAATTCATTTTTATGTTGCAGTTAAGTGATGATATGGAATAGGTTTCAATTTTCTTGGTTTTCTTTTTTTTTCCTTGATACTTACATGATGTTAATATGCTACCTTTTTCTTATTTGTAGAGATCCTGCATATTTTGATGACAATTGGTTAAACAGAATCAAAACGGAAGTGGGAGATAATTGGAGGCTAAAGGTATTATCTTTTTATTTTTCTATCTGTAAATTAGTCTCTTATTTCTGTATATGTAGTATTTGTCGATTTTAGATCACTTGTGTCCAGTGAGTTTTAGGAACTTAGATACTCTGTAGCGAAATCATCTAGAATTGAAGGCTGGAAGTGATCTGTAATTGCTCACAGAGACAGCATGTCAGTAAAGCCCAGGGACTGAATGAACACGTGGACTCCTGAGCCAGAGTGCCTGTGTCCCTCTCTCAGCTTTGCCATTTACTATCTATGGGAAAGTCTTTTTACCTTTCTGTGCCTCAGTTTCCCTGTATGTGAAACAAGGATTGTAATAGGGTCCACCTCATAGAAATAAATTAGTTAATGTATGTAAAATACCTAAGGTAGTTCATGGCATGTGTTATGTTCGATGCTAGTATTATTAATAATGAGAAGATATTGGGAAACAAACTATCATTTTAGATGAACACATTGAATTTTAAGGCATTGTAATTTAAAATGTTCAAATATGAAAAAAACGAACATATTAGAATAAAGGAAATAAAGTATATTATATGTTTTCCATATTTCCAAATTTTCCTACAAGTATAAACATTAGTTTATGAATTTTTTTAAAATCAAGTTTTCAGTTCATTTTTTTTCTTAAAAATAAATATGTCTTGGATTAACCACTGGATTGCACTGTGTGATTGAGCCTCTTCAGTTGATGGCTACAGGTTCTACTGTCTTCCGTCCTAGGACTATTCAGCTGCTAACACGGGCTAGGGACAGCTGGGTAGAGGATCAACAGAGTCATATTCTGTGCACATGTAACTTCACACAAATGCAACCATATGAACTGGATCTAAGAAAAAAAGAATGGCTTAGAATAAATAGTGCCAGTGACTCTGCCTGCCATTTATTTACCTGGAAAACATATGGCCAGTGAACCTATTCTCTGGAGTGAGTGAATATTGGGAGACATCTGTATGTTGGTCCCTCCTGGCTGTTTCTAGGTCGCTTCTTATAGTGCAAGTATGTTGCAGTGCAGACTGTTAATACTGGCATTTCACGAAATGATAGTTTTCTGGGGTTTTTTTTAATGTCATGGCTCTTGAATATTTACTTTGGTGCTCAGCTTGAAGAAAGAGTAATCTTTTCTGACAGTGGAGGAATTTGGAGACACATGTTGTAGGTTACTTTAAGAGATTTCCAAGGATAATTTTGACTATAATTTTTGCTTAATGCTTTTAACCTTAGAACTTAACCTCTATATAAGATGCAACTCCATTTTTCTAGGAAAAACAGCACTGAACTCAAGTCTTCATTAAGGATGGTACATTTTTTTCTTTAGCTGCAGAAAATCTGAATAATCTTTTTGTTAAGTCTTATTTAGTTACCTTCCAATTTTTGTCAGTGGTCATAACATTAAAAATTTAACATTACGGGAAGCTTAACTTCTTACATAAATATATTAGATAAAATAAGTAAACCGTAGAGAGTCCTTTTTTGGTAATGATGGTAATTCAAACATGCTGTCGAATTTTATTTTCTACATTTACTTTATGATTAACTGATTTGATGAGTTGATTTAGAAATTTTTTGTTAAAATATACTTTGATCTGTATTTGCCTTTTACCCAGTTGTTTTCTCTCTCTTTAAACAGATAAGCAATCTAAAGAAAATTTTAAAAGGAATCCTGGATTATAATCATGAGGTAAGGACTTTTTTTCTCATTCTGTTTGGAAATATTACTACAGGGTAGTTTAATTTTGTAATATTTTACAATAGTTTCAAGTAAAGGAACAATTCCCTAAAAATTAATAATCTGTTTATCTTCCGTTGTACAGGATGTTGGCTCACACACCCATCTGTCAGATGGTTGCTAGACAATAGCTTTCACTGTGACACGGGTAGTTTGCAGATAAACACTAATTTATCTTAAACTTTACTTTCTGTGTCTGTTAATTCTCTCCTTTCATTCTTGTGAATATAGTGTAGAGCCCATGCATTATTATAATCCTCTCCCTGGCCTACTTCCATTTTATTTCTTAGCAAACCTCCATCCCTTGATGAATCCATTTGCCTTCGAGTCTGCATCAGAACAGTCAAGACATTGCTGGAGGAAAAATCAGGCTGTGGAACTAGTTTTACTTTAAATTTCTAGTGGACACAGCACAGCCTAGAAACCTATGTGATTTTCTTACTGTTTTTTTTCCCACAAGCTTAACGTGCATTTATACCTACATCTATACTTAACATCATCTGCCTTCATCATCTCAGTCTGTGACCCTACCATCCACCTACTGCTCAAGCCCAAGACCT
Source organism: Desmodus rotundus (assembly GCF_022682495.2). NCBI lineage: Eukaryota > Metazoa > Chordata > Mammalia > Chiroptera > Phyllostomidae > Desmodus > Desmodus rotundus. The sequence goes on from NC_071399.1 coordinate 26,113,107, forward strand.
ACAAATCACCCTATAGTCCTTCCCTTCTTTCGCTATCATCAGCAAGACCTATTAGTTAAACCTCCAAATTACAGCTTTCTCCATCTCTTTCTGGCATCTCTGTTGCCACCCCCTACACCAAGCCGTCATTATTAGCACTTGCTTAGATTACCGGAGTGATCTAACTGGTGACCCTGCTTTTACTCTTGCCCATGTACAGCCTGTTCTCCACTGTAAAGCTAGGATGGTTTCTAAAAATATAAATTTGATTACGTTAGTCTCCTCCAAGTCTTCCATGGTTTCCTATTGCATTTTTAGAACCAATTCCTTCTTACGTGAGCCACCAGGTTCTGCACGACCTCTCTAACTTCCTCTCATGCCGCTCTCCCCTAACCCAGACACTGCAGCCCCTTTCGTCCTGCTTCTGTGCTCTCAGGATCATCATATTTCATGGTAGGGTTATCAGTCAAGAGTCCTGCCCATTTGTCTGCATCGTAAGTCATTTCATTTGGGCCACTCAATGTCCCCATAAAGAAAACTTCCATTCTCCTTGCTGGTGTAGGTGTCTTGCTATCAGCATTTTGGAGTCAGATAGAGCAAAGATGGCTAGGAGGAATCTTACCATTGGGGACATGAACCTGTATTTCATCTCTGCTCTTTCCGGTGCCCCCTAGTTTAGAACCTCACTGGCTCCCCTTCAGAGAATACACATCCAGTTTCTCTGGGGGTGGTGAGGGGTCAGTAGTACTCAGTTTCTTTGCTAAGTGTACATACCACAGACCAGATTAGGGCCTGGCCTGAATCAGGATAGTTATAACCTAGGTTTCTGAGGGGTAAAAATAGAAATTGCAAGTGGGGTTGACATGATAGTTCTGTCCTTACCAGTGAGTTTCTGTTGCTGACGGTTTAGTCTCTGTCAAATACTTTATTTGTTCATATAAACAAGTGCACGTAAATGCAATTCTAATCCTTTTATCTCCATTCAGATTTTAGGGCAGCAAATTAATGACTTTACCCTTCCTGATGTGAACCTTATTGGGGAGCATTCTGATGCTGCAGAGCTCGGAAGGATGCTTCAGCTCATTTTAGGCTGTGCTGTGAACTGTGAACAGAAGCAAGGTAATTGATTTGAAGTGAGTGTATGCATTTCAAATAATAAGAAAAGTCCTGGCCAGGTGGCTCAGTGGGTTAGAGCATTGTCCCAATATAACCAAGGTTGCGTGTTCAGTCCCCAGTCAGGGCACAACAGGAATCAACCAATGAATGCATAAATACGTGGAACAACAAATCGATGCCCTCCCCTTCTTCTACTCTCTCTAAAAATCAATTTAAAAAAATAATAATAAGAAAAGTAATATATAGTAACATATAAAATATATAAAACATGTAATAACATATAAATGTATATTAATAAATGTGTATTTAATATATATTAAGTAGCATATTCAAAAGTGATATATGTTGTATATTTTATTTATAAATCACCAGTACAGACAATAACATCTTTGAAAGGCTGTCCTCAAAGAATGACATTGTTTCTGATTTTGTTGGTTTCAAGCTTAAAAGAGTTTTTACAAATTAGGATAAATTTGTGATGATATGCTTTCCATTTCTGCAAGACAACATAATTCTTTAAGTAGATTATTTTTAACTATACCAAATGTAATGAAATTTACTCTTAATTGGGTAAGATACAGCTAAATTAATTAATATAAATAATAATGATATGCTTGGGACTTAAAATTAGATAATTTAGATTGCAAGATGCAGGATTTGTTTCACAAATGCTCGCTGAACTCATGTACTCTGCTGGGGCTAGGAGCACCGTGCAGACAAAGCAGGCAACGTGCCTGCCCTCCTGGAACGTGTCTGTGAGTGGCGGTAGAGGGCAGTGCGCAGTGCCACACACAACTAGGTAATCCGAGCAGTGGGGAGTGCTGCGAAGGCAAAGTGCAATGGGGGACGGTTTAGGCTTGGGTTAGGGAAGTTCTTTAAGCAAAGATTCGGAGAATACAGGTTAAGAGTAATCTGAGTAGTGGAAACTGAATGTCAGAACGACCTCGGTCACCTTTGAGGGGTTGAAAACCGGCAGTAATTCGGGAATAGTGAGGAGGATAAAGCGAGATGAAGCAGGACAGATGTAGATAGGGAGTATTCTACTTGATGATGACAGTGTGTTATTTGTATTTACATGACCTTTAAAGTAGATGGATTTTTTTTTAAAGCCCAAAGGTGTTTCTCTTCTTTGTCGTACCCCACCTCTGGTAATACAGATCTTTATTAACTTGCCATTATGCTTTTTTCGGTATTGTAAGTATAATAACAGTCAACATTGTTTTTTTGAAGCTATGACTAGTTTTATTGGTTTCTGATTCAGGAATATTTTCTAACAATGTGTTTATTTCTCTCTAGCCCCATTTCTTTTATATTTTACCATGCTGTGCTCTTACAGGAGATTTTAGCTTGTTTATTTAGTTTAAATCATGAATTAAAATAGAGAACTTTCTACATTTTGATTTTTGTATCACTGAAATATCTCACAAGTTCTTGTCAAAGATTAGAAGATTGCTATAAATAATACTCAAGACATTAAATATCTAAGTAGATGCTTTGATTTTAAAAGGTTGATGAGATGTTATTTAATGTAGTTCATTGATTTCAGATAATAGCTTCTTTTTTAAAGGTTTTATTTACTTATTTTTAGAAAGAGAGAAAGGGAGGGAGACAGAGAAGGAGAGAAACATTGATGTGCAAGAGATACATCAGTCAGTTGTCTCTTGCACACCCCCAGTTGGGGACCCACCCAGCCACTCAGGCACATGCACTGACTGGGAATCGAACCAGCGACCCTTTGGTTTGCAGGCCGGCAGTCAATCCACTGAGCCCCACCAGCCAGGGCACATAATAGTTTCTTATGTATTTATTCTGTGAGGAGAGTCATCAGCTCTTGGGATTATCCTAAGTACATAAGGGTCCTTGGAAGTGTGTAGCTGTTATGAGTTAGCGAATCACATAAGAGGGTAAGAGTAGGAAAAGACAAGGATTTAATCTATATCCCTATTCCGATGGAAAAGAAGACATTTATAGTATTTATTGAGCTTCTCACACAGATCAAGTGTTCTGTTTAAAACGTACTTCCAGGGTTTTTTCCTGAAATTATATTTAAATGATGAAAACTTTGAACAGGATCTTAACATGTCACTTATCCACAGGTAATTGCTCTCTGCAACACAGAGCTAATTAAATTAAATGAATTTCTGAATTGTTTGTGAACTTCCCAAACCGGAGCAAATAAATGGCGGAAATTTGAAGAAACAAAGACTAGTTAGTAGTAGAAAACACACTAATAAAAATACTGAACGAGTGTCTTCTTTCTGCTTGGTACTCTAGTAGATGCTACAGAACAAAACACACTTTTTACAGATTAGGAAACCAAGACTATGACTTACCCAAGATTTTTGGCTTGTGAGAGGATAGACAAGGACAAAAACCCGTAACTCTTCCCCATTCAAACTTGATGCTCTTTATACTGAACTGTGCTGGAAATTTTGGACCTAAAAGGTCAGCTTTTAGGATCAATTCCCTGACATAGCATACATACTTCATTCTTCAGCATTGCCTCATCGATCTGCGCTGAGTAATCACACATACTTGTATTTGGACTTCTAAGATTTGTAAATTATTTTTTCTTTCTCAAAAATTGTACATTAATGTAGTTATCATCATCATTTGTCATTTAGCATTTTACGGTGTTCGCGGGGAAGGGCCTTGACGTGGCAACACCGCTTCTTAACTAACGCTTCCCCTCTCACACCTACTAATGACTCCTGCACCGCCCTGTCTCACTGTTACTCTTCATTCAGTTTTCCTTCCCCATTGTCAGCGCCACTGCTTCTTCTCTTCCATGTTCACAGTCTCTTAATTTGAGGGTTGTCTAGTCATTCCAGGTGTACCACTTTCTCCAGTAGCCTTGGCCTTCTGTGTTTTGTGCCTTTGAACAGAACATCTGAAAGCGCTCCCCTGCATTTCAGCACTCACAGGGTGCTCCTCATGAACAAGACAAAAAATTGAACTTAGACGAAAGGACTGTTTTGTTTTTTTTTTTTCCCTAAATAGTGGTTATGATAATATTTCTACTTTTGGTCTAAGAACAATATCTGTGATTTAAGTGTGTTGTGTATGTTTGTTTAACCGTATATTTGATTGGGTATAAAGTGTCCTTAGGACAATACTTCTTTAAAAACATGCTTTTGGTTAACTAATAGCTTTGGCATTCAGAAACAGAATGTCAGAGTGTCATAATTTAATAGTGCTGTCAAAATACTTTATTTTTTTTAACAAGTTACCTGTCAAGCAAAGGATTACAGTTTGACGTTCCAAAGACATGAGTCTCTTGCCAAAAGGTCACTTTAACAATTTCACAGTAAGAATCCTTCATATACTATTGGAGTGCTGAGACAAGTTTTTGGTGTTTGTTTTTGGATGTATGGCAGGTTCAGGCTAAAATTTCCTAATTATTATACCCTTTTAACTGTTTAGTAAAACATATTTACCATATTTGTTGGAGTCCAGTTGACCTATTGATTTTTTTTATGCTTAATGTCACTTTTGTCATCCATTATTGGATTTGGAAATAATAACTACTTCCAGGGCTTTTTTAGAAGGCAATTTTTTTCAACTTTATCACTGTAGACAACTGAGAGAGCCTTCTCTTTTTCCACAGTGATGAGAGTAAGATTGGTAAAGTAGGTGCTTGAGCTTATTAGAGGTATAATCGTTATTTTAAAGCCCAGGGTCATCCAATATTTGTTTACCTAGGGTTCAGTTTCTATCTTAAATTCATCCTAATTCCCCTAACCAGCTTTCAGGTCCATGGATTTTTCTTTTCCTGTAGAAGAAAATATTAATGTTAGCATTATATACAATTCAACGCTTTTTATGTCACAAGAATAAAGCACAGACTTCAGAATGTATTTAACATATAGCGAAGAATAATGTGAAAGTAAGATAATTTTTAGATTTTCAGAATAGTGCTATGTAGTTTTATCCACCCTGGCTTTATGTTCCGAGGCTCCTGCATTCCTGTAGCCTCAACTTTATAAGGAACGGATGGGGATGGGCTTAGGTGATATATTGAGGAAAGATAAATACTGTGATTTGCATCCTTTACCTATGGCATGTATGTTCAGTCATATATGAGGAATGCAAAGGAAGAATCAAAACACTGGAAACTGCTTACAAGAACACATGAAGTGTAAGCCTTTAACTCCTTTGACTATCTTTAACTTGAACAATGACATTCCAGATTGTTCTTGTTTCAGAGTACATCCAAGCCATTATGATGATGGAAGAATCTGTTCAACATGTTGTCATGACAGCCATTCAAGAGGTACGTTGGAGGTTTGTGCTTACAGTTTGTGAGAAATAAAAGGAGCAAACGTGATTTTAAATAGAAGTAGAGCCGTGGCTGGTGTGGCTCAGTGGATTGAGTGCTGACCTGCAAACTGAAGGGTTGCCAGTTTGATATCCCGTCAGGGCGCGTGCTGGGTTGCAGGCCAGGTCCCCAGTAGGGGGCGCGTGAGAGGCAACCGCACATTGATGTTTCTCTCCCTGTCTTTCTTCCTCCCTTCCCCTTTTTCTAAAAATAAATAAATAAAATCTTAAAAATAAATAAATAAATAAAACAGACTGCCCTAAAAGTCCTTAAAAAAATAAATAAATAAATAGAAGTATACATTTTTAAAAAGATTCTCATTTACAAGAAAATTTTCTTTAAACTTATGATACAGCTTGTCTCATTTTTATTAAAGAAAATCATACTCATCTAAATTTCTCATTTTTATTTAAATCTTAAACATTTATCTTGTAGGTATAGATATTTAGTAACTATTCCTGATTTTTTAAAATGCCCTAATGAACTAGTAATTGTAGACTAATTCCTAAAGCCAGTAAAAATAATTTCTATCTTAAACCAACAGTCTACCTCAGACTTAACTATTGGTTTCTTATTTGGTAGAAAATGGGTCTTCAACTCCAACTGGACCTGAAGCAATTTCTTTTTCTTTCTTTCTTTCTTTTTTTTTTTTATCCTCATGCTGGGACATTCTTAATTGATTTTTTTTTTTTTTTTAAGAGAGAGGGGCCTTTGGTACACACCTCAACCAGGGACTGAACCCAAAAGCTAGGTAGGGTGTGCCCTGACGGGGAATCAAACCCATGACCTTTCAGTTTATAGGACAATGCTCCAACCAACTGAGCCACAACAGCCAGGGCAAAGAAATTTCTAAATGAATAGAAATTTAATATAAATATCTTTTATATTGAAACTATAGAAGAGGGAAAATATCTTTTTCTTTTGCCCTTTCAAGTTCTCTGCTGGGACCTCTGTAACAAAAGACGTGTTAAGAGAAAAACATACAAATTTATTTAATACAAGTTTTAAATGACACAGGAATCTTCATAAGGAAATTAAGACCAAGGAAGTATTTAAACCTGAATGTTTTGATGCTAGGTTTGATGAAGAGTGGAGATTCATGGAAAAATGTCATGGGCAAGAAGGACTTAAGCTAAGTGTAGTGAACTGGGGAAAACAGCAAGTCCTGCTTCACTCAGATTCCTTTCTGCAGCTCTCTGTCTTTGGAGATAAGGATGCTGCTTTTCTGAGTCTGGAAGGGCCACCTCTCACGTGAGGGTCTCATGCCTGCTTCAGGGAAGGTCAGAAAAATCCTTCCTGCACCCACTGTTTCTCACATTTCTTCTGTTTGAAATATGTGCCAAGGTGCCATATTTGGGGGTAGCATGTCCTGAACTTCAGCAAATGTAAAGCAAAATTATAAAAGTAAAAATAAAATATAGATTAATAACTGGTTGATTCAGGATTTGAGAATGTTTTTAATCATAAAAGCAATGGAAGAAATTCTTAAGGAAACTAGGAAACAGAGGGCATGGATATGCAATTAACAGAAAGAACATAAGACAAATGAAAAATGCTAAATGCTAATTCAAACAAAATATTTTTTAAAATACTGACCAATTGACAATAAATTCAGGAATTCCTACTATCCCTCAGGTTTGAGAATTCATTACAATGATTAAGAACTCAGGAGTGATGACAGTTTCATTATAGCAAAAGGTTACAAATCAGAACTAGCCCCACCCATCCCCAGTGCATAGAACGAGGATCCCAAATGCAAACTTTTTCCTGTCTCTTGCCCACAAAATCAAGACATGTGACCATTCCAGCACATTAATGTGACAGTGTGCAGAGTATCATCAACAAGGAAAGGTCTCCAGAGTTTTTATTGCGGTTTCATTATGTAGGCATGATTGATTGGCATGTAGGCGTGATTGATGGGCGATGCATGAGGTTGAACTCAGCTCCCACTCCCCAGAGGTCAGGCTGATATGAAGTGGATCACAGCCCCAATTCTCTAGTTCACGGTTGGTTTTCTGTGCTCTCCTTTGCTCTGCAGTACCTGGGGGCCCTCCATGAATAACAAAGACACTCTTTGTCAGTCAGGGAGTTCCAGAGAAGTAGAGACCATCTGCTGCCACCTGGGGACAAAGACCAACCAACATTTTATTATACAGAACCTTGTAAAACAGAGCTTTTAAAAGATCATTTTGACATTTAGTACTGGTGCATTTTTTAAAAAGTGTTATGCTCTAATAGAAGATATAGGTCATGAATGTTAAAATATCAATGGTGACCAAGCAAGCAAGCTGCAACTGTAATTTACTCTTAAGAGGACCTGGATTGGCTCTGTAGTCATCAGAAACCCAGGCTTCTTGTAGTTAATTGTAGCTTTTTTTTTAGAAAATTTTTTTTCCTTTTTATTGATTTTATTGGGGGTGATACTGATTAACAAAATTATATGGGTTTCAGGTGCACAGTTCTCCAACATGTCATCTGATCATGGTATTATGTATTCACCACCCCAGGTCCCGTCTCCGTTAATCCCCCCACACCCTCCTCCACCTCCCCTCACCCTCTTCCCCCAGCCATCAGCACACTGTTGTCCGTGCAACTTTTGCCATCCTTAACATATGAGTCCCACGTAGTGGTCGAGCTGTGGCTTCTCAGCTTGCAGCTATCATGAGCATTTCCAGCCAACAGGAAGGACTGGAGGAAGGGTTATCCACTTCCTCTAAATAAGTTGTCAGTAATCCTCATTCCTATTAGACAGATGTAACTCATATAGTCACACGGGGTCACGGGGAAATGTGGTCTTTGTTCCGGGGGGTCATAGACCCAGCCAAAATTTGAGGTTTCTGTTATTAAGCAAAAACAGGAAAAAAGAATAAGGGGCCACTAACCGTTCTGTGTTACTGTGGTTGACCCTATAATTTCACTTTTAGGAATTTATCCTAAGGAAATCTGAAATACAAAGATTCATAATAGCAATACTAAGAGCAAACATTTATCTAGCACTTACAATGTGCTAAATAGTGCTGGCACTTACTAAGCACATAACATTTATTAACTCATTTAAAATTCAGTACAATTTTAATTAATGTTACTGAAATGTTCACTTAAAAATTGTTAAAATGGCGACTTTCATGTTATATATATCTTACCACAATAAAAAAAGAAAAATACTAATTACAAGTCTTTGAGGCATGCACTGTCAATGCCCCCATTCTATAGAAGAGGAAACTGAGGCATAGACAATGTGTGTGACTTGCTGAGGTCCACGCATCCAGAGCTCAGACGCATAACCACTCTACTGCATTGCCTTAAGATTGTTTACTTTAGCATTATTTTCTAGTTCTGAAAAATTAAAATAAACCTAAGTGCCCAGCAATCGGGGAATGGATAAATTATGGTATAATAATATGTTAGCATATTATGTAGACATCAGTTTTTTTGTTTCACTCATTTATGCATTCATTGCTTGATTTTGTATGTGCCCCGACAGGGGATTGAACCTGCAACCTTGACATATCAGGGCAATGCTCTAACCAGCTGAGCTACGTGGCCAGGGCTAAAGCATATTTTTGAAACATAGATAATGACAAAGGGGAAGGCCTGTAATATTTAGGGAAACAGAGCACATGAGCAACATAATGCCATTCCTGTTAAAAATTAAAATTAAGATGAGTGAAAACAAATTTGCCAAAACTTTAACCATCACCAAATAGTAATGTTCTATACTCTTTTCTGTATATTCCAATTTTTCTACAATAACAGGTATTATGTCTATAATCAGTACTATTTTTAAAATCTGTGACTAAGTTGTTTCTTTTTTAATTCTGTGACTCTTCCAAGGAATTATTTGGAGATTAAAGACTAAGATTGAGCACAACAGTGTTTATCAAACTATTTTACATTAATGGAAATGTAAAAAAATGTTTATCCTTTGGTAAGGAGGTGTTTAAAGTATGGCACTTGAATTCCGTGAATATTATGTAGCTGATAAAAGTTTATTTTAAAAGGGGGGAAGGTGGTCTTATGACAAAGGGAAAACAGTTAAAATGTCAGGTGAACAAAGCAAACATATTGAACATACAAAATTTGTATGTACAATTAGATTTTAAGAATAGGTTGTATGTTAACTATGTGCATAGTCCTTTAGTTTATTTAGCAAATACTCATTGAGTACGCAATGTGTACCAGGAGCTGTGGCAGGTAGTATGCATACAACTATGAAAAAGTAGACATGGTGTCTTGACTCATGGAGTGGAAGTCTCAGGGGGGAAATGGCTAAACAAGTAATTCAGACACATTCAAAGCATTCACAGGGAAAGTGCCACGATGGGAGAAAAATATAGCGGTACCTCGAGGGAGTGTCTGACTCAGGTTTGGGATATTAGGGAAGGCTTTCCAGAGAAAGTGGCATCTAGACTAAGCACAGAGGATGAAGTAAGGTAAGGAAGGGGCAAAAATTGTTCTAAGGTCCAGGAGACAGGAGAAAGCAAGACCTGTATGGGGTGTTGGAGGTATTAAAGAAGAATGCCTGTAGCAGACATTTTAAGGTACAAATAAGAGATGAAACAAGAAACACGAGATCATTAAGATATTGAGCAGTTTGGTTAAAGGAGTTGGAATTTGGAGAAACAATGACTAGATTTTAAGGAGAAAAGAGATTGAAGTCTGTATCTGAGAAAATTCGTGCAATGAGAAGAATGAATTGGAGAAAAACAAGGCTGGCAGAAGGAAGAGCAGTTAAGAAACCTTAAGTAATTATCCAGTGAAGAATGATGGGATCCCACCCTGGCTGGTGTGGCTCGGTGGATTGAGTGCCAGCCTGTGAACCCATATGTCACCAGTTCAATTCCCAGTCAGGGCACGTGCCTGGGTTGCAGGCCAGGTCCCCAGTAGGGGGCAGCTGAACAATGTCTCTCTCGCAGATTGATGTTTCTCGACCTCTCTTCCTCCCTCCCTCCTCTTCTCTCTAAAAAGTAAATAAATAAAATCTTAAAAAATAAAAATAAAAAAAGAATGATGGGACCTGAAGTTAGGGCGGAGTTAGGGTGGAGTTAGGGTAGAGAGAAGTGGACGGATTTGAAAGTTATCAGCACCTGAATCAGTTGGCTTGGTGACTGATTGGATTTAGGATGTGGACAGTGGGTAGCTGGATAAAATTATGGGATTGAAGAAGAGCTTTTTTAAAGACTTTATTTAAGGCACATTCTATTTATATGTGTTTATTTTTTATTGTAATAAAATACTTATAACATGAAATTTGCATTAGTGACATGTGGTACATTTCATAATGTTATGCAAACATGACTACTATTTAGTTTCAGAACCTTTTCATCACCACACAAGGAAGCCCTGTGACCATTGAACAGGCAGTCCCAATTTCTTCTTCCCTCCAGCCCCTGGCACCTAGTAATCTGCTTTCTGTCTGTAGATATCCCTGTTCTGGATATTTCATTTAAATGGAATCATTGGATATATGCCCTTTGGTGCCTGGCTTTTTGCATTTAGCATAATGTTTTCAAGGTTATGTTGTAGCATGTACCAATATTTTGTTCTTTTTTATGGCCAAATAATATTCCGTTGTATGAATGCGAGTATACGCACCACATTTGTTTGTCCATTCATTCAGTTGATGGATAATTGGGTTTTCCCCACCTTTTGGATACTGTGATGTTGCCCACCTTTATTCTTTAGGAATACTTAGTGCTGTCACTTTTTACTGAAAAATCCATGTTTTTAAATATTAAGCCACATCTTTAACTTAAGGCCTTGTCTTCTTAGTGATAAGAGTAAGTAATACTTGATTGTTGTAAGTAGGCCTACAGAAAAAAATGAGCATCAGAATTTAGACCTGTAATTTTAAATGAAGGCATCATCTTGGAGTGAAAGAACAAAGTTCCAGCCTGAAAAGCTTTATAAGAAAATATTTCTTTTACATTTGTGTTTTCATTTTAATTTTTATAATTCTATAATGGCTGGGTGTTCATGTTTGTTGTGTAAGTATATTATATAGATTGTCTTTTTTGCTTCATAGTTATAACCATTTAAATCTTAATTTCAGCTGATGAGTAAAGAATCTCCTGTCTCTGCTGGAAATGATGCCTATGCCGACCTTGATCGCCAGGTATCTAGTTTTGCGTTGTTTTTCTCCATGCAAAGATTGAAATGGATAAAGTTTAAGTATTAATGAAAAGGATGTTTCATTGGAAATCACTTATGGAATATATTGGTATAGTTCTTTATTTTTTACCAAAAATTTAAGAACTTAAGCCACTTTACTTATGGATATTACATATTTGTAATTAAATTTGTAAGTTGTAAGTTAAGTATTGTTCCATAATGCGCTTTAAAATAAATTAACTTATTTAATTTTTTGTAATTTGTGTTTCTTTCTATATGCCACATTTAACGCAATAGATGCTTTTCTGGTAAATTGCATGCATTTTCCATTAGCATAAATAATCTCTTGATTATTTATGATAAAGAGACAGTTTACCTTCCCTGGCTGATGTGGCTCAGTGGGTTGGCGCATTGTCCTGCAGACCGAAAGGTCATGGGTTTGACCCTCTGTCAAGGCACATACCCAGGGTGCAGGTTTGATCCCAGTTGGGGCACGTATGGGAGGCAACTGATTGATGTTTCTCTCTCTCTTCCCCCTTCCTCTTCCTTTAAAAGCAATGAAAAAAAATGTACTCAGGTGAGGATTAAAGAAAAGATAATTTACCTTTTATTTCACATTATTCTTCAGTTTTAAAGTGCCTCCTCTGCCCTTCATGCTCAGATGCACTAAGGAACTTAGTCCTACATTTTTAAAGGAAGTCTGCCATGTGTTTTTATGGTTTTGGTGGAAAGGTACATTGTTAGTTTCGATGTTCCAGCTATTCTGGGAAGTCTGTTCCAAAGCATGAACAGAAATCTCTGTGATCTCTGTCGTCTTTCATTTTCCCCCCATGGTTTATAAATACTTTGCAGGAAAATCTTTGGACGTGCTGTAATTTTAATCCAAGTTGTAATTTGTCTTTCTCTTGCTTTGTGGTGTGTTTGGTTTTAAAGTTGGTTACTGTGAATGAATTTTTTTTCTATCTATGTTTCACAGAGGTTTGGTCACATGAAATGAAAAGCTAGTATCATTTTATTTTAATCCATTTTTGTCTTTAAAATTAAGTGATTAATTATTATAATTAATTAACTTGTTAACACTTTGCTAACTTACACTATATAGTAATGGGACACAACTCAGGAGGGAATGTTTGGTTTGTGCTAAGGATTATAATAATGAAAGTATTTTATTTTAGAGCTGGTAGACAAATTAACATAAAGGTTGAATGTGACTAAAAAACTTGTACTGAAACTCACTAGCTATGTATTGTAACAGTCGAAGCCCCTGTCTTCTCGCACAGACGTACTTTACTGAGGTAGAGTTTCTCAGCTATTACGGTCAGCACTGCCAAGAGCCAAGCAGACCAGATAGAAGATGTGTAAGAAACTTGATATGAGGAAAGAACAAATGGAGGTACAGAAAAGACAAGATTTAGAACTGAAAGGTTCAGAGTTAGAAGTGCCTTCTTTTGATCCCTGCTCAGAAGGGTTCTTGATTTCTCCCTGTCCCTCATAGAGAAAAGGGGGACAGTGTTTAATTTCATATGTAATTATTAATTGCTGCCACTTCATATTGAAATATGTATTGTATATCTTGGTTTTCAACTAGTTGAAGAAGACTACAGAAGAACTAAATGAAGCTTTGTCAGCCAAGGAAGAAATTTCTCAAAGATGCCACGAATTGGATATGCAGGTAGGAGGTCTGTCCTGTGCCCACCTGTTTGGAATGTACTGCTGTAAATACACAGGACATACTGTGTACTGCCACATAGCACAGTTTGTCCACCGTGCAACCACAATTAACGGAAAGAAAAGGAGAACAGATTTCTGGTTAAAGGTAGTAGACTGAACAGGTACGTGATTTCCTTTCCTGAATGTTTAACCATCAGCTTGGTTATAGCTAGCAACAGCGTACCATCAGTCTTCATCAATCTCTGAAAGTCAGGAGGCAGTTGGAAAGGTCCCACTGGCTAGAAGGAGTAAAGAATGTAGTGGTCAAGAACAACTCTGGGGGAGAAGGGCAGGGAGCTGCTGTGGCAGAACCCCAGGGCTAAGTGAGGCTACGACTAAAGGTTCTATATAGAATAGCTAAGCCCCATCAACCCTGTCATCCACTGCATAGAATGACTCTAGCCAGCTTCCCAGTCACAGAGGTCCTTTCTAAATAAATTAAACAGAAGCATAGGGAGGTTCGACTGGGTATTAATTTGCAGGGTAAGGTCCTTTTCATTTTGTTCCCCCCCCCCCATACTCTAATTTACATAAAGGCCAGCGTCTTGTAGGTAAAGCCTATGAATGCATATAGCTTCCATTTACCCTTGCTGTTGACGAATACTTAAATGTGAGGGAAATCCGCATAACAAAAGAAAAAAGGATCAAGATAGACAGGAAATTGGCCATAGAGGAAGTGGAGAAATTTGAGGTAGATTCTCCCTTTTAATCTATTTAATACTGTCAGTAAAATTAGTGATACTTCATCTGTAAAATAAAGACAAGATGCAGTTTTAAAAAAGAAAAATTAGAAATCAAGAAACACTTCAGTAAATTTGAAATAGAATTGTCAAAATAAAAATTCAGTAGAATAGTTAAAGTTGAAGGAATCCCTCACAAATAAAGAAAATAAGAAGTAAAATTATTCGGAATTAGCTCAAAATTGGGGAAGTGGGGAGAGTGTGTCCAAGTCTAGATTAAACGTAATTGACCGTGTTTTGATACTTGTTTTGATACTTTAAAGCTGGGCAATGGGTACACAGAATTCATACTATTTTGTACTAAGAGTATTTTACTTTGAGTTGGTCCTTGCTTTGGATGCATGTAGGAGGTAGTACACTACCTCACTTGTACTCACGTGTACATCTCATCAATGTACACTTGGGTTATATAGTAAGTAATAATGTAAGTCATGATGTAAGTGCTACTAATTGCTTTTCAGATTTTAGAATTTAACTATACGTAAATGCTAAGAGTTGTAATAAAAATTGAGTTAATTTTACAAGCAGGATATAAATATTCTCTTTCAGAGTATAACATTAAAGTTACACGCTAGGATTGGCAAACTGCGGCTTGCCAGCTGTTTCTATAAACCCAGTTTTACTGTGGCACAGCCACACTCCTCCATTGGTGTATTTATTGTCTGTGGTCACTTTCATGCTGCAGTGACAGAGTCGAGTACTTGCCACACTCATCACATGGCCGGCTCCTTCTTGTCATCCAACCTCAGCTCAAAACTGCCCGACTTATATGTCATAAATCATTTATTGGGCTCTTAGATGTGCCAGGTACTAAATTAGGCCTCCTTGAGAAGTCCTTCCGTGGTCAGCCAATCTGAAGTACTCACCCAGACTCTTGTGTTACTCTTATTTTAACCCTGTGCATACACTTTTACTCATTTTAGCATGTGGTTATAAGTTTACTTAATGTTTTTGTTTATGTATTCACTGTGATTTGTTCTGAATGTATGACTGTTCTGTGGAATAAGAACACCCTCTGCTGTATCCGTCATGGCGTGCCTTGCACCTAACGTGTCGTAGGCACACGACGCATATTTAAGTGAGTTAAGGAATGGTGGGCACTTCAGTGAAATGAGTCAGTGAGTAGTTGTGTAAAATTGCAGAAGTGACCAGTGAAGGTAAATCTCAACA
The DNA here is from genome assembly GCF_022682495.2 of Desmodus rotundus. Lineage (NCBI taxonomy): Eukaryota > Metazoa > Chordata > Mammalia > Chiroptera > Phyllostomidae > Desmodus > Desmodus rotundus. The sequence goes on from NC_071399.1 coordinate 26,128,251, forward strand.
GGAAACTAGCTTTTCACTATAAGCCCCTTTGCCCTGTTTGATTTGTTTTCTGAAATCATGTTTATGTATTATTTTTAACTAGTCTCCTTTTTCTGTGTTTGTGAAAAGGATTTCCGTCAAGTATATTGAATTAAAATATTTTAGCAACATTTGCTAGTCTGATAAGTCTAGTATTAAAGTTTCGCATTGTACACCTAGCCTTCTTATAAATAGACCACAAGTTATAAAACACTTCTTAATAAAATTTCAAATAATCTTCTTTAGATCATGCTCTGTGACCAGGATGCAGTTAAAGTCAGAAATTAGTAGCAGAGAAATGAGTTTTTAAAATTTAAGTTTTATGCCTTAAATATTTATTTAAAAAAGAATGAAAGAGCAGAAATGAATGAAATAGACCAGTAGCATAGAGAGCCATATCTCTATTCTTAGAAGACACTCATGCATTTATGGAAATCTGATAAATTATAGAGCTGGCACTTCAGATTCATTCATTTATTCAATAGACATTTACTGAGCACCTATGTGCCATCCACTGTTCTAGTTGCTGTAGATATAGTGAAGATTGGGGGTGGGGAGGTAGACAAATAGATAAAATGTTCTTGCCCCCAGGGTGTTTACAATTCTAGTAAGGAAGACAGACGATAAACAAAATAAGAATGTAGTCTTAAATGGTGATAAATATTCTAGAGGGAAAAAGCAGATGAGGTAGAACAGGGAGTCCAGGATAGGAAGAATTAGTAGTTTTGAATCTAGTCAATACAGGTGCACCAGAGAAGGTGACACATTAGTAAAATCCTAGAGGTGGTAGGAGCAAGCCTCCCAGGAAGAGTATTACCTGCCCAGCATGGGCCCTGAGGTGGGAGTGTGGCTGGTACATTCAGAAAACAGCAGGAAGTCAAGGATGGCAGGAGTGGAAGGGAGTATGGAAATAGGAAGTCAGTCTGGAGAGGCCTTATAAGCTTTTGTAAAGACTTTGAGTAAATGAGGAGCCATTGGAGGATTTTGAAAAAAGCAGTCCTGTGATCTGAGTTTGCTTTAATGGAGTGTGTTTGTTTTGCTCCGTGGAGAACAGACTATAGGGAAGAGAGGGCCAAATCAAGGAGACTAATTAAGTGGTCATTGCAGTAAGCCAGGCAAAAAATTATTATGTTGGCTTAGGTCATCAGAGTTGAGGGCTGGTGAGAAGTGGTCAAAATATTTTTGCAGGGAGAGCCAGTGATGTTTGCTGACAGATTGGACATGGTGTGATGGAAAGATGTTGAGGCTTACAATTGAGCAACTGGAAGGATAGAGTTACCATTTACTGAGATGGGAAAGACTATGGAAGGACGGGGGCTGAGGGGTTGGAGTAATTAAGAGTTCAGTTTAGACAATTTAAATTTGAGATGCCTATTAGACATCCAAGGAGAAATGATCTCCAGTTCAGGGTTCCAGGCTAGAAATAGAAATGTGCGCGTTGTCAGTGAGTAAATGGTGTTTACAGCCATGAAACTGGAAGCTGTCACTGTATTTTAGAAACGCTGTGGGGTGCTCTACTGGCAGGGAAATTGGGAACTGACTTAAGGAGAAAGGGAAGGTAAGACTAGTGAATTGGTACAGAAACCAGGAGAGTAAGGTATCCTGGAAGCCAAGTGAAGAAAATACTTCAAAGAGGACAGAGTTGATCAGTTGTGTCCAACGTTCCTGAAGGATGGTAGTGACCTGGAAGTCAGTAGTGACCCTGATGAGCAGCTTTGGTGGAAGGGTAGGGCCACAAGTCCAACTAGAACGAGTTCAGAAGGAAATGGGGGCTGGAGAGGGAGAATTAGAAATGGCAGGCAACTTCTGTTTTTACAGCTGTATTGAGATATAATTGACATACAGTAAACTACTCATATTTCAGATGTACAATTTTGATGCATGTTGACATGTATATGAACATGTGAAATCACCACAATTGATATAAGGAACCCATCACCCTCCTCCAGTCCCCAGCTCTGTTTTCAGCTACTACAAATTAGCCTGTATCTTCTAGAATTATATATAAAAGAAATCATACGACATATACTGTTATTTTTTATCTGACTTCTTTCGTTATTTTGAGATTCACTCACGTTGTCAGTATCAATAGTTAAATATTTTTTAATTGTGAAATAGTATTCTGTTGTGTGGATATTCTGCAGCTTATCCATTTACTTGTTGATGAACATTTGTGTTCCTAGTTTTTCTTTATTACACTTGAAGCTGCTATAAACATTTTTTGTGCGTCTTTGTGTGGACATATACTTTTATTTCTCCTAAGTAAATACCTACGATTAGAATGGCTGGGTCATGTGATAATTGCATAAATTTTTAAGAAAAATGCAAAACTTTTCCAAAGCACTTAAAACATTTTATATTCTTACCAGAAGTGTATGAGGCTTTCGTTTGTACACCTGGTACAGTGAGTCTTTCTAATTTTAGCCATTGTAGTCGGAGTATATTGATGTAACATTGTGCTTTTAATTCGCATTTCCTAATGGCTAATCATGAATATCTTTTTGTGTGCTTAGTTGCCATCTGTATAACTTTGTTTAAATGTCTTTTCAGATCTAAAATACTGAATTTTCGCTTACTCTTAGAGATTACTCTGCCTGTGCAATATTCCAAAATAACATAAGTGTTTTTAGTGGAGGTTGATTGTACTTTTAAAAAATACGCTTTAATTTATAATAGTAATTCACAGGTGATTATGCCAGTGCCAGTGTAATTGGAAGAAATAACTCTTGTCTTCCTATCTTCTAACAGGTTGCAGCATTGCAAGAGGAGAAAAGTAGCCTATTGGCTGAGAATCAGGTATTGATGGAAAGACTTAATCAATCTGACTCCATAGAAGATCCTAACAGTCCGGCAGGAAGAAGGCACCTACAGCTCCAAACTCAGTTAGAACAGCTCCAAGAAGAAACATTTAGGTAAAAGACCAGTCATAAAATCTGATTTTTGAAAATTTGGTAACTGTCTTTTAAAATTAAGACTGTAGTTTTAGGACTTCTGTGTAGCTACAGACCAAGGACACTGTGTAATAAACAGCTTCCCCAGAATCTTCCCACACGACATGAAAGAACTTCACGTCCAGGAACAATTCTGTCAAAGCTACACCTTCAGTATTACTGGAAGACAGAATGCTCCAACTGAAATGTAGCTGTGAGCGAAAGGAAGAAAACAAACACCAGCCCCCCTCCCACACACCTGTCCTGCTAGTCTGCCAGGCACGTGGAGGCAAGTAAAGGCAGACTAAGAGAAAAGTTAGAGGAAGACAGAAGACTAGTGGAGGGGCCTTTGGGTGAGTTGGAATGATCACCAGAAAGTTTAAGTTCGCCCAAACTCTGAAATCATTTTTAAAACAAAAAAGGAGATTAGACCATAAACTGCAGGGAACAAATTTAAAACTGCTTGTTCTTAAAGGAAAGACACTGCCATTGAATTTAAAGAGATCAGTGCCCTTTTCAGGCACGCAGTTTAAAGAGACACAATACAAATGCCAAGTGCCTGATTTCTAGAGACAGACTTATGTAAAGAGCAACCTGATTTAAAGGCACAGTCTTCTAAACACATCTGGGAGAGAAAAAGTCCAAAAGGAAGAAGGAGGGACCAATAGCAATTGGATGGTGAAGGCGAAGGAAGAAAGGGGAGAACTTGATGTCCTGCAAGAACAAAACAGAACTACACATTTGAAGGGTTTAGCAGTATGATAAAAATATTTTCTTATGATTTACTATAAACTATATTATGACCTGTTTCTTACCTAGCCATAGATTTCCAGTGTTAAAATAGTAAGAGAAATTAAGTATCATTAGATTTTTACTTTATCAGCTAACTTAGTATGGTAACATATTCCTTACTATTCCTCAGTGAAATGTTTCTGGACTTTTTTTTCGTTTTGCCTTAACAGGAAAAAATTAAAAACTTTAGTCTTCTCCGAAACTTTAGAGACAATCCATCCCCTCTGCATCAAGAGTGCCAGGTGTGGTCCGAGGACCTCTGCAGGTCCACAGGGACCTGCTCAGGCAGTCTTCAGGGCTCTCTTGCAGCTACGTGTCTGGAGGGCTGGGTTTGTTTCCTTCATGGACTTCAGCCTAAAAACTGTAACAGATCAGTGTTGAAACAGATATGACATCCCAGCTTTCTTCTATTAAAGTAGATTATTAGAATCACAAAGGTGTAAGACATGGTCACTTTTTCTCACTATTATCTTTTGTTTTAGAAAATAGAGTTATTTTAAATAAACTGTGTTGTCTGTGTTAATATAATGGGTTTGTTATATATCGATAGGTAAAACTGATATAAAACAAAAATTCTTGTGAATCTCAGGAATTTTAACACTGCGAAGGGTTTCCGAGGCCCAAAACTTGGGAACTCTTCACTTGCATCTTGAGTTTCTAAGACAGAATTGGTGGATAGTAAAATCTGAATATGACTTTACCTTTTTGTTTCTAAATTGTGGCTAGTTTTTTAAAATTATAGTTGACATACAATATTATATTAGTTTCAGGTGTACAACATAGTGATTCAACATTTATATCCCTTTCAGTGATCACAGTAAGTCACCGTACGTAATAATTCCAATATTATTGACTCTATTCCCTATGCTGTACCTTACACCCCTGTGACTGATTTTATAACTGGAAGCTTGTACTTCCTAATTCCCTTCCTCCTTCTGCCCACCCCCCACCCCGCCCCCTCTGGCAACCGTTAGTTTGTTCTCTCTGTGAGTTTGTTTTTAGTTCCCTTTGTTTCTTTGTTTGCCTTCTTTTTTAAGATTCCACAAATAGGTGAAATCATACAGTACTTGTCTTCCTGTCTAACTTATTTCACTTAACATAATACTCTAGGTCCATTAATGTTGCGAATGGAAAGATTTTATTCCCTTTAATGGCTAATACTCCATTGTACATGTATATGTATCACATCTTTATCTTTCAAAAGACACCTAGGTTGCTTCCATTCTTGGTTATTGTAAGCAGTGTTTCAGTGAACACAAGAGTGCATGTATCATTTCAAATTATTGTTTCCATTTTCTTTGTGTAATGCCGAGGAGTGGAATTGCTGGGGCATGCGGTAGTTCTACTTGTAACTTTTTTAGGAACCTCCGCACTGCTTTCCGCAGTGGCTGCACCAGTTTACAACCCCACCAGCACTACACGAGGATTTCTTTTTCTCCACACTTGTTTTGTGTTTTCTTTCTTGCTTTTTTTTTTTTTTATAATGGTCATTTGGACAGGCGTGAGGTGGTATCTCATTGTGGTTTTGATTTGCATCTCCCTGATGATCAGTGATGTTGAGCATCTTTTTATGTGTCTGTTAGTCATCTTTATGTCTTTGGAGAAATGTCTATTCAGGTTCTCTGACCATTTTTTAATTGGATTGTTTGATTTTTTGATACTGAGTAATGAGTTCTTTACATATTTTAGATACTAACTTATCATATATATCATTTACAAATATCTTCTCTCATTCACTAGGTTGCCTTTTCATCTTGTGGGTAGTTTCCTTCACTGTGTAAAACCTTTCTAGTTTATGTAGTCCCGTTTGTTTATTTCTGTTTTTGTTGCCTTTGCTCAAGGAGACATATCCAAAAAACATTGCTGAGGCCAATATCAAAGAGTTTACTGCATGTTTTCTTCTGGGAGTTTAGTGGTTTCAGGTATTACATTTAAATCTTCATCCATTTTGAGTTTATTTTTGTATATAGCATGAGAAAATGGTCTAGTTTCATTTTTTTGCATGTATCTGTTTCCCAGCATTTATTAAAGAGATTGTCCTCTCCCCATTGTATATCCTTGCCTTTTTGTCATAGATTCATTGACCATATAAGCGTGGGTTTATTTCTGGACTCTATTCTGTTCCATTGATCTACATGTCTGGGTTTTTTTTTTTTTGTCATTATTATACTTTTGTAAATTATATTTTATTGATTATGCTATTAAAGTTGTCCTGATTTGCCCTCTTTAGCCCCCCCACCCAGCACCCTCCACTCCAGGCAATCCCCCCACCCTTGTTCATGTCCACGGATCATGCATACAAGTTCTTTGACTCCTCCCTTTCCTACACTGTACTTTACATCCCCATGGCTACTCTGTAACTACCTATTTGTACTTCTTCATCCCCCCACCTCTCACCCATTTTCCAATACTCACCCTCCCATCTCTTTATCTTTAACATTTGGCATTTTAATTATGATACGTCTTGGGGTGGGCCTCTTTGTATCCATCTTGTTTGGGACTCTCTATGCTTCCTGGAATTGCATGTCTATTTCCTTCACCAAATTGGGGAAGTTTTCTTTCATAATTTTTCAAATAGGTTTCCAATTGTTTGCTCTTTCTCTCCTTCTTCTGGCATCCCTACAAAGTGAGTGTGGGATTGCTTAAAGTTGCCCCACAGGCTGCTCACTCTATCCTCGTTTTTTGGATTCTCTTTTCTTCTCGTTCTGATTGGTGGTTTTTGCTTCCTTATGTTCCAAATCATTGATTAGATTCTTGGCTTCATCTGCTCTACTGTTGTTTCCCTGTAAATTGTTCTTTATTTCAATTAGTGTATCCTTTGTTTCTGACTGGATCTTTTTTATGCTGTTAAGGTCCTCACTAAGTTCCTTGAGCATCCTTATAACCAGTATTTTTAAAAAAAAATTATCATTTATTTTTAGACAGAGGGGAAGGGAGGGAGAAAGAGAAGGAGAGAAGCATCAATGTATGGTTGCCTCTCACGTGCCCACTACTGGGGACCTGGCTCCGCAACCCAGGCATGTGCCCTGACTTGAAATCAAACCGGTGACCCTCTGGTTCACAGGCTGGTGCTCAATCCACTGAGCTTCACCAGCTAGAGCTATAACCAGTATTTTGAACTTCGCATCTGATAGATTGCTTATCTCCACTTCGTTTAGCTCTTTTTCTGCAGTTTTGATCTGTTCTTTCATTTGGGCCATGTTTCTTTGTCTTCTCATTTTGGCAGCCTCCCTGTGTTTGTTTCTATGTATTAGGTAGAGCTGCTTTGACTGCGTGTCTTGGTAGTGTGGCCTCATGTAATAGGTATCCTGTAGAGTACAGTGGCACAGCCTCTGCTATCACGCAGGCTGGGTCCTCGAGGTGTGCCCTTCATGTGGGCTGAGTACACCCTCCTCTTGTAGTTGAGCCTTGGTTGCTGTTGGCACATCAGTGGGAGGGATATATCTAGGCCAGGCAGCTGCAAGGATTGGCTCTGACCATTGATCACCAACCTCCGCCCTTTGTGGAGGATCAGTTGTGCAGGGGCAGGGTGGTAGTGCTCCAGCATGGTCTGTAGCTGTGCACTGGGTGTGCTGGCCTCTGGGGTTTCCTGGGTGGTACAGGCCAAGGTCAGCCCTGACCTGTGTTTTGCCTGGGGCCACCATGCCTGAGTTATAAAGCAGTGTGAGATGGCTGCTACCTGTGCTGGGCTTGGAGATTTCCAGGTGAAGCTAGGCAGTGAGTCTAAGCTACTAGTTCCAGGCCTGGGGATCACTGAAGCTAGCTGCTGCTTGTCTAAAAGGGTTTAGGAAGTTGTGAGGCATGAGCCAAGACCATTCACATGGAAAAGCAGCTTAGGTAGGCCCCTGAGTTGGGTGGGGTAGAGTCTCTGGCAATCCCCAAAGTGAGTCAAACAGTGTGAGCTAGGTTGATGGAATCTTAGGTAAGGCGCCAGTCTGCCAGCTCTGTGGGGGTAGGGCCCAGAAAAGGAACAGTGGCCTCCGCTCACCTTGAAGCCATATACCTCAGGCTGCCCCTGCATGCCACTGGTGCCCCTCAAGCCACAACCCTGTCACTGGAGCCCAGAGGGAATGAGTCTAAGTAGGGGAGGCTGTGTGTGGTTTCTTTAAGAGGAACTGCTTGGGGCTCCAGCAATTTCTTCCACTGACCCAAACCTGACTCATTTTTGCAGCTAGAAGTTGTAGGGACTTATCTTCCTGGCACTGGAACCCTGGGCTGGGGGAATCTGGTGTGGAGCTGAACCAGCTCACATCTCAGAATCCCTCCCGAATACTTATCTACCACAGGTGGATTTGGGACCGGCCCATTCCGTATCTTCGCCCTTCCTACCAGTCTGGGTAGATGTAGTTTCTTTAGTCCCTAGTTGTCACACTTTGATTCAGTTGGATCTGTGTCGGTTCTGAACAATGGTGGTTCTATATCTTTGTTGTAATTTTGCTGTGGTTGTGCGAAGAGCCGAGCCATGTCTGTCTACACAGCCATCTTGACAGGAAGGTCAGCATACTGTTTTGATTACTGTAGCTTTGTAAGTGTAGTTTGAAATCATGGTGTGTCATACCTCCCAATTTTCTTTTTCTCAAGATCTCTTTGGCTATTCAGAGTCTTTTGTTGCTTCTATATAAATTCTAGTATTATTTGTTTCTGTTCTGAGAAAAATGCCATTGGTATTTTGATAGAGATTGCATTGAATCTATATATTGCTCTGGGTAGTATGGACATTTTAACAATAATAATTTTTCTGATTCATGAGTACTGTTTATACTTCCATTTATTTGTGTCTTTAATTTCTTTCATCACTTTCTTGTAGTTTTCACAATACAGGTCTTTTAGAACCTTGGTTAAATTTATTTCTAGGTATTTTCCATTGCAATTGTAAATGGGGTTGTTTTCTTAATTTCTCTTTCAGGTAGTTTGTTATTGATGCTTAGAAACATAATATTCAGATTCCTGAATATTTTGTATCTTGTAAGTTTATTGAATTCATTTATCAGTCCTAATCGGGTTTTATATGTATAGTATGTCATCTGCAAATAGTAACAATTTTACTTCTTCCTTTCTAGTTTATATACTTTTATTTCATTTTCTTGTCTGCTTGCTGTGGCAAGGACTCCAATACTGTGTTAAAGAAGAGTGGTGAGAATGGACATCCTTGTCTTGTTCCTGATCTTGGAGAAAAAGCTTTCAGTTTTTGACTGTTGAGTATGTTAGCTGTGGGTTTGTCATATATGGCCTTTATTATGTTGAGGTATGTTTCTTCTATACCCACTTTATTGAGTTTTTATTATAAATGCACATGTATAATAAATGTTTTTTCTGCATCTATTGATATGGTCCTATAATTTTCCTACTTCATTTTATGCGGTATGTCACCTTGATTGGTTTGTGGATATCGAACCATCCTTGCATCTTTGCATTAAATCCCATTTGATCATGCTGCATGATCTTTTTGATGTATTGCTGAATATGGTTTGCGAACATTTTGTTGAAGATGGTTATGGGCTGTAACTTTCTTTCTTTTATTTATTTTTTTTGTATCTTTGTGTGGTTTTGGTATCAGTGCAGTGCTGGCTTTGTAGAATGAGTTTTAGGCATCTTCCCCGCCTTTTCAATTTTTTGGAATAGTTTGAGAAGGATACGTATTGATTCTTTGAATCCTTGGTAGAATTCAACTGTGAGATGGTCTGGTCCTGGACTTTTGTTTGTTGGGAGCTTTTTCATTACTGATTCAATTTCATTTCTGGTAATTGGTGTATGTGGATTTTATCTTTGTTTCTGATTCAGTCTTGGAAGATTATGTTTCTGTGAATTTACCCATTTCTTCTATGTTGTCAGATTTATTAGCATATAATTGTTCATAGTATTCTCTTATTCTTTGTACTCCTGGGGTGTCGGTTGTCGCTTCTCTTTGAAGTATGATTTTACTTATTTGGGCCCTCTCTTTCTTGGTTAAGTCTTGCAGAAGGTTGATCAGTTTTATCTTTTCAAAGAACCAACTCTTGGTTTCATTGATCTTTTCTGTACAGTGTTTGTTTTTTTTGTCTCATATATTTCTGCTCTGTTCTTTATTATTTCCTTCCTTCTACTTGTGTTTAGTTTGTTCTTTTTCTAGTTCTTTTAGGTATACGTTTAGATTGTTTATTTGAGATTTTTCTTGTTTCCTGTGTTGTTATGACGTTTTCTCTTAGAAGTGCTTTTGCTGTGTCCCTGAGATTTTGGATTATTGTGTTTCCATTTTCATTTTTTTCAAGATACTTTTTAATTTGCTCCTTGATTTTGTTCACTAACCCATTGAATATTTAGTAAGATGTTATTTAGCCTCCATGTGTTTATAGGTTTTTTCCAGTTTTCCTCTTGTAATTGATTTCAAGTTTCATATCATTTTATTCAAAGAAGATGCTTGATATGGTTTCAGTCTTGTTAAATTTACTGAGACTAGTTTTGGGACCTAATGTGTTTTGTCTTGGAAAATGGTCCATGTGCACCTGAAAAAATGTGTATTCTGCTGTTTATTAAGTCTTTCTGGTCCTAGGTATCATTGAAGGCCACTGTTTCCTTGTTGATTTTCTGTCTGGTTGACCTATCCATTGCTGTAAGTGGGATGTTAAAGTCTGCTACTGTGATGGTGGTACTATCGATTTCTCCCTTTGTGTTCATTAATAATTGCTTTATATACTTAGGGGCTTCTACATTGGGTGCATAGGTGTTTAGAAGTGTTATATATCTTCCTGGATTGATCCCTTTATCATTATGCAGTGCCATTTGTCTATTGTTACAGTCTTTCTTTTAAAGTCAGTTTTATCTGATACAAGTGTCACTGCCTCAGCTTTCTCTTTGTTTGCATCTACATGAAATACCTTTTTCCATCCCTTTACTTTTAGCCTCTGTGTGTCTTTCCGTCTGAAGTGAGCCTCTTGTGGGCAGAATATCCACAGGTCTTGTTTTTAATCTCTTTAGCCACCCTGTGTCTTCTGATTGAAGCAGTTGGCCCACCTACATTTAAAGTAATTATGAATACGTATGTACTTATTATCATTTTATTAGTTATTTTCTGATTGTTCTTGTAGTTCTCTATTCCTTTCTTCTCTTGCTCTCTTTTCTTGTACACTAATGACTTTGTTTAGTGATTTAGTTGGGTTCCTTTTTCCTTATTTTTTGTGTATTTACTATAGGATTTTGGTTTGTGGTTACCATAAAATTCATAGATAACACACAAGCTGTGTTTATAGTAGTCTGTTTTAAGATGAGGTTGCTTAGGTTCAAATGCTTTCTGAAAGCACCACATTTTGTACTCACACCCCCACACTTATGTTTTGACATCGTATTTCACATCTTGTGCATGTGTGAGTTCCTTGGTTTATTACTGTACTTACACATGCTCTTACTATTTTTTGTCTTTTCACGTTCATACTATCTTGATAATTGGTTGATTTATTATATTTATGAAATGTTTGCCTTTATTAGTAAGAACTTTGCTTTCCTATATTTTCGTACATATTTAGTTTTGGCCTTTTTCTTTTAAAGTTGCCCCTTTAGCATGTCTTGCAATGCTAGTTACATGGTGACAAGTTCCTTTAGCTTTTGCTAGTCTGGGAAACTCTTTTAGCTCTTCAGTTCTGAATGATAATTTTGCTTGATGGAATATTCTTGCCTATAGGTTTTTTTTTCTTTTATCACGTTGAATACATTGTGCCATTTCCTTTTGGCCTGCAAAGTTTCTGTTGGAAAATTAGTTCATAGTCTCTTGGAGAAGCCCTTGTATATAACTAGCTGCTTTTCTCCTGCTGCTTTTAATGGACTTTTGCCATTTTTATTATGGTGTGTCTTGGTGTGGGCCTCTGTGGGTTCATCTTGTTTGGGACTCTCTGTGCTTCCTGGACTTGGATGTCTGTTTACTTAACCAGATTGGGGAACTTTTCAGCCTTTATATCTTCAAATAGTTCTTCTGTCCCTTTCTCTCTTTTCACCAAGGAGAAAGGAGAGAAATGTTGGTATGCTTGATGTTGTCCTTTAAACGATCTTCATTTTTTAAAATTCTCTTTTTGCTATTCTGGTCGAGTGATTTCCACTAACTTGTCTTTCACCTCCCTGACTTGTTCTTCTGCATCAGCTAATCTGCTGTTGATTCCTTCTAGTGTATTTTTACTACAGTTATTGTATTCAGTTCTGATTGTTTTGCCAGTTCTTCTCCCGAGTTCACTGAGCATCCTTATAACCAGTGTTTTGAACTCTCTGTTTTATTGGTTGCTTCTCTCTGATTCATTTAGTTCTTTCTCTGGGGTTTTGTCTTGTTCTTTCAGTTGGAACATATTTCTGTGTCACCTTATTTTGCTGTCTCTGAGTTTATTTCTGTGAATTAGGCAAAACAGCAGCCTCTCCTGTTCTCAAAGTAGTGGCCTGTGTAAGAGCTTCCCCTTCGTAGACTGTGTGAGCTGGGTGCCTTTTGGCAGGCCAGCTAGACTTGGAGCCGGCTGCTGAGAGCTGCTGCGAGCTGCTGTGGCTGCCGTGGTGGGCCAGCAGTGGCTGGAGCTGGAGCCAGCTAAGGATGAAGTCATGGGTCGTCCTGGGGTCAAGCTGCAGTGGGGCCACCTTGTCAGGCTGAGTGGAGCTATAGTTGTGGCAGGCACAGGCTGCAGGAAGTTCCGAGGGCAAGCCAGACACTGGGGTTTCCTTGGCAGGCCAGTTGGAGCTGTATTTGGAGTGGACTCAGGCCAAGGGGAGTCCTGGGCACAAGCTGCACTGGGGCTTGCAGCTGGAACTGAAGTGGTGGGAGCTGCAGGAATTCCTAGGTACAAGTGGCACCAGGCAGGGAGCTATAACGAGGGTAGGTTAGAGCCGGGGTATCCCTGGGCAAGCCACTATAGGGACACCTTGGCAGATGGGCTGGAAGCTGGAGCTGGAGAAGGCTGTCATAAGGTAAGCCACATCAGGGCCCAGGGGTGTAATTGGAATGGGCACAGGGCTAAGGGGAGTTCTTGGGACAAAGCCTAGCCAGCATCCCGAGCTGTGGCTGGAAAGGGTACAGTCTGTGGGGAGTCTCAGGGACACTCCAAGCAGCGGGTATGAGCCTAGGGCCTGGTGTGCTGTCTGACAGCCTTGGCTGACTGGCTAGAATCCCTGGATCATGTTCTTGCCTGTGAGTTTAAGGTTAAAGGGGAGCAACAACGGGTGCTTCCTATACTTCCTGCAATGGAAGAATGTCCGCGGCCCCCCTCCTGTTTGACTAATTCTCTAGGGTTGTTAAATGAACTTTTCCCCTTATAGTCTAGGTGCCCTTTAAACCACTCTTGTCTGAGTATGCCCCCAGGCAGGAGAGTAGGTGATCCCTCTCCCCTGCAGGTGATGCACTGGGAGTAGTTTTCCACTATACTTTGTCAGAGTTTCCCCTACCCATTTCTATGTGGTCTCTCTTTCCACGTAGAAGCTGTGCAGAAGCTGTTCAGTTGCCCTCAGTTCTTGAGAGGAAATTGCTCTGTAGTTGTAAATACAGTGTGTTTATGGGAGGGGGTGTGTTCATTGTCCTTCTATGCTGCCATCTTGGGCAGAATTGTGGCCAGTTTTTAAAATATAGTTTTGGACCCTGGCTGGTGTGGCTCAGTGGAGTGGATTGAACTCTGGCCTGCAAACCAAAGGGTCTCCCGTTCTATTCCCAGTCAGGGCACATGCCTGGGTCGCAGGCCAGGTCCCCAGGAGGGGGCACAAGAGGCAACTACACTTTGATGTTTCTTCTCCACTTTCTCCCTCCCTTCCCCTCACTAAAAATTAAATAAACAAACAAATAAATAAATTTATCTTCAAAATGGTTTTGGGAAAGTAGTGCTGTATTTTGCCGTGTGTAATTTTTGAGGGGAAAATAAGGATGTGCATTATACATGGACGTAATTGGTTACATACCACGGGTATAATAATCCTGTGTACAATGCCCAGAAAACCGTGGGTGGACATTTACACGGCAAAATATAGTATTTAGCATTGTCTTACATTTTCATTATACAGGAAATACTTTCAGAATATATACTACAGTATTGTGTTTTGAAGTAATTTAACAATTCAAATGTATTACCAATACAATATTTTGATATGTCTTAATATTTTTATTATTCTTTATAGTCAGATATATAAGAATGAGTATTAATCTATTTGACTTTTCTAGACATTTAAAAAATCCTGGTTTTGCCACTTAGTAACTGTGTAGACTTGGGCATGCCTGCATTTCCTCCGCTATCAGGTGGTCTAATAGTATTATCTACCTTCTAGAATTTTAAATAAGTGTTAAGTAAGTTAAATATTAAATGAGTTAGTGTATGTAAAGTACTGACAATATTGCCTGGCATGCAGATGCTACATAAGATTGAGTTGTTACTACTTTCCTAGAAAATGAAATAAAAAGAAATGAGATGAGAATATTGGAAAGTCAGAACATTTGTAGGTTTTATGTTTGTCTACCTGGAACATACAAGAGAATCAACTGAAAAGTTCTTAGAACCAGTAAACATGTAATAGGGGGAGGGTACCTGTGAGACATTTATACTGATCATAAGCTTTTTTAGCAGTAACTAGTTACATCATCAGAAAAAAACTCCCATATATGAGTACCTAAAAAAAAATTAAAAGTACAATAGGCCCACCTTAGCCACAGTCACTTTCTGTGGTTCCAGTTACCCGCGGTCAACTGCAGTCTAAAAATATTAAATGGAAAATTCCAGAAATAAGTAACTCATAACTTAAATTGTACACTCTTCTCAGTAGTATGTTGAAATCTCATGAATCATCCCTTTGTCCATTGTATCCATCCTGTATACTAACTACACACCCATTAGTCACTTAGTGGCTGTCTCAGTTATCAGATGAACTGTTGCAATATCCCAGCGTTCTTGTTCAGGTAGCCATTATTTTAATAAAGGCCCTAAAATGCAACAGGTAGTGTTGCCGGCAGCTCACATCTGCCAAAAAAAAGCTGTAAAGGTCTTCGTTAAAGTGAAAAGGTATGTATGTTTAGGAAATAACGTAGTATATATAACGTTTGGTACTATCCACGGTTTCAGGTATTCACTGGGGGGCTTGGAATATACCCATCACGGATAAGTTGGGACTACTGTAATATTAGGGACTTATATGATTTGAACTTAATTCCAATTTAAATTTTATGCTCTTCTAGAAGCGTTAATGAGCAAGAGATTCCCAGAACATTTTGAGAACAAAGTTTAATGAGGGAGTACCTACCATATTCAGCGTTGAAATGTGTTATAAACCTGTACTAATTAAAATGGCTTGGCACTGATGCAGCAAATTATAGAGAAATCAGTGACACAAATGAAGATCTAGAAACCCAAGTATATGTAAAAGTGTGTAATACACTAAAGGTGGTGTTTTTCTAATCAACAAAAAGAGAAAGATTAAATTATTTGTTAAATGGTTTGGGGACAATTGGTAGATATTTTGGTGGGAAAAGTTAGATTATAAACATTATATTACATTATATTACATACCAAAATAAATTCTATTACATTGTATACCAAAATAAATTCCAGGGAAATTGAGAATTTTAATGTTAAAAATGAAACCATATGTACTAACAGACAATATAGGATTAAAAGGGGAAAAAATTTCTAATCGTATACTAAAAGTGGGAACTATATATTATAAGATTCATCAATTGAGTTACATAAAAACAAAGAATTTGTGTACATTAAATACTTACATAAGTAATATTAACAGGAAATAATCAATGATAAATATTTGTGACATGAGAGATGAAGAATCTTATAAATCTAAATGAAGCATTTATGTTAAGCAAAACATACTAAGAAGTAAAAATAGTATTTTGTATGTTTGGGGGAATTAAGATCTATGAATAGAAATTAGACTTGAGGATGTATTCCACAATTGTTAATAGTAGTTTTCTGTTTTGATTAATACATGGTTTTTATCTTTTTTTGCTTTTCTGTATTTTTAAAATTTTCAACAAAGGATATAAATTGCATAATTAAAAATAATATTTAAATAAATTCTGTCTGCTGTATTTTGAAAAATATTACTTGATGTGTAACTCTCTGAATACAGGAATGGTAACTAGGTTTTATCTTTTCACAAGCCTTGGAACAGTGGAACCCATTTTTAGGGTAATTAAAACTTAGAATTATAGTTCATGATCACAAAACAGAGGAGACAAACTCAGGAAGAGTTTATTTTAATGCTTTTTATTTTTGCTTACTGTTCTAAGGAGAATTATTAGACAGTAAATAGTACTTTCTTGGTTTATTTTGTTTTGGTTACAGACTAGAAGCAGCCAAAGATGATTATCGAATACGCTGTGAAGAGTTAGAAAAGGAAGTCTCTGAACTTCGGCAGCAGAATGATGAACTAACCACTTTGGCAGATGACGCTCAGTCTCTAAAAGATGAAATAGATGTTCTTAGGTAAACAACCTTCCCGTCTTTGCAGAATCTCAGACCCCTCACCACCCAAACAGTTCTTCCACCAGTATTACAGACTCGAGGGTCTCTGAGCATAGCGGGGTGTCTAAGGGCCAGACCTCCTGGATCTCGATGTCCGTGCTATCATTTGTTTAACTTCCCTGCAACCATTTCCTCATTTGCAAAGTGGAACTAATACACATACCTGCCTCAGATTTATGTGTGGGATTAAGTAAGTTTATATTTGTAAACACTTGGAAGAGTAGCCGGCAAATAAGTGCTGTATAAATATTTGTCAAATGGAAGTTACTCTCTGACCATCACTTTATACTTGTTCCAGCTCTGGAGCTTTTCTTATTACTACTCTTTCTCTTTCATTTTGACTCCTGCAGTCACTTGGTCTTCCTTTTTCTCAGATAACGTCGTGCCTGACAAGGCTTCATGTCCTTGCTGGACTTTTTTATCTGCACCTCAAATAGTCTCTCACTAGGTACCTTACTGCCTGCCACCTCATTTTTCCACCTGTCCAGTTCTAGTATAATCTGTCCTCTGTTGGCTCATTCCAACTGTCTGTAGTTTACACTTTTGCTCTTTGAATACTGAGAACAAATAGAGAAATTCACATAGTGATACAGTTTTGTCCTACGAATTAATGAGCTTTACTCTTCACTAGGTTCTTACCACTGGTCCACCATTCTACTGCTCACCAGTAGATAGCCCTGTCTCCCATTTCCCCCACAGCTGTGATGTGTTTCCGTAACTCGTCTCACCTGCACGCCCACCCCACCCCCGTGCTCCCGTGCCTCGGCCTCAGTAGATGACATTGTCTCCTGCTGAGTGGAGGGAAGAGGCCAGGAACTGCAGACTCTTCGTGTCCTTTATCTCCTGCACTTCCTAACGGCCCTACACTCCCACTAATTTTCTCTTTTTGCTTCTGGAATATAGACTTGTTATTCTTCCTCCTGTCCAGTGCTGACTTCTTCTGTGCTCTGGGTGTCAATGCTTCTCACTCACACAGCGACAGACTGTTACAGTCAGTTATCATTTCTCTTCGCATTTGAATCTTCTTTCTTGGCGTATATTTATGTGTAGATCTCTCTCATCTTAGAAAAAGAGGGAAACTTGTTACTGTGTTCTTCCTTCCAGAACAAATTTAGATAACACAGAGTGAAACTGATGTTCTCTCCTTAACCTCCTAAAAGTCACCCCCACCTGCTCTAAGTACTCCACTGAAACATCTGTTCTGGGGTCACTAATGATGTTCTGATTGCCAAATCCTTTGGACACTGCACAATTTGTTCTGCTTTTGTATTACCACATGTGTCTCTGCTGGCTACCTGCTCCCCACACACAGACTTGCTTTCCTTAAATTATATAACATTTGTCATTACAGTTTTTGCTGTAATTTGGCTACATTTTTTAACCTAAGCAAAACATTAACCTGGACTCATCTTTGGTCTTACAATCTCATTAAGAACATGTTATTGTCTGGCAGTCCCTCTCGGTGTATTTAGCAATGTCTATAACAGCTGTATAACTGTAGATGTATTCTCATTTCTGATTTTCCATCTTATTCTAGACATTCTTCTGATAAAGTGTCTAAACTAGAAGGCCAAGTGGAATCCTATAAAAAGAAGCTAGAAGATCTGGGTGATTTGAGGCGGCAGGTTAAACTCTTAGAAGAGAAGAATACTATGTATATGCAGAACACTGTCAGTCTAGAGGAAGAGTTAAGAAAAGCCAATGCAGCTCGAAGCCAACTTGAGACATATAAGAGACAGGTAAAAGAAGAGGGACAAAGTTTCCAAACGCCATTCTCAAGCAGGTTCTCCATTATAACACTATGGCTTATCAAAAATCTGCTGACTTTGGTTTTTATGGTACTCTGATTTTTACCTGTGAAACTTACCGTAATTTTTGAACTATAAGATGCACTTTTCCCCCCCAAAATTTGGGAGGAAAATGGGGGTGCATCTTATAGTCTGAATGTAGCTTACCTGGCTTGCTTGGGGGGATGGTTATTTATGTTATTAAATATTTTACCACATTTTTTGCTTCAAACTTTTTTTGCCTGTTTTCCTCCTCTAAAATCTAGGTGCGTCTTATGGTCCGAAAAATACAGTAGTTCTTCTCCAGGGCTTACTGATGGGTCTCCATGGCAGGTCCTTTTATTGCTTTTAATTTTTTATTTTATTACATAATACTTAAGAAATACACAAAAGTAAAAGAATAATATGTGTCCACGCTTAACAAATAAAACATACTCTTCCCCTCATTGTAGTAACCCCTGTGCTGCTTGTGGTTTTCATTACTGTGCATCTCTCTAGTCCAGCGATTTCCAGCTACTTTCGTCTCATGGCACACACAGCTAATTACCAGAATCCTGCAGCACTCCAAAAACATGTTACATTTTTTGCCGATCTGACCAAAAAAAAAAGTGTAATTTTGATTCATTCACACTGGATGGCTATTGTTGTGTTGGCTGTTGTCATTTTTTATTTGACAATCTAGGACAGGGGTGTCAAACTCATTTTCATTGGGGGGTCACATCAGCCTCGCAGTTGCCTTCAAAGGGCTGAATGTAATTTTGGGACTGTATACATGTAACTATTCCGTAACTGTTAAGCGAGAGCTCGGTGCTGCCACCGGGTAGAAACAAGGTGCTGGACTGGATAAAACAAGGTGGAGGGCCTTGTGTTTGCCACCTGTGGTCTCAGGGGAAAGAGGTTAGTGCCCCTGACTGCATAGTCGGGTATTGCATACTTAAAAGTTTTTGAGGCACACCGGTTAAAAATCACTGCTCTCTTCTTTTGCTGCATATGTATATTTATTAATATGTATGTATATAAAATTTATAGCATGTTGACATGTTTTAAAGCTATACAGGGTTGGGCAAAAGTAGGTTTACAGCTATGACTACACAAAAAAGTTTATTCTTGTATTCTTATTTATTAATTATTGTATTGTTTTCTATATGGACAACTGTAAACCTGCTTTTGCTCCACTCTGTATAAGTGATAAATTGAAAGAACTCTACTGCAGTTTACTTTTGCTCAGTAGTATATTTGTGAGATTTATTTATGTTGATAGGTATATAGTTTTATTTCATTCATTATATATGACTATACCACAATTCACTGATTTTTCTGTGGAGGGACAGATAAGAGGTTTCAACTTTTTATTTTATATTACAAGAAATGCCACTGTGAATAAATAGTATTGAACATTACCTCTTCTATACATGTGTGAGAGTTTACCTGTATGGAATTTCTTAGAATATGTTCATTTAATTAGATATTGTTAAATTAGTCTCCAAAGTGATTAACATGGGGGATAACTGAAATACTTTTGACCATAATATTCCTATCAGTGAATATAATATCTTTCTGTTTATTAGTTCTTCAGTATCTTTCAATTAAGTTTTATACTTTTCTTCGGGCTATCATGCACACATTTTATGTATTAGGTCTTTGTAAATGCAATTAGCAAAAGAAAGGATAGCATTTTCAATTTGTTGCTCATTTATCTGATTGATACTGATTTTTATACACTGATTTTACAACTTTACCAAATTCTCATATTCTAATAATGTCAACTGAATCTTTTGGTTAAGTGATATACAAATAAAGAGCAGTTTTATTTCTTGTTTTCTACTCTGTACTCTCTTTTTCTTTTTAATCAGCAGGTCTGACCTTTAATAAAATTTTAAATAGAAGCAAAAATAAGCCCTGGCTGCTGTGGCTCCGTGGATTGAGTGCTGGCCTGCAAATCAAAGGGTCACTGGTTGGATTCCCAGTCAGGGCACATGCCTGGGTTGTGGGCCAGGTCCCCAGTAGAGGGTGCTCGAGAGGCAACCACACATTGATGTTTCTCTTTCTCCCTCCCTTCACCTCTCTCTAAAAATAAATAAGTAAATAAAATTAAAAAGAAGCAAAAATAGTAAACAACCACTTTTTGTTGATTTTATGTTTTACTAGTGTAAGGATTGCCATAGTTTTTTCTGGCTACCTTTTACTAGGATAAAGAAATTCCATTTGCTTAGGGTGTGTATCTTAAGAGTGAGACTGCCCCTCGCATGTGCCCAACTGGGGACCTGGCCCTTAAACCTTTTGGTTCAGAGGCTGGCGCTCAGCCAGGGCTTAAATGGGTGTTGAATTTAATCAACTACTTTTCCTGCACCTGTTGAGAGACTCCTGTTGTGTAGATTGTCTGTGTTTAAACCATCTTTGCATTCCTGAGATAATCTTAATTTGGTCATTGTGCATTTATTTATTGTTTTTACATTGTTAGATCTACTTTGTTAATTTTACTTAGAACAATTTGTCTCAAAGTTTCTATTTAATACTTTCCTTACCTGATTTTGGCATCAGAATTATACTAGCTTAATAAAATAAGTTGGGGAAGTTTTAGTAGATCAGCCCTGACAAGTTTTTGGTGGATACTTTTGTCCCCAACACTTTATTATGAAATTTTTAACATATAACAAGGTTGAAGGAATTAATGAACTTGATTGAGAATTGAGAAATATCCCACAATAAATGTAGATGAAGGAAATTATAAATGAGATGAAAAGGTGTTAAATCAAGAGGAAAAATGATCTAATTAGAGTCCAGAGAGAAGACAGGAATGGTAGAAAGACATTATTTGAAGGAAAAGATGCCTAAAATTTTTTTCAGAACTAATAAAGGACATCAGATTTAGTATTAACAATGAATAACAGAATAAATAAAAAGATATGTTCACCTAGAAATATTGTAGTGAAATTGTATAGTACACTAATTCTCTGATTCTGATCTAAAGCTTAATATATTTTATTTTTCAATGATAATATGTTTCTTTCTTCAAGTTGTCTTTGGGTACACTTTCAAACCAGGCTGATGATTTGTCTCTTACTCCTTTCATAATTTAGATTTCCTTTATTTATGTTTAAAGTATTAAATTTAGTATTGTATATTTGCTAATTATAATCTGATGTTCTTGGAGGCCTTATTCTGCTGTTTTGTTGTTGTTATTGCTGTTAATGTTTTTCTGCTGACCATTGTTCATAGTGGCGTATTTCTTTCTGGTCTTTGCTATTTTGTGTGGTTCATCTTTACCTTGGGAAATATTGGGGGGCCTGCGTGGAGGTGGCATTCCTCCAGACGGTGTGTGTTTTGCTTATGCAAGATTTTCCACAGCATTTAACAACCAGGACTGTTTTATTTAAAAATTTTTATTTTATAAATCTTCACTGAAGGATATGTTTATTAATTTTAGAGAGGGGAAGGGAAAGAGAGAAACATCAATAGGTTTGATTGCCTCCCATACACATCCTCACTAGAGATTGAACCTGCAACCTAGGTATGTGCCATGACTGGGAATTGAACCTGCAACCTTTTGGTGTATGGGATGACGCTCCAGCCAACTGAGCGACCCAGCCAGGGCAGGACTTTAAAATTAATTGCTTGGTTTAGCATTGACAGACGAGGCATGTATGTGGCAAAATTTTATGATGGGTCATAAATACAAATTTGCAAGTTAATACTTTTTTAAACCCAGTGCATCCACTTTAAGAAAGGCAGCTTTCCATATTGATTTTTCCAGCTGAGGGATTCCCACCCCCACCCCCACCCCCCAACCTATTTACTCATCATCTTTTAGAGCCCAAGGTAGTTTAACAATCACCTGTCTCCTGTTAAAGTGAAAGCTCTGGGTTCCTGGTTTTGGCAATTTGTGCCTCTGGTTTTCCACATGTACTTCCCACTCCAGTTAGCAAGTGAGGATTTCATTTACTTTCTTGTAAGCTTACCTACATAATTGGATTTTTTCCCTAGCATTGCTTTTGCTTTATGCTTAAAGGATTTCAGACTACACAGTTAACTATATTACAGGAAATGGAAGAACCTTATGTTTTTTTCATCATTGTGAACATTGTTACTCTAGATGATCTGGTTTCAGAACTCATAGCACTGGTTTTTGTTCTAGTTCTCTCCATTCAGTTAGGCTGCTGTATCATATACGTTTAAAAAAAACTGTGGGGAGCACTGGCTGGGTGGGTAGTGTCGTCCAGTGGACCAGAAGGTTGCAGGTTCCCTCCCGAGTCAGGGCACATGCCTAGTTGTGGGTTTGATCCCCGGTCAGATGCGTATGGCAGGCAACCGGTCAAGGTTTCTCTCTCAATTCTATGTCTCTCTGTCTCTGTCTGTCTGTCTCTCTCAATCTCTCCCTTTCTCTACTCCTCTCTCTCTCTCTCTTCCCTCCCTTCCTCTTTCTCAATCCCTCCCTCTCTCTTCTTCCCTCCCTCCCTCTCCCTCCCTCTCTCCCTCCTCTCTTTCCTCTTACTCTCAAATCAATAAACATATCCTCAGGGATTTAGAAGAAAATAGTGATAATTTCAAATGTCTCAAATTATAAAATTAATGGTACCTTTCTGTATCAGGTAGTAGAACTGCAAAATAGATTGTCTGAAGAATCGAAGAAAGCCGATAAATTAGATTTTGAATATAAGCGGCTAAAAGAAAAAGTTGACACTCTTCAAAAAGAAAAGGATGTGAGTATATATTAGGCATTTGGGTTTGAGCACTACTAAAATTAAGGCTGACAGTTCTTGTTTTGATTATATTAATTCCAACTATTTATGAATGTAAAAATTAGAGATCCTATTTATTTTTAAATTAATTGAAGATTTGCATTTGCGTTTTAGAAATACATCTAAAATTAAAGATTAAAAGAATGTTTTTACTTCCATTCTAATTTCTTTTATATATATTTATAGTTCTGTCACCATTGCTTTTTTACATTATTTTGCTCATGACTTTGTAAATTTATGTATATATTCTGTATGATTATTATAGAAGACATCATTCTTTTTGTTGTCAGCATATTTTGAATATTTTTAAAATATTTTCTTTTTCATGACTTTGAATGTTTAAATTCTTTGTTTGATTTTTTGGTGTTTAATGAAATGAGTGTATGTACATAATTAGATAGTTATTGTTAAAGATCGGGTAGACAGTTGTATTACTTACATGTAACTGTGGGTAGCACATTGCTTGCACACTGTAGATATTCAGCATTGTTAAATGGAAGAAAATTGTTATCTTTCACCTCCTATGATCTTTTCATAGAAGATCAAAACATCCATGTCTCCTGCTGTTTATCATTTTATTAGGTAAGGCAAAGACCACTAATGAATAAACTCACAAAACTTGCAGCTGACTTTCCTTGTTTTTAATCTCGCCAGAGGTTGAGAACCGAAAGGGATTCTCTGAAGGAAACCATTGAAGAGCTTCGTTGTGTGCAGGCTCAAGAAGGGCAGCTCACAACTCAAGGTAAGACCATTTCAGTAGCCCAAGCAAGGTGATTTATTTCTAGTTGTGTCAGTATAAATATTAGAATCATTTTAAGATAATTGGACTAATAGATGAAAATGAAAAATAGATGAAGAGGCCATGAAATTGATACAGATTTCAGACTGTTACCCAGATGTTGTGGCAGACAGTCGACAGTCAATAGTTATGGGATCGAATTTACTTGCCTACTTTATATTTTAATTATATATAAATATTTGATTTTATTAGATCAAAAGTATAAACATTTCTTTAGTCATCTTTGTTAATAATAAACCTGGAAATTTTATTCTAGAAAGTTCCTCATAACCTCTTAAAATTACATCAGACTTTCTAAATCAGTGATTTTTTTTCAACTGATATGTGGAGTTGGTATCAATTTATTGTGGGACATTTATCCAGAGAGAAAAGTGCTTTTCTCATAGGCAATCATGTCAGACTTAATATTGTTAAGGTGGTAGTACTACCAAAAACAGCCTGTGGATTCAGTGCAATCCTTATTAAAATACCAGCAGCATTGTTTTCAGATACAGAAAAACCCATCCTAAAATTCATATGGAATCTCGAGGATCCCCAAATAACCAAAACAATCTTGAAAAAGAAGAAAAAGTTGTAAGACCCATACTTCCTAATTTCAAAACTTAGTTTGAAATGAATAATCAAAACAGTGCACTGTAGTCATAAGGAAGACAGATGTAGACCAATGAAGCAGAAAAGAGTACTCAAAAATAAATGCTCACGTACGTGGTCAGCTGTCAACAAGAGCGCCAAGACCATTCAGTGGGGCAAAGGAAGGTCTTTTCAACAAGTTGTGCTAGAAAAACTGGAACCACATCCAAAAGCATGAAGTTGGACCCTTACACTGTATACAACATTGAACTCAAAATGGGTCAAAGACCTAAATGTAAGGGCTGAAACTGGAGAACTTTTAGAAGAAAACAAGAGGAAAATCATCGTGACATTGGATTTGGCAGTGATTCCTTGGAACTGTTCATTTTGATAAAGCCAAGTTTGCCTGTGTTTTCTTTTGTTGCCTATGCTTTGGCAACAAAAGAAAAAAAGAGATAAATTGGGCTTCATCAAAATAAAAAACTTTGGCACATCAAAGGACACAATCAACAGAGTGAAAAGTCAGCCCACAAAATGGAAGAAAATATTTGCCAATCATGTATCTATTAAGTAATTGACATCCAGAATATCTAAAGAGCTTCTCCAGGTCACAACAACAAAAAGCAACTCAGTTACAAATGGGCTTAGGGATTGAATAGGCATTTTTTCAGAGATACACAAATGGCCAATAAGCACATGAAAAGATGCTCAATATCAGTAGTCATTAGAGAAATGCAAATAAAGCACAGTGAGATGCTACTTCACACTCACTTGGTTGGCTGTTACCGAAAAGGAAAGTAACAAGTGTTAGGGAGGGTACGGAGAAACTGGAAACCTCTTGCGTTGCTGATGGTAACGTAAAAGAGGGCAGCCACTGTGGAAGAGTTTGGTGGTTCTTCAAAAAGTTAAAACATAGTATTACCATAGGATTTAGCAATTCCATTTCTAAGTATATACCCAAAAGAATTCAACGCGAGGCCTCAACCGGATACTGGTATGCCAGTGTTCATGGCAGCATTATCCACAATAGCCACAAGATAGAAATAACCCATGTGTTCATCAAGAGAGGAGTGGATAAAGAAAAGGTGCTGTGCACAAACAATGGAATATTACTCAGCTATAAAAAGGAATGGAGTTCTGATAAATACTACATAGATGAATTGTTAAAACACCATGTTAAGTGAAATAAGCCAGACACAAAAGGACAAATACTGGTGTGATTCCCCTTTATGAGGTATCTAGAATGTGCAGCTTCATTGAGGCAGAAAGTAAAAGTTTATGAGGAGGGTAAAGGATAAAGGAATGGGGAGTTACTGATTAACTGTTACAGAATTTATGTTTTGGGTGATGACTTTTGGAAATAGACGGCGGTGATGGTTCTAAACATAGTGAATGTACTTATTGTCATTCAATTGTACACCTGAAAATTGTTAACAATGATATAATAGTAATTGAAGGCAACAGTGACATGAGCTTTTACTTGACTAAAACAAAAATTTTAGCTGTTAAAATTAATGCTCGAAGCAGGATTTCATATGGGAACTAAAGGAACTCGTGTGCTCTCTCTTACCCTTGCATTCGTGTTTACATATTTATAGGGTTAATGCCTCTGGGAAGTCAGGAATCTTCAGACAGTCTGGCAGCAGAGATTGTTACGCCTGAAATCAGGTAAGGAGTCATAAAGTTCACCGTCACACCGCACTGTGTTTCTGGAGAAAGCGGATTCTTCTACAATACCAAGAGGATCGTTTCCTTTTTTTTTTTTTTTTTAATTACTAGCACTTTCAGCATGAGCTCAATAGTGAGCGTCCCTGACCTCAGCATGTTAGATGCCTTTTGCAACTGGCCCAAGGGACTCGATCTGCTCATTTTAGTAGGACAGTGCTTCGCATGTGCACACCAACTGCTGTCTCTGCTGGGCACCTTTAGCAAACATTTAGCGATAAAACCAGTTGACCCCCAAAACAAAGGTTATATTTAGCCATCAACCTGCAAGATAATTAGTTACTAACATTGATTTTTTAATGATGTAGACTGATCTGGGAAAAATGAAATGCAATGGACAGGAGGAAACATCCCCCCCATCTCTACAACTCTCCCCTCAATAGTACCTTACATTTTTATTTAGTCAGGGCATTTGTAAAATTCCATCTTTTTCAATATGTATCTGGCTTTATGTTTAAGAATAAAAAGTTGGTGAGGAGGCACCAGATGTCCAGGAGAAGGAAAATGCTGAATCTCAATATTGCTCTTACCTTCTGTGAACTTATTTGCCCCTTTTTAAATTGACACTGGCCTTGATTCTTTATAATTTCCTTGGGGTTATTAAATAATATAATGGTTGTTTAAGAGTTTTATAAACTGTGAGTTACAATAGGCGTTCAAATACTTGTGGAAAAGATGAAGGCACTACCAATTGATTGTTGTTAGCAATTATTTGAGATGGACAAAGAGTATAATTCAACACCAGCTCTGGAACATTTCGTATACCTTTGTCTTTTCTGCCATCTGACGTGGTGCTTTTTATTGGACCAACAAGATGTGTTGAGTGAATGAACAGTTATTATTTATGAATATTCATGAATAAACTGTTATGTCCAAAACACAATTTTTAAGGAAGCTTACAGTTATTGCAGTTGGATTTTTAAACTGAGGAACAATGATAAAGACTCAACAAATAAAATGGCTTTTTTGAGTATAACTCAATGCAAATTAAAACATACTCTGTGTCTAGAAGAGCTATCAAGATAACAGAATGGTAAAATGGATGACAATTTGCAACCTATGTTATAGACAGTGGGCTAATAGGTTTAATAGATAATGAAATGTGCCTAGCAAATTTGCAAAAACTATTATGATACTTTTCACTGATGTTAGGGTGTGAAGAAATTGGAGACTCAAGCAGTACAGTGGTACAACTTTTTAAAAGTTAATTATTTAATAAGTGACATATAATTGACATATTAGTTGTATTGGTTTTAGATATGCAACATAATGATGTGATAAATGTACATGAGGTCTGTCCGGAAAAAGTCCAGCCATTGTTAATATAATGAGAACCTGGCAGCCAAGGCAAGTGGACTGGAATGGGCATGCGTGAATAATGACAACTTCACTGTGTTAGTCAATGGGGGCAGTAGATGCCTTTGAATGAGCATGTGTACTGTGTGGCTGTTGCATTCAAATGACTGAATGAGTAGAGCAATGAATCTGCATCAGATTTTGCATTAAATTTGAACATTCCTGTGTGGAAACTATTTGGGTGATTCAGAAGGCCGCAGCTATGGGCAGCTGGTGATTGACAGCTTTATCACCACAAGGTGCCTGCTCATCCATCATGTCCTGTGCAGTCTTTTTGCAAAACATCAAATCTCCCTTGTGACTCAGTGCCTTACAGCACAGATTTGGTGCCCTGCGGCTCTGGCTTTTCCCAAAACTAAAATCACCTTTGAAAGGGAAGAGATTTCAGACCGTCAGTGAGATTTAGGAAAATACGATGGGGCCGCTGATGTCAATTGGGAGAACTGTGTGAGGTTCTGAGGTGCCTACTTTGAAGAGGGCTGAGGTATCATTGTCCTGTGTACAATATTTCTTGTATCTTCTATCTTCTTCAGTAAATGTCTGTTTTTCATATTACATGGCTGGATACCTTCTGGACAGACCTCACATAATGTGAAATAATTGCCACAACTAGTTCAGTTAAGATCCATCACCACGCATAATTACAAAGTTGTTTCTCATGTGGTGGTACCACTTTTTTTTTTTTTTTTTTTGAGCATTTTGACAAAAAGTTTATATTGTCTAAATGTGCCTAGCTTTTGACCCAGAAATTACTTCTCTGGGAATTAATCCTAAAGAAATAACCGAGGATATGCACAAAGGTATATTTATAAAGCTGATTATTGTTAGCATGTTAAATCTCAAAATTGGGAACAATCTAAATTTACAACAATCTAAACAATCTAAATATATTGGGTATTGATTAAATAAATAATGATTCATATATGCATTTTAACATGACAATTAAAATACTGAAGCATATTTACTGACATGGAAAGATTGTGAAAATTTAAGTGTAAATAGCAGATATCAATGTAAGATGTATTGTGTGGTCCATTTCTTTGAATTGTTTTCATGGGTGTACGTATGCACAGAATTAGAAGGCTGTGTTTTAGCAGTAATAATTTGGTACCATAGGGTCATGGAAGGTTTCTGTTTTCCCCTCCCCCCTCCCCCTGCAATGGGTGTGTTTTCCTTGTCAGTGAAACACATGTGGATGTCATTGTTGTCCGAACAGAAAACATACTGAGTTCCGCACAATTGCTTGAGTTGGGCCACAGACATTTCATCTTTTCAACAGCAAAAGTAAAATTGCTTTATAAGACTACGGTGTTTACAAAATAAGAGCAGACTGTTTTGTGTATGTGTTTGTTTTGTTTTTGTGTTTTCTTTTTCCATGAGAAGCACAGCTTTTCATAGTATCTGGTATGAGTATCGTCGTTGGGCCCTCAGAAGAGGACCCTATGTAAACTAAATAGTGAATTGTATTTTCAAGAAGTAGATCTTCAGTTGTGTCTCCATATGAATTAATATTCAGTTACATCATCCCTGCAGTAAACGTAGTGGCAAGTTTTATGTGGCTATTTCCTTTAACATCCTTCAATGGAAGCTGATCCCTCAAAGGCAAACACAAGGAACCCAAGCAACACAGTCCAGTAACTTGGTTCTGATAATCTGTTCTGTTACAAAAAATACAATTTTACGTATCCATAGGAATGATGGACTGCATATTTTGAAGGCATTCTTCCTCGGATATTATATCTTGCCACCAAATGATTAGTAATTTAAGAGTCTGACATTAGAGATCCTTTTTTTGTATGTGAGAACTGAAGAACAAATGTATAAATGCATTCATAGTTTAAATATGTATACTAGAAAGGAAATAGGCTTTTAAAATCTCTTTCATTACAAATCATATTTGGAGACTTATCTTCAGATTATCCATTCTAAAAAAGAAAGTACTTAAGACCTGAAATGTAATGTCTTAGCCAGTTACAACAGAAGCTACATTCTTTGGAGGTACTTTGTTTTCAATTTCTGTTCTATGAATTCAATGTGTAACTATGCATAGTTGGATTTAGATAACTATATTGTATTAATGTACCAGATAATAGTTTTTCTTTTGCTCATTTAGGGAGAAACTTATTCGTCTTCAGCATGAGAACAAGATGTTAAAACTTAACCAAGAGGGTTCAGACAATGAAAAAATTGCCTTATTGCAGAGCCTTCTGGATGATGCCAATCTACGCAAGAATGAGCTGGAGACAGAGAACAGGTAGGAATGTATATAGGCAGCCTCACATAGCCACAGGTGTCCTCTCCTCATCTGCATTTTGATTCTGATTTCCTTGAAGACATGAATTGTATTTTGAGACGTTATAATGTGTTATTCCATTTCCTTGTAAGAGTACTGTAATCTATTTCTCCATTTATGGGCAGGCTTGCCAAAAGTATTGTGCCTTTTTATAATAATATTTCCCTCTTTATTTCTTCAAGCAAAATGATACTAAAGCCCTACCGTTTTCTCTTTCTAATCATGAATTAAAGCTACTTCAAACTTTCAACACTTTTACCATTATGTTTGTTCATTCCCCATCACTTGGATTTTTAGTTGTTTTCAAGTCTTTCCAAAGAACATCTTGGTATGGACTAATTGATTATGTTTTATGACATTTACAGTGGCTTCCACCTAATAGGCTCACAATATTTGTTGACTGAGTACTTTCAAAAATGGCTAGAATGGATAGTTGAAATAGTCTTATAGTTTGATACACATTTCCATATTGCTTTCTGAAAAGATAAGACAAAGTTACCATTAGTAGTGTACTTATGTCCCTTTTTTCATATTGAATATGGTTTGTCGGGTAATTCTATCACTGTTGAAAACCACTCAGATATCACACTTCCTGTTTACTCCAATTCTCACTAAATTATATGACATAAGTTTATGATCAGAATTTCTTGTAACTTCTTGAGTAAGAAAAAAAGTCTTTTAAAACTTTGTTTGAATTCTAAGTACTCATTGCCCTGTTTTGTTCTTAATTTGGGGCAGTCTGTCTTTTACTACTACCATTTCACTAAATTATTTCTCACTGAAATATCCAGTAATCTTTTACAGGGCCAATCTGGTGGGAGCAATCAAGACTATCTTTTTCTCATCTCTCCGCTGTGTTCATTGTTGTTGATCATTTCCTCCTTCCTCAAACTTTGTTTTTAAATTTCAGTAACACCCCTCCCTGTCTTCTGTCTCTCCCGATTCTCTTATTATGCTCCAGGGTGAGGTTCCTCTCTGTACCCTGTGCTTGGTGATCTGCCATGGGCCACCTTCTTCCTCTTCCACTTTCCTTTATACTCTTCCTAGTCAATATTCTAAGTGTTAGTTTTCGTTCCCTGTGTTCTTGTGCCTTTCCAATACATTTTTCTCCTCTATTTCCTTCTATGTTAGGCATATTTTGGTGATTGTAATAGCCTCCTCTGGGCATGCATACCTGCTCTTTGACCTTTTTAATACATCTTCTACTCTCATACCAAAGTGACCTTTTCTGAAATAGCGTCTGATCGTGTTTCTTTCTTCTTGCAATCCGCAACATTACCCAAGACCTGGGGAATCAGACTGGTCTCCTGAATGCTGCATCACAATGACCTGGAGAATTTATGAAGATCAAGCTTCAGATCAGCATCATTGGAGACTGGCTGGGTTATTCCAGTTCCAGCAAATTTGAGGCCAGATTTTAGGATAAATTCCAAACGCTTTTGCACCTTACACAGGGTTGCACCCCACCACTCGCTTTCTTCTCTGCCTTCATCTTCAGCCATTCTTACTCCTCGTAACCTCTTCAGCCATCCCATTGCCGACCGTGTGGCGCCCTCTCATTTCTCTGTGTACTTTGGACATGCTCAGTTCTCTGTCTTGAATCCCCGTGTTTACCTTTAACCACATACTGTATTTATTATTCTCGTCTCAGCTTAAGTCCAGCCTGTCCTGTTCCTGTGCGCAGGTAGGTGCGGTTCTGCTTCTCTGAGCAGTTCTCATTCTTTTTGTGCCTCTGTGCCCTACACTGAAGTATTGATTTCATATTTTATTTATTTATGTTTTGCCTCCCCACCAAATTCTCTGAGTGCAAAGATCTTTTACACGAGTGCTGAACATAGTGCCTGACATATAGTTTGAATAAAAGATGTCAAGTGAATTTCAGATAAGTAGATAAGCGTAGGTGCATCAGTTCAGCAGAATGTATCCACAAAACAGTACATTGGAAATCATCGTAGAAATTACCAAGCACTATGCAAAACACTCAAAAAAGTAAGCTACTGCTATTACAGCCTGAGGCTTTGTTTTGCTAATATACTGTCTCTCTACCCAGTCTGACAACCTAAGGGAAATGACATAAGTCAGAGTTTGGAAAATTAATGTGCGTTCGATTTCTAGGCTGGTGAATCAGAGACTTCTGGAAGTACAGTCACAAGTTGAAGAACTGCAGAAATCTTTACAGGATCAAGGATCGAAGGCAGAAGATGTAAGTTTGAATTTGTACCAACCACGGTCCAACAATTCCAGTGCTAACAAAGCCTACTCACTTTCGGTATTTTACTGATGTCCTCTATCAAAATGATTTGTCCTTGTGTGGCTTGTAGGAAAGAAAGTGTTTTCCTTTTACTAGCGTTCCTTATTAAAAGAGCCAGATGGTATTTTATCTCTTTCAAATTTACTCTGCTGGGAATCAGAAGTTCATTTGTAGCGATCAACTAAGAAATTAATTGAGCTTTATGTTTTACAAGTGCTCAGCTCAGTACTCAAAAGTATAGGGTTTTCTCTGTGGTCAAAAAAATGCTGGTAGAAAGCGTGTTCAAGTAAAAATTTTTGATGTGAAATCGATATTTAAGAAAAATGTCATCCCTAGAATCACATCATCTCTAAATTCTGAGTCCCTCTTGCTACCCCTAATAACACACTGACATACAAGTTCACTGGCGTTTTTAAATATTTCCTTAGCACTCGGTGTATCTGTTGTAGCCCTGCCTGCTTGACCGGCACCCCGAAATTTAGCATCTCGTAAACGTGTGGGACCAGCTCCTAGGTCTTTTTCACGTCCTCATGCCCACTCTGTCACGGCGCTCACGCAGCAGGGAGCGGGCAATCAGTGCAAACGACGGAAGTGCCAGCCAATCGAATTTTGCCAATTCCTTACATTTAATGGGCAGTGTACAATAGAGCTGTGACTCTAAAGTGCTCAAAAATAATGTAAAGATGGGGGGAAACCTGAATTTTAGTGACTGATCTTTGCTGCAGCCAGTTGGGTTTGGGTTTGTTATTTGCTGTTGCCAGTGTAATTTGCTATAAACTCTGGCTTTCGAGTGTAAGCCTGTTTGGTTGTTCCCATTGGTAGAATCATTTGGGGGATCCACATCAACATTAGATATACCCCGTTATCAGCTTTATGAATCTAAGAGGGTATAAGGACAAGAGGAGTCATAGGAGGGAGAGTTAAACTAGTACAGTGCTTAAAACCCCGGAATATTGGATATAAAAAGCTCATTAGTGACCTATTTTGAGGAGTTTCATCAGATTTATGAGCTTATATTGGCAGCATGTTCTTGTTTGCACTGGTTTTGGTTCCTTCTTAATTAACATGTTGATAGTGCTTAGATTCCCAGGTTGATTTCCACTTCCTGAAATTGTCACCAACATTTAAACTACCTTGTTCCCTATTAAAGTGGAACTAGTTTGAAGTGTCATGGTTTACTTTTAACACATGCTTCAATCCAGAACGCCAAATCATAGAGACACGAAGCAAGACCATTTGTGTATTAAAATGCTCAATATTAATAAGCCGAACTAAGAATGTCTTAGAGATGAGCCAGAGTGGCTAACATTTCTTAGTTCAGGGAAATCTCTAGGTCTCTCACATGTGTAAATGTAAACTTGAGATTTTGGCCTTTGAAAGTTTGACAAGTCTTTTGTTGATTTGTTGTGGTCGAGAGGAGAAGGGCCCGTGGTGCATAGAAAGTAAAACGGTGAAACATCAGTGTCAGCTCAGCCTTACTGCTGTAGCAATAACCTGTGTACTCGAGTCTCTTACATTGAAAGAAACCTAAAGAAATTTATTCTGTAAAAAATAATTTTGCATAGCCTGGTTAAGTATTACTGCGGTAATCAAATCTAATTACATATGGTGTTTGCCATTACTTTAAGAGAACGTATTTCAGGAGTGAAATGCAAGTTTTATAAAGCACAATTTGCACAGATTGGTCCCTTTGTTTGATGGCCCAGGTACTCAAGAGATGTCTTGCCCTAAATTCTTAGAAATTCTCTCGGATCTCTTTTCTACGTATAGGAAATACTCAGAGAGAAACTTTCCCTATTCTGATGACATCGCTCAGAGTGGTGTAGAGAAGCAGTGTGGTACAGGATACGTGGTTCTCTCCCTCAGCAGACTCTTGATGTTTCTGTATTCTCTTCCACTAACCCACTGTGCCGCATCTCAGGAATACGTAATACATAGAATAACCTGCCAAATGGAATTGGTCCCCTCTGAAGAACACCATAATTTCTACTTATTGCTGTTACCCAAAGCACAGTCCTTTCAGTAACCTTAAGTTAGAGTAGGATGGTTTGCACATTTTTATTATTATTTTTATGTCATTTATTTTTAGCATGGAAGCAGAAAAGCATTGTTATATCCAGTCACATGGATAATTTGAGCTAGCCACAGTGTATAAAACTCCAGAGAACAAGACAGGATGAGGAGACCATAGAAGAAAGAAAAGTGTACAGTTTTGAAAAAATGCATATCTTTTACTTCTGTTCATGAATTACTAAATCGTTCCTTCTATTGGCTGCTGTGTTTGCTTCATACTAATATGTCCTCTCTGTCTCTTGGCATGGTTTCTGCTCAAGGCTATTGTAAGTATGGCTTCCTATTCGTTTCTATATATTGAGCAATTTTGTTATTTATATATTATCTGCCATCATAGTTGATACTATTAAAATTTTAAATTATGGGAATTTCATGCAAAATGAACATACCAGTATAACTTGCCTTATGGGTTTATGTGCTTCATGGATAAGATATTTAAAGGATATCTGCTCCTTGAAAACCACTGACTGTGCCCCCGGTCTCACCATCTTCAACTCTAAGACGGGCTAACGGTGCCCAGTGTTGTGGGGTTAACGTGAGACCATGTATATGACGTGCTTTAGCGCAGTACCTGCACATTAACCACTCATTAAACCGTTACTTTATTATGTGTTATCTCGGGTTAAAATTAATTTTGCAGAGATTAATCAAAGCACAAGTGCAAAATTAAAGTGAAAGTATTTAGAAAGTATTTTCATTTTGCCCTGTGTGCTAAAGAAGGAACAAGCATAATTGGAAGTGAATGGGGTTATTATCTTTTTTTATATTTGGGGGAGTGGCGATAGAGGTCTTGGTGGTCCACTGGTCTAGCTATAGCTAAGTACTGAGCAAAGCAATGAATTTGAAATGTTCCAGACCTGTATTAGAGTGGACTTGAATAAATAACAGTTGCGGTAATCATTGTCAAATAGGGTGAGTGAAAATTGAAGAACTTAGTGTGTGGTGTGTTTTCTCCTCAGCACTGCTATTGATTGAACAATTTGTTTAATAAGCCTATTATTTGGGTTTGACAGAATTATGTAACCATTTATCTCAAAATGAAATGCTTTGTAGAATTCACTAATTATATGTACCTTACAGGTATTAAGTTCAGCTGTGAAACCTAGTGGTCCTATATAGATGCCACTATTTATGATTATTTTTAGGTCACTTCTGATCTCCCCCTTTTTAGGAGACTTTTTTTTTTAATACCCAAAGCTGCATTTTCTAGCATATTCAATTCTGTGTAGATATAACCCTTCATATTCCCATGGCATCATATAAATTATTTGTACCCTGTGCATATTTGTAAATCTCTGATTAAGTCATAAGTACTTATGAAAATTGATTCCAGACTTCATCATGATACAAGGAAAGCAGCATAAAAAGTGGCTAACGGAAAGCCCGTTATCATTAGCATTCTGCCTCCCTCCAGAGTCCAAGGATATTAGGTCTGTACATAAGTGGCTTTTTAATTTGTTTCCCTGACTATAAATAGAGAATTCAGATGTGCAGTTTCTGGGTATTTTATAGTGATAGCTGTCACTTACAGGCTGCTCTCTCCCTTATCAAAGTGACATAAATTTGGGTACATTGTGTGTTTTGAGCTCTTGGACCAAAGAAATTACTGAGGGCTCACTCAGAGTGAGTTATTACTATGCTCTTAATTTTTAGAAAATAATCGTTAGTAGTAAAAATGTTAATAAAATATTTTTATTTTCTATTTTCAGTCAGTTCTTCTAAAAAAGAAACTTGAAGAACATCTGTAAGTATAAAAGCTACTGAGGTTCATTCTGTTATGTGGTGAAACAGGAGGTTTTATGCTGGGTGGTTACAGAGTACCCAGGCAATGGCTAGAGTGTCCCTTGAAGATACAGAACATTGTAAGACACCTGTTAATAGTGTCTAAAGGGCCGTCTCCACCCGAGATCCTCAAATCAAAGCAATGACTGCTTTAGAGCGGCTTTCAAATGAGATTAATGGGTTTTATAACTTCATGACAGAACTTACAACCTAGTTAGGAGTTTGAGACACTCTAGATCAGGAGTCAGAAACCTTTTTTTGTAAAGGGCCAAATAGTAGTTACTTTCGATTTTGCAAGACGTGGTCTTTGTCACAATCCCTTGGCGCTGTAGTTGTAGCTTGGAGGCAGCCTTAGTTAATATGTAAGCTAATGTTGCTACCCTGTTCCAGTAAAACTTTATATGAAAAAACAGGCAGCAGGCTGAATTTGGCCCGCTAGCCATAGTTTGCCAGCTCTGGAGTATGGCCAACTGAATGTTCCTTTTTAAGTAAAGTTTCTTTTTTTCCTGTCACCTGAGGATGTGCTTACTGATTTTTAGAGAGAGGGGAAGGGGGGAGGGGAGAGAGAAACATCGATTGGTTTGCCTCTCACAGGTGCCCAGACCAGGGACCAAACCCACGGCCTAGGCATGTGTCCTGACCAGGAATTGAACCCACAGCCTTCTGGTTTACAGGACTTTTGGGTTTCATAAAAAGTGTTATAAAGCTTATCAATAGCAGATTATCAAACATTTCCTTAAATCTCAGACATACCTGAACATGACTTTTTAATCTAAATGATGGAATAAATTTCAAAATGTTATGTTTGTTTTCTCATGAAAAAGAAATCTTCGTCCTTCTTTATCTTTAGCTGAGGTTGACAAGTGAGGAATGTTTCGTGATTTTTCTTGCAGCCAGTAACAAATTTAACCCTTCCTATCACTTTCTAGCAACACTCTCCCTGCAAGCATTGGGTGCAGGGTGACCGTGAATTGCCGCCTGTCAGAATGTTAAAATGTTATACTAAATAAACCAGGTATTCAGGAGATAATTTTGACTTACTCTTCTGAGATTGGAAAGAAATTCCGTAGTTTGGCAGTTTACCTCATGCGGTTTTTTTTCCCTTTTTTTTTAATGTGGGGAAGGTGAGATACTCCTTGCAACTAACACTTGCGGGCAAGTGTAACAGTGGGCAGATTTTTAATGTATTAGAACAGAGAAGGTTACCTCCCAGCCGTTGTGGGGTTACCTAGAGTCAAGATTTAGTGCTGAATTCTGCCCTCTCTTCATTTCCCATTCCTTTATTGGAAAAAATAGAATACCTGTTGTTTCATAAAACTATGGTCTGACCATTTTTTGTGTTCAGTCATTGTTCAGTCATTGACGTGGTAAAATCATCAAAAGTAATTTATTAGAGATGAGGCCTGTATTCATTTCCTGTGGTTGTTATACTTCCACAAATTAGGTGGCTAAAAACAATAGAATTTTATTCTCTAATAGAAGTCTGAAATCACAGCATCAACAGGATTGGTTCCTTCTGTAAGTTCTAAGGGAGAATCTGTTCCAGGCCCCTCTCCCAGCTTCTGCTGGCTGCCAGCACCCCTTGTCGTCCCTTGGCTTGTAGATGCATCACTCCGGTCTCTGTCTTCATTTTCATGTGGCATTCTTCTCTCTGGATGTCTGTGTCTTCTTACGGCTCTCAGGGATACCAGTAATTGGATGCAGGGCCCACCTTGCTCCAGTATGACTTCATTTTAACTAATTACATTTGCAAAGACCCTATTTCCAAATGCCACATTCACAGGTACCGAGGATTAGGACTTCACCATGTCTTTGCAGGAGTCACAGGGCCCGTCGACATCTTAAAAGACAGTCAGTCTCACACAAACCTAAAACGACGATGGGGACCGTTTTACCAATCTGGTACTTACTGACAGACCAAGTATTGCCAGAGATGTTGAGCCGTGGTAATTCTCATCTGCTGCTGGTCGGAGTTGCAGCGGTTTTCTGATTAAACTAGGACGTGCACGCATCCTGTGACCCACAGTTCCGCTCCCCTACATGTGCCCTCGTTCAGCAGTCTTCAACCTTCCCCATCTCATGGCACACACAAACTAACTACTAAAATTCTGTGGCACACCCAAAAATATATTTTCTGCCAATCTGACAAAAAAATCAGTATAACTTTGATTCATTTTAAAAAATAAGGATGGTAATTACCTACTTTTTTGCTCCAAAGTGACTTAAAAAATCAGGTGCCCGTACTTGTACACAAGGATGTCTGGTACCAAGAACTAACCAATCAGATGCAGCCTTATTATGCAACCTGTCCAGTAAGATATAACTCTGTTACATGACCAATACCTATTGCTGTGTTGGCTGCTGTCATTTTTATATTTGGCAGTCCAAGGGAAAAGAGGTCCGTGCCCCTGACTAAATAGTCAGGTATTGCGTGTTTTAAAAATTCGGGCAACTACCGGTAGAGAATCACCGCCCTAGATACCTGGCGATGCTGTTGTCCCTGCGTACCAGGAGACATGTGGAGGAAAGTGTGGAAGAGCGTTGTTCGTCGTAACAGGAAGTAAAAACAATACAAGCACTCCCAGGTATAAAATGATAGATAGAACGAGGTGGATGCAAACAACAGAACACTAATACAGCCGTAGAAACGGGCAACCCAGGGCTAACACAACAACACAGGTGCCTCTCAAGAGCGTAATGTTAAATAAAAGGTGGACGCCACAGAAGTGTACATACAGTGTAAATAATGTATAAGTTAAAAATCGGGCTAAATTAAGCAATGCATTGTTTAGGAGTACAAAGGCCTCTCACAAAAATCATTAGAATGATTGAAATTTTGAATTTTGGTTACCGCTGAGCAGGGGGATGGGGACACACGGTTCTGAGATAATCTGTTTCTTAATTCACTTCTTCCCTAAGCTTAGTTTTTCTCGCTCTTTAAACTATATAAATTTCTTTGTGTGTGTGTGTGTGTGTATGCTGGATGGGACAAAAGTAATTTTACAGTTCATATGGAAAATAATACAGTAATTAGTAAATAATAACACAAGAATAAAGTCTGTTTTGTGTACTCCACTGTAAATCTTTTACCCCACCCTGTGTATATGTATGTATGTATGTATGTGTGTGTGTGCCATACCCTCAAGAAATTGTTGAAAAAGAAAAAGATTTACTACTGTATTATGCATTGAAAAGACTAGAAATAGAGAAAACAAAGTACTCTATTTTCCATTTTTCTGTATTTTGGCAGCCCTTTTTTCTCTTTCATATTACAGAATGCCATGCTAAATAGTGTATAGGGAGAAATACACATATAGAAATACCAGGAAAAAACTTTCAGTTAATGTATTTTTTCACATTTGTATTGGGATATAACTTAAATACAGTAAAGTACTTAACAAATCCTCATTGCTAAGTCTACAAACACCTTGATAAATGTTTTCCTGCATTCATAGGTAACCCTGTCAACATATAGAATATTTCCAGCAACCCACCAGGATTTTTCATTCTTCCTTCTCATTGATTGATTACATCCCCAAAGTAGCCACTGTGCTGCTCTCAATCACTTTTCATCAGTTTTGTCACTTTCTGAAGGTCACGTAAGTGTGACCATTCCATATCGCCCTCTTGTATCTGACTTCTGTGCTCAACGTTCTGTATTATCTACCCATGTAGTTTCGTGTGTCCTTTTTTTGCAACTCAGGCACGTGTCCTGGCTGGGAAAACCAGTGACCCTTTGGTTCGCAGGCCAGCGCTCAGTCCACTGAGTCCCACCAGCCAGGGCTGGATCCTTCTTTTCTGTTGGCATAGTGCTCTTTCTGTTCTTATTTTTAGAATTTCACCTTTTTGCAATAAGATTTTGCGTTGTAAACCTCTGCAAAGTTTTCAGCTTAATTTTTACAATATCCTTATTGCTGGGGCAAACATAAAGATCAAGTTCTTTGTGCCCTCTTGTGCGGGTTTATGTCAAAGAAGTAACTGCTTCAAACTCTCAGATTTTGTCTCTATTTTTTAACTTATTTTTTAAAGTCTATTAAAATCTTAATCTTTTCATCTTTGTTTTATAGCGTTCTGTGTTATGCAAATATATCCCCAAAATAAAAAATGTACATTTTTCATTTGGAAAAAGATGCATAATAGTAGTAGGTGACCTGGTGTTTTATATTTTGTTAAATGTTTTGTTACAGAGAGAAGCTGCATGAAGCCAATAATGAACTGCAGAAGAAGAGAGCCATTATTGAAGATCTTGAGCCCAGATTTAACAACAGCTGTGAGTTTTTCCTAATTAGCATAGTTTTAAATTGGTTGGCCTGACATTATCCTAATGATAAGTTTACATGAAATTGTTTATTTTAGAAATAGGCCCTATTACATATTCTAGCCATTAAAGGATTTGCTTTATTTATAAAAAGAGTATATAATCATCTTCACAATAATTCTTAAATTTCTAATTATAGTTGTATTTTTCCTTAACAATGAATGCTAATGAATATTTTATGAAATTATTTTCATAGTGTAGTTGAATGCTAAGTCAAACTTTTACTTCTCTTGAAGTTTTCACAGATAAAATGTGTGAATTAATGACTTCATTCATTCTCTTGTGTGGAAGTTGGAGCAAGACACAGACTTTTACCTTTTTATTGCAATAAAATACATATAACATAAAAATGACCATTTAAACCATTTTAGGTGTACAGTCCAGTGGCATTAAGTATATTCACGTTGCACAACCACAATTAATTACCCAACTGCCCGGTATAGTTGTGCAACTACCCTCATCCCCAGAACCTTTTCATCTTCCCAGATTGAACTCTGTACCCCCAGCCCCTGTTAACCACTTTCTGTCTCTGCGAATTTGACTATTTTAGTTATTTCCATTCATATAAGTAGAAACATAACAATATCTGTCCTTTCGTGTCTGGCTTATTTCACTTAGCATAATGTATTTCATTTTTACTTAGTATCATGTCTCCATTTTGTAGCATGTATCAGAATGAAGGCTGAATAACATTCAATCTCATGTATATACCACCTTTTATGTATCCTTTCATCCATCAGTGGGTGATTTTTAATTTAAGCATTTTCATACTGGAGTTTTTGTTTATAAGAAAAAAAATTTCAAAAAGAATTATGAATTATTTTTTAAAAAAAGAATTATAGGAATAGATCAATCTCTCAAAACTATTAACTACTTACTATTAGTTGAAACTTTTTTAAAGTTACAATCTAAAAAAATTGTTTTTTACTGCTCACCTGCAGCCTTAAAAATTGAAGAATTACAGGAAGCTCTACGGAAGAAAGAAGAGGAAATGAAGCAGATGGAAGAACGATATAAGAAATACTTAGAGAAAGCTAAAAGTGTAAGTATGCATCCGTGGGCATCTCGCCTCACTTTCTGATCGTGTTTCACTGACTCCTCATGCGGAGAATTGGAAGAACAACAACTACCAAGAAGAAAATGAGCCTTTATGTAGGAAATAAGTGGCAGTCACCACCTTCACTACTAATCAGAATGACCTGCACTAATTGTAGGGCAGCCAACGTCTTGTGCCTTTTGATGGAGTATCATTGCCCAATAACATTTAACCTGAACCGAAGCAGTCTTCCAGATTAACTTTCAGGTCCCAGGGAAAATGCGGTTACTGTAATAGATTAAATAACACTTTCAGGAAATCATCAGATAAATGCAGAGTCTGGATAAAAGTCCGGGTCATGAAAAAGAAACAAGCATTGGGGGGGGGATGGACACAAGAGGCTGCTGTGATTTGTAAAAGCCCAAAGGGATCTAAGGACCAAATGTAATGCATTAATCTTTGGGTGCTGGATTGGGAAAGAGAAATCAAATGTGGAAGTACAGTAATTGGTGAATCTGTGTTAAAGGAAATGGGTTTTTATTGTTCTGCTGTTTCAGAGTTTTCCGTAGGTTTGGTTATTTTTGGTAGTAAAAGTGTTGGGCCATAAAGCAAAAAGACCTTTCCCGGAAGATCTCTAGTTGGCCAGCTAGAATTATGTCACATGCCCACGCATAAACCGAGCCACTGGCAGAAGAGATGGGTCACAATGACAGGCTTTTAAACCATCAGGACCCTCGTACTAAGTACACGTCGGACCAGGGGCAGAGGGCTAGCCGACCAAAGCAGAGGAAGGGGAAGGGGCCGACAGCTGTCAGTAGTGTTTGCTGCAGTGGAACGTGTTAATTTCAGGTGACAGTGACTTCTTATACTTGATTCTTTTCCATAATTAAAAAGTTTTATATAATTAAAAGTTACAACTGAATATTATTTCATACATTCAAATTTTAAAGTATCCTTATAACTTTCATTTTCATAAGGTTGGTTTATCTTTCATTTTTTCAAAAATAAGTGCTTCCTTAGATGTTACATTCTGTCAGTTTGAGACTTAAAATTTTTCTTTTGTTAATTTTCATAGGTTATCCGTACCTTAGATCCTAAACAGAATCAAGGAGCAGCACCAGAAATACAAGCTCTGAAAAACCAGCTTCAGGAGCGGGACCGACAGTTCCACTCATTAGAGGTAGTTTACTGTACCATACAATAGGGTATTTGAGTTTTTATTCTTTTTTTCTAGAAGACTTGATATATGCCGTTGTCTCCATTAATTTAGAGAGTTCATTGTGACTCTTTGACTGATATGGAATTGTTTTTCATCTTTACATGTTTCTGCTTGCTTGTGTTTTAGAAAGAATATGAGAAAACGAAGAGTCAGAGAGAGATGGAGGAGAAATACATCGTCAGCGCCTGGTACAACATGGTAAGACAGTGACGCTTCAGACACTGCAGGGCTCACTCAGTGAGTGTGCAATGTTTGTCACACGCCTTCCCTGTAGAAGTAATTCTGCCAGATGAATCTGAGAGTAATCGCTGTCCTAACACACACTAACAAAATCTTAATGCTGACTGTAGGACCAGAAAGCAGAAAGGCGAATCGTCAGACACAGGGTCAGGGCATGTGAACACATCGGTATCGCCAGAGAATAGAAAGATAAATGACAGTTTGATTTCTGTTGCTTGGCACCATTTTCGTCTAGGGGAAAGGGACTTTGATAATATCTCAACACTGACGTAGTTGCTTTTGGGAGCCTACCTCAGTGTCTTTGCAGGAGTGGTACGAACACGGGGTGTAGTTTAGTTCTCTCATAGGGTTTGGGGAGGTTTATGGTTGTTGGACCCTGAACGACTGGAGGTTTTGAAATTGGACTTTTTAGCGCACGCGTGCACGCGCACACACACACACACACAGAGACTTTAAAAGTATTGCAGGGGAAAATAAATGCTCATCAGCATTCTGGGCTTCAATAAGATTTTATGAGTATGAATAGCTGTGGATTTTGAAGAATGCTGTACTTTCTTCAATATTTTTTCCTAAACTTTTTGTCTTCTTTTTCTTTGCTCTTTTTCCCAGTAAGACCACTTCTGCCTTTTCAAAGTGTTAGTTGCCTGAGACAGGAAATTAAACCAGATTCCTTTCTTCAACCCTCTTTGACCTTATAGTTGTGTTACTGGCACAATACCATTGTTTCCATTTTACAGTTACAATTGATACTGTGTCTTAAAGGTTAGTGCCCAGGCCTCCTAATTATGTGATTTGATCTTTGTCAAAAATTTACACAATTTCATGACATGTCTACATTTATATTTGCTTTGGTTAAAGCCACATATTTAAGATTTTATCACAATTTAAAAAAACAAAAGAAAATCATTGGCTTTAGAATACTATTACTGGTAACAAATACAGGTTTCTTGAACATTAAAATTAAAAAACGGAGCCCTGGCCGGGTAGCTCAGTTGGTTAGAGCATCATCCTGATGCGAGCCAAGGCTGCGGGTTTGATCCCTCGAGTCAGGGCACGTGCAGGGTCAGCCAATGAGCGCATCAGTAAGTGGAACAGCTCCCTGCTCGTGCTCGCTCGCTCGCTCACTCTCTCCCCCGCTTCCCCTCCTCTCTGAAGTCAATAAATTAAAAAATTTTTAATAGGAAAAAAACTATATATTTAAGGAAGTTCTCCAGGAACTAATCTTGACTCCACCTATTCTGGTTGCTCTTTCTCCTTCTTA
This sequence comes from Desmodus rotundus, assembly GCF_022682495.2. NCBI lineage: Eukaryota > Metazoa > Chordata > Mammalia > Chiroptera > Phyllostomidae > Desmodus > Desmodus rotundus. The sequence continues at coordinate 26,171,895 of NC_071399.1, forward strand.
AAGTTAGTAATAGCCATCTGGGAGCTCTGCCCCTCAATCCTTATTGGTAATTTCAAATTCTTGACTGCTTTTAATGACTTCGCAATTGTGTTTCTTATGGAACTAAATGTATTTATCCTGTGATACAGTATTAAAGAATAGTTCTAATTTTCAGCTCTCCAGAGAGGGAAGGAATAACCCTGAGTAGACTCACACAAGTTATGTTCAGATAAGACAGCCAGTAACAGCTTCACACACACACAGAAAGCTGTGCGTCTCACTCACCTGAAATGAAGATGACGAGTGCTGGGAAAAGGTCTTAAGTGTCTCAGAGAACAGCCTTGTGATGGATACTGAGGTCTTGACAGTGTGTGAAGAATTTGAATAAGTTGCTTGGAATGTGAAAGTGAAAAAATAGTATATTTTATTTTTATTTTTAAAATCTTATTAAAAAATAGTATATTTTAAATGAAATGTAATTGTTAGTAGGTGTAACCAAATTAATAAATAAAGATTACCAATAGATATTTGCTAATTTTATTCAAATCCTTAAATGCTTTGATTTCAAATTGAGTGAAAAGGCTGTTCTGGGTTTTCTTATAGGCAGAATGGAGGAATGTGTTAACGTATTTAGGTATATATGATGGGTGCAATGCGGTTAAAAAGGCAAAGCCATGACCAGTGTTCTTCTTAGACGCTAACTACTGATAGGAAGGCTTATGTTTTAGTCTTCTATTTTCCGTACTAGTTTGTCCAGTGCATTCTGGGAAGGCTGTGTGTCTTTTCACATAGCTTGGCTCTCTGCCTGACTCTCCTCCTGGCCCCGTTACTCATTTCTTCCTTGTTGTCTTCCCCTATCTCCCTTCAGTTTACTTGTCTCCAGTCACTGGTGAGATTAAACAGCCGCTCTCCAGTGCTTAATGTTTGTCCGGCGAGGGCTCTTCACTGGCTTACTAAATGAGTACCAAAACCACTTTTTTCCTCATCTGCTGATAGGTGGTCATTGCGGTTTTTCCTCTGTGTTTAGAGAGTGCGCCCCCAGAGGTTACTTCCCTCCTGTTAAGGTGCTCTGGGCCCTGCAATTATGGCTCCTCTCCCTTTTAAGCTAGTAAACCATCCTCCAGTCTTCAAGAAAGACCCCCTGCTCCCTATTGGGCCCTCTGTTTTGGGCTGGCAGGAACTTTTCTTAATTTGAGAATACAAGTCCGCCTGAAGTGAAGAAAAACAGCGTTGTGGTATGTATTACACCTAGTGGGCCTTTCCGCCTTAAGCAATGGCAAATGTACTTGTGGTTTTCCATTCTGAATATGCCCTGTGATTTCCACATCCCCTCATGAATCAACTGCTACCAATCAATTGCACTTTTTCTTCCTTGGAAAATCACTTCATACTTTGATCTGAAAGGGAAGCGTGTATGATTGAGGATGGGTACTTATTCCAAAAATCTGTCTCTGTTATCTGTTGTTTTGGTTATTGTCAGTTCAGAAAATTAAGCCTTAATTTTTCCAAAGGAAGATGTGTGCCTAATTGTTGGAATTGAAATGTCAATAAAATTTTAATCTATAATGGGCTGAATTAACATTCCTAATCGTGCCTTATGATGAAAAGATGATGAAAAATCTGCATGATGAAATTGTCTATCATGAGAGTATGTTTGTTCCACTATTTTTTATTTGATTACCTTTTTTCTTTCTATGTGATGCAGGGAATGACTCTGCATAAAAAAGCAGCTGAAGACAGACTTGCTAGTACAGGTTCAGGGCAGTCATTTCTGGCCAGGCAAAGACAAGCAACCAGCACAAGAAGATCTTACCCCGGCCATGTTCAACCAGCCACAGCAAGGTAGACAAGTCTTGCTATTAGAACAAAAAACACTCTGCATTCAAACACACTTCTGTTACCCATAACACCACTTCGGGAAATTCAGCCGGCTAATTTTTTTCTCTGTTGTGTCAATTACTTGTTTCTCATTTGAGGACTTTCTCTCTGTATCTATGTTTTAGTTTCTTGGTCCTTTATTTTGTAGTCCTTTCAGTTTCTTTTAATGTGCCAAACAAATTTTAAATGCCCGATTAAAAGTGGTGTGTAACAGTGTAGTACATTTCTTTGTATGAAAACGTCCTTTCCCCAATGGTGTAGGCTTTGTAATGAATTAGATTTTCTGCCAATAATTGATATACAATTTATATTCTTTGTCGTGCCTCTGTGTTACCATGCTTTACAAGAATGTCTTTGTTTAAAGGGAATTAATCTTTATATGATGTATTAATCTGTGTTTTCAGTTGTTTTCCAAATGCACTTCAAATAACTTGCATACTTACTATATAAGATGAATGGTTGGCAAGTGCACTTTTTGCAAAGACATAAATCCATTGGCAGAGGTGCTAAGTAGACCTTATCTAGGGCACCTGATAGAATTATTTAGAGGGAAAAAAATTAGTTTTCACATTGTTTTATAGGAAATTAAAATTTGTTCAAAGATTTGGAAACTATTTTTAAAACATAAATACATAGAATTTTATTATTTCCTGCTATCTTGTTGCTGGCAGAAGTGAATGCATTGGTTAGGTTAATAGGAGGTAAATTACAGAAGAAAAAAAATCAGGCAGCGCATTAACTTTTTCTTGTTTTGGAATATCACAGTACCTGAGGATCAGATTCTGGCACTGTGCCTGATATTAATAGTTTCAATCGGCCTCCACATCTTAGAGACCTGTTTTCCATATACTTACAAGTAATAGGTAGCAGGACCTTTGGGGCAGCTTCCTTTTTGACTGGCATCTCATTGTTTTACTTATTTGTTAACATAAACGCTTACATTTCTCAATATTTCCTAATGCTTAACATCTTACTATCAGTCATTGAGATCAATAAGTGACTTCTTACATGTGATGTTGTGATAGGTCTCCTCTACATTTTTTCTTAATTCTATGTATTAGCCCAAGAATTTGCTACTGAACAGATTCTCTTAGGTATTTGGTTGCATCAAAAAGCTTAGATACGTTGATTGGCTGATCATAAATCATGTTTATTTACGTTGATGAGTGGTTGTCAAGTAATAGTGATTGTAAAGCACTTTGACTATATAAGGTGCTATATAATGTAAAATATCGTTCATTTGAAAATGACATGCCTGTGCCTGACTTTACATGTTGACTTAAGTATTTGGTCCCCATTTATATTTAAGTTCCCCTCCAGCCTTTTTCTTGTACCCTATAGCCCATTTTTTAAAAAAGCAAAACATTACTTAAATTAGATCAATTTTTTGTTTGTTTTTGTTTTTAGATAGGTCACCTAATAAGAGGATTTTATTTCATTGTACTTGCTGTTCAGAAGTTCAGGTTTCATTTAGTTCTGGATATTAAACACAAATTAGTAACTTTAAATCAAGCTAAATGTAACTGAGAATTTTCAGAAACTATATTCAAATGTTTGATTTTAAATTCTTGCTTCCATTTTTATAAGAAAATTGAACTAAAAATTAGTAGTGTTTTCATTTGTCCTCAGAAATCTGACTTGAAGAAAGTGTTAGAATATACACAGAAATGACTTCATGCATTGTGCTTTTACATTAAGAACAGAAATCTAAGCACAGTATGGATACTTCTGCCTGAAATGACCATAAAGCAGGAAGACTTAGTAATAACGGAGAGAATCACGTGAGTAGAGTGCATTGTGGGGTGTCAGGAGGCTAAGCAGACCGAGTCAACATAGGAAGTCTTGACAATAAGAGATCAGAAATCATTTAGGGTGGTTCTTACTCCCAGCCCTCACTTTACAAATAGCATTAGGGTGCAACTGTTTAAAACAGAGTGTGAACACTAATCGTGGTAAAATTAAAATAATTGGGAAATTATACCCACAGAATAAGGTAGATGAACATAAAAGAGTCTACGAACTATTTATCAAAAGGATTGTATCCCATAAGATAAGAGGTTTTAATTGTACTTCTTAAATGTTTACTGCCCAGTCCTGGTCTCCAGCCCATGCACCAGCTCAGATACACTTTTCTAAACGGGTTGGAGAGGTGCCAGCCTTTTAGAAGGATGTTTTCGTTACTCTTCTTCTTCAGCATCTTGCATGCTATTATTTTGGTATTTTACATTCATAACTTTCACTCTCCGTCCGTTACTGTACCTTTAAAGTTTGGTACATTACTTTCATTAGAAGAAAAGTTTGGTACATTACTTTCATTACTTTCTATAGAAGAAATTATATTACTAACATTCTATGATGGTTTTTTAAAAAGACAGGAATAAAACTTAGCTCTAACAGTGACAACTCTGTTTCTCTTGTCCAGCTTTGGGGAGGATTTGTGAATTTTCTCTTTCTCCTGTCATGAGTAATACTTTCTCAGGAAGTGTGTGATGATGCATGGTCTGCAGGGAGGTAGAAGACAGGGGGCGCTTTGTCGAGCTGCGAGCTATGCTGTGCTGCGCGTTCACAAACTCCTTAGACACAGCCGCTTCACGACACCGTCCGCTCGGACGGTGGAGCTAGTCCTGCCTCTGCCGTGCAGTGAGTGCGGTGCTCCTGCACTAGGCTGAGGCGATCCATCCAGCCTGGTGCCTGGGCTCTTATAAACAAAAAGCTTGTTCGCTGTTTTCCTTCTAACCAGGGTAAGGAAATACAAAGTACATAACTAAAGAATAGTAAAGTACAACATTTGTGTTCTGCAGTGTGTATTTAAGAAGCTCATAATAGGGGAAAAAATCCAAATATCATAGTTTACCACATCTAAAAAGAGAATAAATAATACAATTGTACTTAAAAGAACTTCAAAATTTCATTCATATCTTTTTATAATTTGTTAATAACAAATTAGTACAATTAATAACTTGTTCATAATCAAGAAAAATAAGTCCCTAAATAAAGGACCCATGTTCCAAAATTGATCAAGACTGAATTATTTCTATTAGATAGCCCTAGCCTAGTGAAGTTGTCTTAATGGGATACTTAGATTATAAAAGGGAACATTTCCTGTAATTTCATTGAGGTTTCATTATTTTGTTTATATAATAAAAGCTCAATTGTACAAAATTAAACTAAATGTTATCCAGCCAGAGACTTAAGCCTATATGTATTTCATTAGTTTTCACAAAGGCATGAAAATTCATGCTATCCAAATAGACCAGCAATAATTTGTAAGTGAAAGCTAAGTTGAAGAAAAGACATTTTATTTATGCTCTACTTTACTCACATCTCCTTTTCAATAACAGTTTTGTCCAGTCTTACTAACTAACGAAATGAAATATTCTTGAGTGTCTCTTGTGCTCAGCTAGGCATCATCTTTTAAAGATAACCATGTGAAAAACTTGAAAACCTTTACCCCACTGTAAGAATTATCTTGAAACAAAAATATAAATTTTGAAATTATCTTAACTCTCTGCATTGAATCTCCAGTTGTCCAGATCTCAGACTCCAGGAATGTTACAATTATCCTCAGTTGGAATATGTGAGATTTATCTGCAAAAGCATCCCCAACCCACAGATAGTACAAAGCCAGCCAGACACAGACATGTGGATCAGAACACCTGGGACCCTGCAGGGAGAGCCAAGCATCTGGCACCCTGCTTTTGCTAAGGGCAAAATAACATTAAGACGAAATGGTTTTTTTTTGTTGTCTGTTCATTAAACTATGGAAGGATATTTTGACTTTTTAGCCTTATGTTATGAAGGGACCCTTTCCCTAGAAAGGGCTGTGGAACTGACCGATGCAGCATTGTAGTTCTTACCGGTGAAGCCCGTGTGATACCCCAAGTAGGATGAGACTGCATCAACAGAAGTAAAATGGGATGCCAGAAACTTCTCAATCACTTTAGCATGTTTTTTATTTTCCCCTTTGTGTAAGTTAAAAGGGTGTTCCATTCAGTAATGATCATCTCTCTTCCTACGGTTCCCATGGTCAGTGGGCAGCTGGTTCCAGTGTGGTCGCATAGCCCAGTTCCGTCACATTGAGGGGGCAGTGTCAGCCTGTTCTTTGTAACTGTGATGATGTCAGTGTTTTATATCGTGAAGTTTTTATAAGAGGAAGGCTATTCTCTATGTGTCTGTCATCCAAGTTTCTACTTTCTATAAAGCATATTTAAATAATAAGTGGTGTAAGTTCCTTTTATTGAAACTTTTGAAATGGTTTTATTGTCTAATTTGAGCTCAATGATTTTAGGGTCTAAAGTTTTGCAGGAAATATTATTCATTTCTCAGAAGCCTAAAAACCATGAAAGAATTTGTTACTAACACAGCTAATTTCTACCCTTCCCCTGTCCCTTCCATCATGGAAGCATGAGTATGTAGCTTCCTTTTATAAAATGAGGGACAGCACAGATGTGATGATATCCATTTCCTTCACATCACTGATTATATTCTTGGGAAGCATGTACTGATTACTTTGTTTTTAAACAGCCGTTTATCAATCCAATTCACATGTATTATCTTTTTAATATAAAAACTTAGGAAATTTGTATTTAATGTTACCTTTAAATACACTTCGATTTTTTACATTGCACTTAAAATGATAGAGAAGGGACATTAGTTAATGAAAAACTAGAGGCCCAAACCTAGTTATGGCAAGTATATGAGTTTTGGCAACTGTGGGGGACCTACAAATGTTTTCTAACAATTATCTATCAGCAATTATGTTCTGTCTCTTTTCAGTATTTTTCTGTTTTTCTAACATTTTTGAACAATATTCTGTAAGATAAGTTTGTATACCATATGTCAGTGAGCATAGAAATCTGAGAAAGTAACAGAACTGCTGTTAAGGCAAATTCATTCCTAGACAGTAGAATGGATTATTGGGATAAGAAATGACTTAGTTATAAAACATTTCCAGACAGAAGTATAATACAATCAAAACTTACACTGTCTTAACAAGTGCTCCTAAAGTAATAGTTTACATAAAATTTCTGACTTTATTATGTGATTATTCAATAAAAAAGAGTAGACAAAAATACAATTTATTTTCTAATTATCCTTCCCTTCAGTGGGTATTAACTGGGCACACATATTAATTGTATATGTTATCATTGGAGGGGACAGCACCTGTTTTCATTTTGAAACTGTTAACCCATTACTAAACCTAAGGTTGTGATTTGAGGTCGTTAAGAACACTGTGATTTGATGAGATGAGAAGAAATCCGTGGGGCTGAAAATCGCTAATGACTTCCTTACAGTCACCTGGATCTGCTGCTTTAGCCGGTTTACAAACCATAGGCTCAAATTTCTGTCCCCCTTGATTATACATAGTAGCCCCACAGAAATATTTGTTTAAAGTGAAGGCAAAATACATAGTTTAAAAATACATATTCAAGGAGAGCCCTTATGTACCTGAAACATTTTCACCAGGCTCTGAATGAGATGTTTAGGATCGGAAGATGAAGTCATCAGAGAGGGTGTCCATGGCCTCGAAGTTTTAGGCCCCTGGGGCTCTCAAATGTCCTGCATTATATCCACTCAGAGCTTAAAGGAAGCGTTAAGTGTCATGGGGAGAACAATCTCAAAGCGAGAAAAAGAAAACTACCAAAGCACGCTGAGTCTTTAATGATGTACATGGGAGATGTCTGATCCAGCATTATCACCTCTGAGATTTCTAAACTGGACAAAAGGAAATAATTAGTTTAGCAACTGTATTGTGAAATCAATAGAGGGACTCATGTTTAACCGTGGTGTACTTGTCAACCTACAGTCAGTGACTACTGTATATACATCCTATCGTGTTTTACTTTGTATATGTCACTGTAGAATTGAGTGTCTTAATATTATTTACTGTTCTAATCATTTATGTATTATTTATACTTCACTGCAAGATTCACAGCACTTTACTAATATTAGATGATTATTTTCTTTCACTTCCTGTCGCATGTTTTATTTATCTTTTCCAGTGGGGTTCTTTTCCTTATTTTGGAGCATTTGCTAAGAAAAATGTAAAAGATTGCCCAAATAAATGGGCTTTGTACTCTTCCTGAAATTTTTAAAGTCAGATCTGAAGTTCTAAGTCTGGAGATCTATTTGAACTTGGGCTGGGGCTACTCAGCATGAATTACATTTTATATTTCACATTAATCAAACTTTTATAAGTTAATAACTAATGAAATGAAGTTCTCTCACATAAACACCCTTGAAACGTTGTTTTCTGGAGTTGGAGCAGTAAAACCTAAACAATCTTCTGGTGAATCAGAAGATGTTCTTACCTTTGATTTTCCTGTCACCTAAAATACAAACTTACAAACTGCCCTTAACATTTGTAGTTTCTTCATCATTGCATATACCCAAAGCCAAGAGAAAGAAAGCCAAGTTCCATGAACTATTAAGTCAGAGAATCGGGAAAGTGGGTGGGGTGGGGTGGGGTGATGGGAAAAGGCAGACCCCAAAGATGGCAGAACAGTACAGAAATATTCTTGGTTCTGTTATAACAGATATGCTTTATGACGCTGGTCATTTCCTTGAGTTCAGATACAGCAAAGTTTTTGGCTTACTAAGGGATGCTTTTAAGATTTAGGACTCTGCCATTTGTAACTTGAATATAACAGTATTCAAACCATAGTCAAAAAGTACCAAAATATTTGTTGTTACATAAGCATTGACACATATGATTCCTGCCAAACAATAGGAAGATTTGCTCATAAGAACGTTCTCTTAGTTTTGTATCATTTTGTGTTTTCAGATGAGAGAAATGTTTTTATAGTGTGAAAAGTTTCTGTAGTCTTTCTTCTGCAGTGCCCCCTATCCTACTGATGGGCTTTGCCTAGGCAGGTGCTGGAAGAGAGCAGCATGGAAAAGCAGGTCTAGACTCCGACCTTGGAGAGGAGAGCTGTGCTTTGTCCTCCCAAAGCAGAAAATTACACGCGCACATGAGGACAAACCATGTTTGGATATCTACTAATTAGTCGTTGAATGGATAGGTTTCCTTCAAATTGTCTTTAGCATCCATTGGTTTCTTGTTAATCTAGAGAAGAGTAGATTTTAGACCTGCACTGTCCGATTCATTAGACATGTAACAATTAAAATTAAAGTTAAAATTGAATAAAAAATTTGGTTCCCCAGGCATCTAGCCACGCTTGAAGTACTTCAGTAACGGCACGTGGATAGTGGTTGGTTACCATATTGGACAGAACAGACCTAGAACATTTTCATCACTGCAGAAAACGCTTTTCGCCAGTGCTGTAATACCCGAAGGGAAAAAAAGGACAAAATAAAAGCGTTCAATTAACGTGCGATAGCTCTTAGATTTTACTGCAATAGTTGATTTGAATAAAGCTATTTTTCTTATTAAAATTAATCCCAGCCCTTTTTAAAACCTTGGAAAAATCAAAACCCCATTCTTTGAAACTAATTTTCAATATATGTTTTTAAACAGATTCTCAGCACTTTACTTTTCAAGTAATGTAATTAAATCATTTCATAAATCATAACTTAATATCTTTAAGAGTTTTTTATGTAGTGCTTTTAACATTAATGATAGTTTACATTTATTGAGCAGAAACTGGTGAATGCTTATTTATAAGTAAAAATTGATAAACACCATATTCTTCTATTTGGTTACATTTAAATCTATATAGAGCTAATGAAAGTTGCCAACAGTTTTTTTTTCTGTCCCTAAGATCATATTTGATTATCTTCCACCTTAAAGGTACATCATACCCAAATAATTTGTTTTTCTTCAGTTTCTTGCTCTTAACAAGTTGGATAGTGAATCAAGTTAAATTTAATGTGTGAAGCAAACATTTAATTCCAGTGACTTAGTGAATGAAACATTTTTTAATATTTATTAATTTAGTTGGCCTATTACTAATGCACTTAACATAATTAAAAGATCTATACAAATACATTGTTGAGTTAATGAAAATAAGAGACTAATCATAATTCTTTTGAATTCAGTTTGTTACTTAGTTAAACTATTCTGTTAGGAATTCATGATGCTTTTCTCTTCTTTTTAAGACATTTTATCAAACAACAGACTTGTTCCAGTAGTATCAAATTCTAAGCAAATTATGATGAAACTCTTATTGTCGTTCAGGTTCAGATAAGCAAACGGTGTAATTTGAGTTTTTTATTTTCTTGGTGGCCTAATTTACTGTGTTCTACACAGACTCATATTAAGGGAAATTTTCAATATGCTTGAAATAAGTAGCATTTTAGTATAAACACAGGGAATGACTGTACATAAATACCAGTCAGTAACTTGAGGCCTTCTAATCTTTCAGTGGTCGCCTTTTGTTTTTTAAGAGCCTTAGTTATTTCAAATTCAGAAGCACGAAAATATCATCGCTTTCACTGACTTTGCTGCTTCCTGGTTATTTGTAATTCAGAATGCTTTGTACTCAGAAGAATCATTTTCAGGTTCTTCTTGTTTTGCCATGTTCATGTTTTGACAATTGCCCTGCTATTTATAATGCCCAATCTTTGGTTGTATGAGTGATAAAATTCAAACATATCTAATAGTTTGCCTTATTTTGATGAATAAGTTCTGTCAAAGATTTGGGGATAGTAAGAGGCTTTTCCCCCCCTACAGTATTTTTTAAACTTTTCCGATGCGCTGGAAATCACCGTAGTACATTAGAGTTGGAGTTGTATCGATTACAGCCCCAGCTCTACAGCCTTATACTCATGTCTTAAGTATCATTCATTGTTCTGTGAATTGTTGTTAGTTCCACATTTGACACAGTAGTTACCCACCAGAGTTTAGCCTTTGCAAAAAGTATATTGCTAGGTGTATATTCTTACTTCTGGTTGACTATTGATAATTTCACATTTCATTCTTTGTCCAAACTGTAATCCGAAAGTGAAATCCACATAGGACTCTAAATTTCTCACCTTACGAGGAGTCAGTACAAATTTAGCAACACTGGCATCCAAGCATTTTTCCATGTTTACCAAGTTTGCCAACCATTTGCTGTGTGTTAGATTGGTGGATTTTCTCCGTTTTTCTGAGGTGAATGAGTTGGTAGAGAACCTCAGTAAGAAAGTTTTCCTAAAGTCACAAAAATATAAAGTCCAAGAAACCACCAGAATATTTTTAATTTCTTTGAAATCTTATATTGTATTTCCTTTTGATATCACCTACTCATTTTAATTTTATGACTGCCAACTTGTTATGGTATTATATGTATATGTTTATATGTATGCATATATTATATGTATATGAAGAATAAAGTTAAGATTTGGTCAAATTATATTTTCCCATTCAAGTACAAAAATGTTTTCAAGGCTGCAAAAAGTGTACAGTTGTTAAACAAGTTGTAAATAAAGACTTGTATAAAAATTCATCTGAGTTTTTTTCTCCTTTCAACCATGACACAGCTCTAGCTAGTGTGGCTCAGTGGATTGAGTGCCAGCCTGTGAACCAAAGGGTCGCTGGTTCGGTTCCCAGTCAGGGCACATGCCTGGGTTGTGGGCCAGGTCCCCAGTAGGGGGTGTTCGAGAGGCAACCACGCCTTGATGTTTCTCTCCCTCTTCCCCTCTCTACAAATAAATAAAATCTTTTTAAAAAAATAAACCATGACAGACACATATTAATAATTATCCAGTAGTATTCATCCACTGGCTTTTGGCCTTGACATAAGTGTCCTATCAATTTAAAGATTATACCACTGATTTAGTGTAAGTCAGGAATATTCTTTGAGTTTTTTTCTAGTACCTGTGATAGTTTCTGTTTTGATTGAGGCTGGTACTTAACGTTTGTATACGGAGTGTTCAAAGTTCTTAGAGGCGAAAGTTAATCATGGCTTCTCCCCACTTAGCGTCATGTTGGTGTGACCAACCTCCCCGCAGACTGACTGTACAGCGAGAACCAGTGGTAGAGCACTCACTTCGTTCAACAACATCGGGTACGGTTAGCATTCCATTTAGACAGTGAGTGCCCTTTTCCTTCCTTGTAGACCCTTACAACTCACCATCTTCCCTCCCCACCCTAAACGGTATTGAAATACGGCATCATCAGTGTTGTGTAAGTAGTAGTAGCTATGTGGAAATCGATTACATTTACATGAAAATAATCAGCTAAGTAATTCAAAAGTGAACAAGATACTAAAAACTAGTATACACATAGCTCCTTATAATGTCAAAAAGATGTATATAAGCTTATATATACACATATATATACACACACACATACACATAAGCATGGAGGTAACCATATTTAAGTTTAGCATTTATTGTCCTGAGTATTTAATATTGAAGCACAAGAGAAAGGCAGGTTGAACCACCAGAAATTAAACCCAAAAATGCCTTTGCCATCAAAGACTTGTGATTAAACGGGGCACAACACAAAAAAGCTCCCAAATAGAAGCATCCCAGATGAAGATCTCCCAGTTTGCTTTAGGAACGTCCGTGCCGCTGCTCTGGTTATTGCGACACCACGAACCACTCCAGAACTTAACTGCTTTAAGTGGAACGCTGTTTCTCTCAGGCCTGGAGGCAGGCTTGGTTGCTCTCAGTTGGGGTCCCTCATTCAGCGGCAGTTAGGTGATACCGGAGGCTGGAGTCGTTGGAAGGCTGCCCTCTCACATGTTGGGAGCCTGGACTGATACGGACAGAACCAGTATTACATGGTGTGTCATAGGGTCTTCTTTAAGAAAAGGGGGAAAAACATGAAAATATGAGCAATAAAATGACAACCTATCTGCCAACAAGGGAATGTAAAAAACAAACGAACAAGCAGAATAGAAACAGACTCGGATGCAGAGAACATTGCAACAGTTGCCAGATGGGAGCGGGGTTCGGTGGATGGGTGAAAAAGGTGAAGAGGTTAAAAAGTACAGCCCTGGCTGGTGTGGCTCAGTGGGTGAGAGCCAGCCTGTGAACCAAAAGGTCACCGTTTGATTCCTGGTCAGGGCACATGCCTGGGTCGCCGCCAAGTCCCCAGGTGGGGGCCTGCAAGAGGTAGCCAATCAATGTTTCTCTCACACAGGGATGTTTCTCTTTCTCCCCCTCTCTCTAAAAATAAATAAAATGTTTTTTTTTTAAGTACCAATTTGTTATTACAGAATAATCATGGGGATGTAAAGAACAGCATGGGGAATATAGTCAGTAACATTCTAATAACTAGGTGTATAATACCAGATGGGTGCAAGATTTATTGGGATGATTACATAGTAAATTATGTATTGTCTAAGTACTGGGGTGTACACCTGAAACTATTATAATAATGTATATCATATTTAGCTGTAAAATAGAAACTGATTTTTTAAAAAAATACTAGCATTAGTGAGCATGAGGAGAAATTGGAGTCCTTGTGTAGCAGCTGTGGAAAAGAGTTCCTCAAAAAACTTAAACAAAATTACTATATGATCAGGCAATCCCACTTCTGGGAATATACCCAAAGGTAGTGAAAGCAGGGACTCTAACGTATGTCATTATTCACAACAGCCAAGAGATGAAGACCAGTTTCCCTTAACAGATGAGTGGGTAGACAAATGTGGGCTACACATACAACGGAATATGGTTTAGCCTTAAAAGGAAATTCTGACACATTGTACAGCATGGATGAACCTGGAGGGCATTATGCGAGGTGCAATAAACTAGTTACAAAAGGACAAGTCTGCATGATTCCATTTCTTCGAGGTACCCAAGAGCATCAAATTCATAGAGACAAAGTACAGTAGTGGTTACTAGGGCCTGGAGGAAGGAGGGAATGGGGAGTTTTAATGGGAACAGAGTTCGCTTCGTGACGATGAAGACGATGGATGGTGGAGATGGGCAGTAGCAACGGTTGCACAACAGTGTGATGTACTTAATGCCACTGAACTGCACACTTAAACATCGTGAAAAAGATAAATGTTAGGACTTGCCACAGTAAAAGTTAAATTCCAAATTCTTACCATTGTCCTTGGCTTCCTCTTTAACCTTCTCACCTACCAGTCCCCTCTCCTCATTCACAGGGCTTCAGCTCTTGGCATCCTTGCTTAACCAAAAACACTCTAAGCATGCATTTCCTGCTCTGCTCAGCATACGTTTTCTTTCCCCTTTTGGGTCTCTGCTCAAATAGTTCCCACAAAAGTCTTCCTGACTACTGTAGAGCAGGGATCCCAGCCCTGGGGCCACGGACCAGTACCTGTCTGTTTCCTGTTAGGAACCTGGCGGCACAGCAGGAGGTGAGCTGAGCTGCATTTCTAGCATTTATAGCCGCTCCTCATCGCTGGCATTACCACCTGGGCTCTGCCTCCGGCCCGAATTAGATTCTCACAGGAGAGCGAACCCTACGGTGAACTGTACCAGTGAGGGATCTGGGCTGCGTGCTCTTATGAGAAGAATCTAATGCCTGATGATCTCAGGTGGAGCTGAGGCAGTGATGCTAGTGCTGCGGAGCGGCTGCAAATACAGGTTACCATCAGCAGAGAGGTTTGACTGCACAGAGACCACAATAAATCAATTGCTTGCAGACTCATATCAGAACCCTATCAGTAAATGGCAAATGACAATTAAGCTGCATCTGGTGGCAGGCTATAAAGCCATCCCCCTCCCATTCACCAGTCCATGGAAAAATTGTCTTCCACAAAACCAGTCCCTGGCACCAAAAAGGTTGGGGACCGCTGCTGTAGAGGGTAAAATATAACTTTGCCTCGACCTTTCTGAGTCCATGGTTGAGTCCCCTGTAATAAAAGACAGATTAACAAGAGAAAAAAAAATGGGTTAATCAACATGTACGCTTCATGTGTGCCTGGGAGAGACCTAGGGAAAAATTAGTCATTCCCTGAGGTTGCTTAGAATTCAAGTTTAACTGTTATACCATCTTAATAGGAAAGGCGGGGGGGGGGGGGGCAGAAGAGTGCAATGTAGGCCGCTTAGGGGAGAGTAAATGATTTTTAGGACAGAAGAATGAACCCATAGAAGAACTGATGGGAGACCTCAGAGTTTGTGACAAAGTTTGCCTGGATGTGGTGTCCACTTCTACTCTCAAAACTCCTGGGGAGGGGATTATAACAAGTTTCGTTTGGAGGCTCTGTCTTAAGGCAGATAAGGAGGGGAAGAGGTCGGCACTCAGAGAAAAGCTTGTCCGTGCCTTTGCTGTTTTCCAAGTGTCTACAGCTCAAAATAATATGCCAAAGCACTTTATTTTGGAGTGGCACACCCTGAACACCTACAGACATATATCAGGGTGGTATATATATACACTACCCTTCACCGGAATGCGAACTTCATGACCAGAGACTTCATGTACTGCCAAGAGCAACCTTAGCACAGGACAGGTAGTCAATAGTTAAATATATGTTTACATACACATATTACTTCTATATCATAACTTTTAATTTCAAAAGACAAAAACCCTGAATTACTTAAGTTCTGCGATATAAACTCTTAGCATCCAAAAGAAAAAAAAAAAAACGTCCACGAGGTACGTAAAGGACCTTATAAGGTTAAGGTTAAAGCCAGTTCCCTCGAGATGTAGGAGGTGTGATTCGGCCTTGAGTTACAACTCAAGGCCAGCAGCTCTTATCCCTGGCTCCCAAGACTCTCAACGAAACGGGAGGAAAGCCGACTCCCCTACTAGGGGATCTAAGCACGTCTCCAATGGCCGACTACAGGCATTTGGAAAGACCAACAGATGCAGAAACAGATGGAAAATCTGGAGCCGCTAGGGAGAGTGGCGCAGTGCGACCCACAGCCAAGGACGCGCCTGGGTCGGCCACAGCCAGCACGCCGGCGCCGGACGCTCTGGACCGCATCTCTATGGTAGGCAAGCGAGAAGAGCGGAAGTGGGGCTCGCGCGCGGGGGCGGGGGGAGGGAGGGGCGGGACCGTGAGGGGCGGGGCCTCCGCCGCCAACCCGGCTGCGGACGGACGCGAGATGGCGGCCACCGAGGGGGTCGGCGAGGCTACGCAAGGCGGCGAGCCGGGTCAGCCGGAGCCGCCACCGCCCCAGCCGCAGCCCCCGCCGCCCCAGCAGCAGCCAGAAGTGATGGCAGCCGAGGCCGGAGAAGCGGTGGCATCCCCTATGGATGACGGGTTCCTGAGTCTGGACTCACCTACCTATGTTCTGTACAGGTAACTCCCTCGGCAGGGCCGCGAGTTAGGAATCCCTGCCTTGGAAGTCCCGGCCTCCCGCTGGGCGGCGGTTCCCGGGCGGCGCCTTCTGCCTCGCCGTGTCCCGCCGAAGTTTCCGCGGCCTCCCTGTCCGGCTGGCGGGGGGCGCGCTCGGCGGGGTCCGCACTCGGTGGGGTCAGGGCGCCCCCGCGGCCCTCGCGCTGCCCGGAGCCGGTGCTGTCACCGAGGGCCGAGAGAGGCGGGACGCCGGGCAGCGCAGAACACTGGAGACCTCTCTTTCTTGGCTGTGTAGGTGTCGTGGTTCAGGAATTTAAGAAATCTCCCGCTCTGTTTCATACTCCCACAAAGATAGCCTGATGGTAATCTGGCTGTGTACCGAAGGACGGGTGCATTTTGATAACCTGGCAAGGAATAATGATTTAAGTAAGGTACAGATTTGCTCACTTTAAAGACAAGGTGTAAGGGCTTGCATGGTTTGTTCTGCTGAAATGGAGAGATCTAGTGTAAGATCTCTAAGGACTAGGACATTTTCATTCAACATCTTAGCATCTAGCATCAGCCAGGCACCTAGTTAAGGCTGTAAGGATGGAAAGATATTCGTTCCTTAAACTCTTGTATACATTTCTGCATCAACTCGTGCATAATACAAGTGAAGTGTAGTAGGCAGTGTTGGGCACCGCCGAAACTCTTGCCTTTTCCCCCTCCCTTTGCCAACACCCAGTCCTGCCTCGTCAGCTCTTTGTTTTCTTAGGATAGCGCTGGTTCCCTAGCTCCAGTTTTTGCAGAGACAAAAGAGAGGCCCTTACGTCTTATTTTTCTTTTGTCTTATTTTTTTTCTCCTGCAGTAGGGAAACGCATTGGATTGCTTATTTGCCTGGTTTTTATGAATGAGTGAAAATCACTATGGAGATTTTACTGTTTTATTGTTAATGTTTTACTGACTTAAATTGGTTGGGGTGGCTCCATAACCCTCAAACCTCTTCTCTGGGTTGTGAAATACTCAGCTGATTCGCTTGGCTATGTCTGATTTCCCAGTGACTAAGTGACAGCCTAACCTCGCGCCCCGCCCCAGGCTCCAGGTCTCACACCCCAGGTCTTTGTTTCCCTGTGGATTTCCCTGTTACAGTGGATGCACTTTCAGGATTGTCTGGGTACTGCAGAATCTTTGCTGTCAGAAGCTGATCGGTATAGAAAACCAAAAAATTGGGTGAAAGGAAAAGAAAATAAGTTAAAACAAATTTGTTCACACTGGGCAGTTCACACAGAAATGTCTGTAGGCATCCCATTATTGGGATTACAATGTAATTTTAACATCGGTAATGAGATCATTCACTGAATGCTTACTGTATGCATTTGTTATATACTACACGCTGTATTTGTAACAGCATATAAATATTTCAGCATAATATGTATTTGTTAGATACTATATACTTATTATTATGCACATTTTAAGTGCTTAACATTATCTCACTCAATCCTCCAAACAGCTTTCTAAGTTTGCTTGGTAAATAGTATCATGTGCATTTTATTAAAGAAGAAAGTGAGGCCCAGACACATTAAGTAACTTTTTCAAGGTCACAGCTGTTAAGTGGGAGAGGCAATATTCAACTCAGTTGTCAGGTTCCAGAGCCTGCTGTCTCCTGACTGCTCGGACGGCCTCTCAGCATACAGTAAACTAGCAGTGTTCACTATGTTTTTAAAATGTTAGTTCCTAGTAATCCTAGTAAGTTGTTACTCAAAAGTTTTAAAAATACTAACTCCAAAGAGTCTTATTACACCAATGAATAGATTGATTTCTAATTTAAAACTGTTGTGTACATGCTGCAAAAACATGTTTTTCTTACATAAAAATTTTAAATTTGAAAACTATGAATTTATTATTTTATTTGGAAGAGTATTTGTATTATTTTTATTTTAAAGTTTAATATGTAAAGCAAAGTGGCAACACTTGGTCATGAAGAATCCAACCATGGTTACATTAAGGTGTTTGTAAGTTACTAGTATTAATGTCAGTATATTTGTTGCCATTTTTAAAAACGCCGGGGTTCTTTTTCTAATGTGTTTGAATATAATCATTGGGAAAAAATGTATTTCAGAGACAGAGCAGAATGGGCTGATATAGATCCAGTGCCGCAGAATGATGGCCCCAATCCCGTCGTCCAGATCATTTATAGTGAGAAATGTAAGTTTACTTTTATTAGGAAAAGGTCCGTAAGTCAAGCTTAGTAGCAGAGGTGAAATTCACAACTATATGGCTAGGTAGATGACAGATTTTTGTCTAATGAAGCTCTAAATGACTATGATAAGCTAACTTTGTGTTTTTTTGTCATTTATTTTCATGGTTAAAAGTTTTATTTTTTCCAGAGTGGACACAATCTAAGTAATGAATGTTATAATACATAATAGCTACTGTGTTACTGTTTTTCATTAACTATTAATTCTACAACACAAATGAGTTACTGTTTTATTTAGAATAAATTTTGGTTGCTGAAACATGGGCATTTTGAAATATATTTTAGCAATGAGTGTACACATTGCTACACATTTGCTGATAGGGAACACATTTACTGATGAAAATGAATAGATTGTTTTCTTTGACAAAGTATCATTTTTTCATAATGAATGTGAAAATGCTTTGTAAATTGGAGGTTGTGTAAATGTAAATTGTTAGTTCTTGAAAAGAGAAATGAATAGAAATGGAATGTTTGTGTGTGTGTGTGTGTGCATATATATATTTCAGTTAATGCTTTGTTATCCAAGATCATTCCTGTGTTACAAAAGGCATTATTTTTTTTCCTGATTATTAGATAATGCCAAGAAATGTTTGAAAAGGAAGAATAATGGTGTGAGGGTTTGCTTTACCGAATATGAAAATATACTACTACAAATAATTAACCTGTGGAATGGGAACAGAAATAGATTACTAAGGAATCTAGAAATTCATCATCAATATAAGTGGGAACTTAATATTTGAGAAAAAAAGAACATCTCATACCTGTATGAAAAAGATGTAACATTTGCTATGCATTTGGTTATAAGCAAAATTATACCCCAATCTCTTATCTTACATGAAAATAAATTACAGATGAATTAATGTTCCAGAACAAAATTGTAAACATACTAGAAGCAAGTATTAGAGAATAATCTTTCATTCTTGGGGCGAATAAGAAAGTAAGCAAGATATAAAACTCAGAATTGATTAAGGAAAAGATCAGAAGATATAACTATAAAAATGCAAAACTTTCACACCATGAGAGATGTTACATTTGAAAATATAACTCACTAGAAGAAATGCAAATATCTGCAAAGAGATGTTAACCTCACTGGTGATCAGAGAAATGAAAACCACAATTTTTTCAGATTCATAAGGTACCTATAACAAAGATATCAGAGAAAACTAATACAGTCATACGTTTGTCTTGGGGTTAAAAATAATAATACCATGACAAGTTAAAAAGCTAGCAGCAGTGTGGGAGAAGAAACACCATATAAAATAGAGGATTGATAATTTAGAACTTTATAAGGAATTCCTACAAAATGTTAAGGAAACTAATTAAAAAATGGAGAAAGGGTATGAACTGATGATTCACAGAAGAGAAAATTTCATTGGCCATGAATTGGGGGGAAATCCATTATCATTAGGAATGAGAGATGCACATTAAAATGGGAATGTCATTTTCTACCCATAAATTAAATGGCAAAGATTAAAACTGGGATATCAGGTATTAGGACATGTGAATAGATACATACATTTCCGATGGTAGTTCTCATAGTTTAGCCGTTTTGGAAAGCAGGGTAGCATACGTACTAAAGCTGCCTTGAAGTGCTGCTTCTGGGATGCATTCTTGCTTCACTCTGGCACATAGCATCAGAAGACACGCACTAGGAGGTTGAGGCCAGCTGGTTCAAATTCTAAGTTCATTTTATTGGCTCTGAAACCCTGGTCAAGTTATTCAGTATTTAACCTCTGTGCACCTCTATTCCCTCCCCTATATCCATGTTTTGAAGAATGGGCAAATAAAATGTATCCTTGTCATGTAATTTAATACTACATAAGTATTAAGAGGATCTAGATCTGTTAAAACATGGGCACATCTCAGAAACAGTGTTCAGTTGAAAAAGACATAAGTTTTAGAAACTTGTGGCTGTGACGCACATTATCAGGATGGCAGTCACACAGTCATTGATTTGCTTTTGCTTATTGTTCAAAATCAGCGATTTTCAACCTTTTTCATCTCATGTCACACACAAACTAATGACTGAAATTCTGTCACACACTAAAAAGTGTATTTTTTGCTGATCTGAAAAAATAGATATAATTTTGATTCATTGACATCTGACAGCTATTGTTGTGTTGGTTGTTGTTATTTACGTATTTATTTATTTATTGACAATCTAAGGGAAAACTCAGTGCCCCTGACTACATAGTCAGTTATTGCATGTTTTAAAAATTCTTGTGGCAGACCAGTGTGCCTCAGGATACTGGTTGAAGATAGCTGTTCTACATAACGCAATAAAGTAGCTTTCCTTGTAAGATGTAACAACATATTGTGATGGTAGTTTTAAAGAAGGAAGATGGCCCTGGCTGCTCAGCACGTGCCTGGGTTGCAGGGCGGATCCCCAGTAGGGGGCATTCGAGAGGCAACCACACATTGATGTTTCTCTTCTCTCCCTTTCCTTCTTCCTTCCGCTCTCTCTAAAAATAAATAAAATCTTAAAGAAAAAAGAAGAAAGATAGTCCTAATGCAGTTTTGTGCTGTTTACAGTTAGAGATGTTTATGATTATTTCCGGGCCGTTCTGCAGCGTGATGAAAGAAGTGAACGAGCTTTTAAACTAACGGGAGATGCCATTGAGTTAAATGCAGCCAACTACACAGTGTGGTGAGTAGTACACATCATTAACATTTCCTGTTTAAATGTCTTGTGTTTTAGTTTGAATGGCTTTTCTTTTTCTTAACTAATTTTTATCAAAATAATTCACATCAGTTTCGAAGTCAGAGACTGAATGAGAAAGAGCGACCTCTGCCTCATTCTTTCTCACTGCCAGAGTCCCACTCCCTAAAGGCAGTAACTCTTGGCTGTTTTCTCTTGAATTAAACTGTGTATTCTAAATAATATGCTTAATTGTTATTTTTTATCATTTTAGACATTATTTATTCCTTCTGTGGGAGTAACAGAGTTCACTCTCCACTACACTTCTTTTATTTATAAGTAGCATTTTCGTAGTGGCTTTAAAAGTAAAATATATAATAATGTTTGTAATGGAATTAATTTATTGTATAAATAGTTATCTAAATGAACAAGCTGTATTGTGCAGGGAAAGAGATGTTTTCGATTCTTGGGTCACACACCACAGGTAACCCCAGAGTATATTACTTACCTGAAAATAATCATTAGTTGGTTGTCTTGTCTTACATTTCACACTTGTTGTCTTCTGCTATTTCTACTTCAAAATGCTTGATTCTTACGGAAAACGGTATAGAAGTTCTTCAAAAAATTAACAATAGAGCTGCCCTGTGATCTAGCAATTCCACTTCTGGGTATTTATCTGAAGAAAACAAAAACACCAATTTGAGAAGTCATTTGCATTCCGCGACCAGTGCAGCATTACTAGTAATAGCCGAGATACGCATAACAGATAAAGATGTGGTGCGTGCACAGGCCGGGGCAGAAGTAGGTTTACAGTTTTGAGGGTGCAAAACAGTTTGTTCTTGCATTATTATTTATTAATTATTGTATTATTTATTTGTATTACAGCTGTAAATCTACTTCTGCCCCACCCTTTATCCACAATGGAATATTATGCAGCAATTAAAAAAGAACGAACTCTTGCTATTTGTGACAATATGGGTGGACATAGAGGGTATTATGCTAAGTGAAATAAGTCAGACAAAGACAAATACCATATGATTTTATGTGTGTGTGGAATCTAAAAGAGTGAAATAAATGAATAAATGAAACAGAACAGATACAGACCCATAGTTATAGAGAACAAACTATGGTTGCCGAAGGAGAGGGGTTAGGGACATTGGAAGAAAAAATTTTATTTTTATCCTTTTTTTTTTTTTAAGATTTATTTATTTATTTTTAGAGAGAGGGGAAGGGTGGGAGAAAGAGAGGGAGAGAAATACTGATGTTCGAGAGATACATTGATCTGTTGCCTGTTGCACACCCCCTACTAGGGACCTGGCCCACAACCCAGGCGTGTGCCTTGACTGGGAATTGAACCAGTGACCTTTTGGTTTGTAGGCTGGCACTCAATCCACTGAGCCACACCAGTCAGGGTAAAAAAACATTATTTTTAAATGCTGGATTATTCTAATCACCAGATAGTTGTACGAGTTTGGACAACTACAAAAAAAATGTGTAATTATGTTGTTGTCTTGCGGCATTATTTGATACTATGGCTAGACAATTTATGTGGAGTAATGAGACTTTGAATGCTTCGTATTTGTTGTAGGCATTTCCGGAGAGTTCTCTTAAGGTCACTTCAAAAGGATCTGCATGAGGAAATGAACTACATCACTGCAATAATTGAAGAGCAGCCCAAAAACTATCAAGTTTGGTAAGATGAAAATACGAAGGAAACATGTCACTATGCTAATAGTTTCTGCCATGGTTGATGAGATTATAGGGAATGATTTGTTTCTTTACAATTTTAGTACTTTGCGTTGGAGCTAACGTTACCTGTCTCCTAGGGTTGTTAGGAGGATTAAATGAGACAATTTTGTTTAGTGCTTAAAGTGGTGCCTGACCCATAGTTGACACTCAGGTGTTTGCTACTATTACTTAGAATATCAACATGAGCATGTAATATTGCTAGAGTCAGAAAAAAAATTGAGTAAAATACTCAAATGTTTTCAATGTGCTAAAAAATGACTTTCTGGTATTTGATCTTGTATTCATTTGTTTATTCAAAATATTTATACTGATGCTGGAGACACAAAGATGGAAAAGATAAAATCTAAAAGGAAAAGCGAATAATCAAACCAGTTA
Organism: Desmodus rotundus; assembly: GCF_022682495.2. Classification (NCBI taxonomy): domain Eukaryota; kingdom Metazoa; phylum Chordata; class Mammalia; order Chiroptera; family Phyllostomidae; genus Desmodus; species Desmodus rotundus. The sequence continues at coordinate 26,194,850 of NC_071399.1, forward strand.
TTTTACAGTGCAATATGAAAAGCGTAATGGTAGTTTTTCACAGAGTATATTTGTTCTAGAAATTAAGCCCTTAGGTTAACATAAACCAGAGTATGGATTATTATGGGGCGGGGGGGACAGAACACAATAGGGAAAAAGAAAGTATGGAGCAAGCGGACAGAGCAATAAAGAGTTTCAGCAGTGCCTGGGTTATAGTGAGCACTCCATGAACGGAAGCTGCTGTGGCTGCTGTTCTTGTGGTGGGGGAGGAGGAGGTCGTCAAGGTCAGGGTGGTGGGGGAGGAGGAAGATGGTGAGGTGGTGGTGATGAAGCTAGTGCAGTAGAAGCAGCAACATGGTGTATCATCAAGCACGGTCTCCAGTTTCTGTGCCACTGCCTGTTCATAATGCAGGCTTCTTTTTTTCTTTCTTTTTTTGAATTGTTGTTCAATTACAGTTGTCTGCATTTTCTCCCCACCCCAGCCAAACCCACCTCCCTCCCCTGCCTCTACCCTCTCCCTTGGTTTTGTCCATGTGTCCTTTATAGTAGTTCCTGAAAACCCCTCTCCCCACTGACCCCTCCCCACTCCCCTCTGGCTCTTGTTAGATTGTTCTTAACTTCAATGTCTCTGGTTATATTTTGTTTGCTTTTTTCTTTTGTTGATTATGTTCCAGTTAAAGGTGAGATCATATGGTATTTGTCCCTCACCATCTGGCTTATTTCACTTAGCATAATGCTCTCCGGTTCCATCCATGCTGTTGCAAAGGGTAGGAGCTCCTTCTTTCTCTCTGCTGCATAGAATTCCATTGTGTAAATGTACCATAGTTTCTTGATCCACTCGTTTGCTGATGGGCACTTAGGTTGCTTCCAGCACTTGGCTATTGTCAATTGTGCTGCTGTGAACATTGGGGTGCACAGGTTCTTTTGTAATGACTGACACACATGCCTATCTTTATGCCTGAGATTTAAGGATGATTTCTGAGAGGAAGGACCTCTGAGGCAATGAAAATATTCCATGGAGATGCATGAAAGAGAGCACAGTGTATCGGGGAATTGTGTGATTCCATGTGACTAGAGTAAATTCGGGAGTCATGGGATAAAATCACAAAGAGCCTTGTGAACATTGATAAGGAGCATGGACTTGATCTTCAGTAGAGAGTTATTGACAAATTTCAATTAAGGAAGTAACATGATTAGATTTGTGTCTTAGAAGTTTTACCAACAGCAGGGTGGAGCACAGATGGAATAGGTGCGCAGTCCCGGTCGGCCCTCGAACTGGTACGGGCTAGGAGAGAGTGTGGGTGGGTATAGGAAAGACAAGGATAAATTTGAGAGAGGTTTTGGGGACAGAAGCAACAGGTTTTGAAATTTAATTTATTGGAGGAGTGATGGAGAACAATGATGTCTATATATTTGGCTTGACCACTGGTGAATGGTGGTGCCAGCCACGTTGGGGACTTGGGAGACAAAGCAGCACATTCGTGGGGAAGAAGGATGGATTCAGCATTGGGCAAATGGAGTTTGCTGGGCTTATGGAAAACCTGTGAAGAGTGGTCCAGTACATGGTTCAAAAATGCTCATGTGGAGTTGAAGTTACAGCTGTGGATGAGGATGCTTAGGGAGAATTAGAGGAGACGGTTGAGGATAGAACACTGGTGAATACTATCACTTAAGAAGTGTTCCAGGATGACTGAGGAAGGAAACCAAAAGTTAGTGTCACCACAGAAACTCGAGAGAAGAGAGTTTTAAGAAGAAAGGAGTGGATGACAGTATCAGCTACTGCTGAGAGGTCAAGAAAGTGAGGACCAGAAGTTGACTAGCAGATTTGTTAATTAGGTGGATGCTAGTGAGTGACCTTGGCAGGAGCAGTCCTCCCGCCAGAGGTCAGTTGGTGCCTGGGTGGGCAGCAAGGAAGTGGTTGGAAGAGGACAGAAGCCACATGGCAGGTTGAATCACAAATGGGAGATGAGGGTTGGCTGTTGCAAAAAGAAGACATAGCAAGTAGCGAGCCAGGGGTATGTTTTTTGTTTTGCTTTTCCAACGTGGAAAACTCCTCTTGACAAAGTTTGAATTTATCATAGCTACTTGCCAGAATAGAAACAAATTCAATTTAGCGCACAAACTGGTGGAATGAGCATTTACTTGCTTGCATGATGACACTTTGGACTGACTTGGGGAAAACTGACAGCCTATTTATAATCAGGGGAGCTTCCAAACTTGATAAAGTGGTATTACATTTCCTGTAGTCATTATACCATCTGGGAATGTTCCCAAAATCTTTGACAGAGTTTTGTGGTTGTCAAAAGATTACTATACTTCCAGATTTAGCTTGAAATAAACCTTCTTTAAGCCATAAACTATTTGATTTCATTTTACACAAAAATCACAAATCACTATTTTATGTTTTTCAACCTAGTGTTCTGAAATTTTTTCTGTTAGTGTTTCTTTTGTGTTACCTTTTTTTCCAGTAGTCTTGAGACTCAGAGATGAGTTTCTGTTGCCCAAGTGTCCCTTTCCATCACCTGTCACAGCACATAGAGCTGATACTTTAGTTCTTGGGTAAATTAACACAAACCTTTTCTCCCTTCATCCGGCTTTAGGCATCATAGGCGAGTATTAGTGGAATGGCTAAAAGATCCATCCCAGGAGCTTGAGTTTATTGCTGATATTCTTAATCAGGATGCAAAAAATTATCATGCCTGGCAACATCGACAGTGGGTTATTCAGGTATTGCCTTTCGTATTCCAATGTTTCCAGATTATTATTTTTTAACTGAATTAAATTATTAAAATTAGTATTAAATTGTAAGTATACTTCTGAACTGAAACACACGTATAGATCATTACACACAATATGTATATAATTATTAATAGTAATTAAGTCCTGGCTGGTGTGGCTCATTGTATTGAGCACCAGCCTGTAAACCAAGGGGTCGCTGGTTTGATTACCAGTCAGGGCACATGCCTGGATTGTGGGCCAGGTCCCCAGTAGGGTAGGGGGCACACGAGAGGCAACCACACATTGATGTTTCTCTCTTTCTCCCTCCCTTCCCCTCTGGAAGGGGGGAAATAAATAAAATCTTTAAAAATAATAATGATAATTAAGATAAATTATCTGACATCCTTCATGTTGGTTAACCTTTATAATCTTTTGAGATCTATTGGTGCGTAACTTTATATTAAAGAAGAATACTACTTACTATTTTCAGATCGAATTTGCCAACAAATTGAATTTTAAAAGGACTTACAATTTTTTAATAAAGCTGTGTGATTTTAATTAACAAGGACATAGTACACACTAAGATTTTTGCATACATAAATTTTAGAATATGATTTTATAGTAAGTATTATATATTTTATTTCTGTCCACTTCTTAAAATGTTATGCTAAATCTTGAATAGAAGAGAATAGTTATGACTCCCACTCTGGGCATTTCATTTATTCTACCAAACAATTCTACTGTTGTTTATTCTGAATTTTCTTCCAGTAATTGCTGCTTTCTGCAGTATTCATCATACCAAGAGTATTTAATCAATTTTTTTTTACTTAAAATTTTAAACTTTTCTAAATTTGAATAAAGTTATTCAAAGAAATACCTTTCTAAAGGTATTCAGTATTTTTATTTTTTATGAAATTCTTCTCTTTTGCTATTATCAAATAAATATAACTCCACTAGCTTTTCCATAGTTAATGTCCCTGACTTTTTCAGCATTTGTAGGTCTTGATTATTCTACTCTTTTTTCAAATTGTCTTTATTGAGCCATAATTTAAAAAATTAAAACAGCTTTATAATGTAAAAAATTTGTCTAAATCTAATTATGTATTTTAATGTAATTTTGTCATATATATGCATTATCTTCATTCATAACCCCTTTAATACTATATATTAATATTAAATTGCATCAAATTAATATGCTAAAGTTAACAATTTTCTTATTACAAGTTTGTTTTTTCCCTCTAAATTTCCATCATAACAATACACAAATGTTTAGTTAAATATGCTTTGTTTTTGATTCAGTTGTTTACAAAAATTCTTGGCTCAAATAGTATAAACATGCCTCCTTGTTATCTGAATTGCTCTTGGGAAGATGGTGCTGAATTCCAGGCCACTTTGGCTGCTCACTCTTCCTAATTTGTTCTCTTCCTCCTGACCGTTCCCTTGTCTTTGGACACTTTTCTTCCCCAACTGCATTGGCCTGGCTTGCCCCTGTCCTCCTCCAGCTCTATGCCGAGTCCGACACCTTCTGCTTACCCTACCTGGATTTGTTGAAGTTTGATTTAGTTTTGTTTATAAATAACAGTATGTTTCTAATTGGATATTTTATCTTTTATTTTCTTTTAGGAATTTAAACTTTGGGATAATGAGCTGCAGTATGTAGACCAACTTCTTAAAGAGGACGTGAGAAATAATTCTGTCTGGAACCAAAGACACTTTGTAATTTCTAACACCACTGGCTACAATGATCGTGCTGTATTGGAAAGAGAAGTCCAGTTAGTGATCTCCTTCACTTGCTCACTCATTAAAAGGATACTTGTTTGCCTCCCATATGTGAGGTATTGGGGATGCAGCAAAGATCAAGACTGCCCCCAGTTCTACGCTCGTGGAACTAATGGGACAGAATACTTAGATGAAATGGAAAATAGTAAATTTACAAATACGTTTTATAGTGTACCTCTACTTTGAATGTCTAAACTTTCTTGAAATGTTGTTGCTACTACAGCTTGAGAAGAAATCGGATTTCCTAGTGTCTAGGAAGCTTTATTTTAAAACTATCTTATAAAATTCTTTTGGGTAGCAGCCCCCAGGTGCCATGTACTCCAGTGCAGGGTTTGAGGCCAGATGACCTTTGCTGTGGGGCTGTCCTGTGCACCGTAGCGTGTTCAGCGGCATCCGTGGCCTATGTGCCCTGTGCAGACCATCCTTGACTTAACAGTGGTTCGACTTAAGATTTTTTAATACACGTTCACTAGAAACCGACCAGGCTATGCTATGAGCTTCTGTAGGTTGGGTGTATTAAATGCATTTTTGACTTAAGTATTTTCGGTCTATGACGGGTTTATCAGGATGTAACGCTGTAAGTGGAGGAACATCTATCCATCAGTAGTAACCCTCCCCCAAGGCTGTGACAAACAGAAGGGCCCAGACAGTGCCAGATGTGCCCTCGGGAGCATAATCAGCCTCAGTTGAAAACTACCACTCTCGCAAGCCTATCGCAGCTGTGAGAGCTAGAGAATTTCTGAATTGGCATGAATTTACGTATTATACACACATAAACACCGATAGCCACCTCCTTTCTGACTTTTGTCTGTTTCGTCTCAGTGGGCTGTTTTAGATTTGAACGTGTTTGTTTTTTATAGCCTCCTGAGACCCTAGTCGGAATTTAATTAGAAAAGTTACTTGACAGCTGTGTGTTGTCTTTTGTACTTGCTGTTCTGTTGTGAGGATAGGGGGAAAGTGCTCTGCAGGAGAGCAAGGTGTCGTGCTTCAAAAGGTTCAGCGGTTTCCTTGTCAAAGGTAGAATGCTCCAGGTTATTTTGCCTTGAATTAACCCAACTAATAATCAGGGATTTCAAAATATTATATATTTCTTTTTTACTGTAGCCTACTACATTAGGTTAGGCCTAATAAGATAGTTAAAAATTGAATATGAAGAGTTGGGAAAATGCAGACTTCTCTCATAGCCTTTAAAGGCAGATCACTGGCTTTCTATTACCAAATAGAAATAAAAATAATCGCTTTGGCTGGTGTGGCTCAGTGAATTGAGTGCCAGCCTGCAAACCAGAGGCTCACTGGTTTGATTCCTGGTCAGGGCACATGCTGGGTTGCAGGCCAGGTCTCCAGTAGGGAGCATGTAAGAGGCAACCACACATTGATATTTCTCTTCCTCTCTTTTTCTATCCCTTTCCCTCTCTAAAAATAAAGCAATTAATTAATTAATTAAAAATTGAACAAAACTTAAAAAAATCAGCCAAGAATCTAAGAGGTTTTTTTATATGTAAGGTCTATTATACCCTTCAGATAGGTAGGTACAGGAAATAATTAAGATGCTAAGAGCAGCAGTTATCTAGAATTTAGTTTGTTAATAAAATTTTTAACTCTTAAGAATACAGATAGATATAGCTGATTATTTTCTGTAGTTTTTTTCCTTTTCTTCTAAAAGTAGTGCAGTCTAATTATGGGAGGAATTGTACTGACTTGTTTAAAATAAAACATCAAAATCTCTTATTCTCCCTCTTCCCACATTCCATTCTTTAGAGTGAGCTACAAGTAGTGTGAATCTCTTTCAAGCCTTACGAATACATTTGCAAACATGCCCAGCAGCCTGGGCAATATTTTATATACATTGCTTTTTTCATTAAATACATCATGGTCATGTATCCATTTGAGTACATAGTCTAGTAGCATTATTAATAATAGTTGCCATTTATCAAGCATTTACTATATGCCAGGAAATCTTATTTAATTCTCATAACACTCTGAGATACCTGATGAAGAACTTGAGACTCCGTGGTTTGCAATGTGCGTAGGGCACGTGGATAATAACAACTGATGAGACTAGGGTTGATGCCAGGCCGTCTGACATCCAAGTCCGTGTTTCAGCCATTAAAATGGATAATGCTTGAGTGCACATGTATAAATGAATTTTTTTAGGTTTGCCAGAGTAAAACTAAGAATCTTCTGTAAGGACTAGTTAATACCTGCAGGAACATGGTTTTACAAAAACTGAAAACACTAGGTCATGTAAAAGTAATAACGCTGAATCAGTTTATTACTGTTCTCTCCAAAGAAGAAATGCTCTTGTATCAGCACTGCGACAAAACCAAGATTACCAAACTGTAGTCGGTGTCTTACTTATTTGAGCAAGTAGATAGTGAAGCCATGTTTTGTAATTTTACTGGGTTTTTTTGTAACTGGGTCTGAATTATATTTAATAATAATCTGGCTCAGGGGAAGAGAAAAGTCGAGAATATCCATTTTGACTGGGAATCACATCATAGTTTACTAGTAACCTTGTTTTGGAATGTAAGAAATGGACATTTGCGCCCTGACTGGGCGGTTCAGTTGGCTGAGTGTCATCCCGTACACCGAAAGGCAGCAGGGTCGCTCTCCAGTCAAGGCACATACCCAGGTTGTGGTTTGGTCCCAGTCGGGACACGAATGGAAGGCAACCGATTGATGTTTCTCTTTCTCCCCCACCCGCCTTTCCTTTCTCTAAAATCAATAACCATATCCTCAAGTGAGGATTTTTTTTAAAAAAAAGAAATATACATTTGTGTTGGTTTCTTACTTTTATTCATTGTCTATATAATTTCCATGCTGTCTATTTTTTATTATAGTACCTAAGGTTATGTAGTTCTCCTTTATCAACGACTTTGACAGCATAAGTATATCTTGGACTTTTCCCCCAAGATTGCTTTAGCAGTAAAAGGAAAATCTTGTTTTAGCTGACACTTCCTTCAGAGGGAAAGCCTAAATTAAAGGAAATCTCCCTCATTAATTTCCTTTTCTGTTGTAAATTGAGCCTTCATATTAAGTGTCCTTCCGCAGAACTGGATACAAACCTATAATAGGGAAGAACTGTGTAAATAAGAATTGATAGCTGGAGACTGGAGAGATTTAGATAAGTCCCAGAATGATACCAAAGTCCACTGAGAGAGAGAAATGAAAGCACATGCCTGAGCTATGCCACCTCTTGTAAAACTGTTTCTAATTGTTGCACTGCTCTTAAAATTATATACGTATTTATTTGTGTTTTTTTTCTTACAGGTACACTCTGGAAATGATCAAACTAGTACCACACAATGAAAGTGCATGGAACTATTTGAAAGGGTAAGAGGTTGTTTTTGCTTCTTTTATATAAAATACACCTGTCAATATGATGCATCATGGAATATGTTCCATAATGAGATTCCAAAAGGGTACTAAATAATTTTCTGTATTCCTCTGAGAGCAGAAGTATGTTATGGTGACACCCAAGAACAGTGCCCTCTACCTCCCAAGCACATACCAGCACAGGGTAGTCCGTGAGTAACTGTGTTATGGCTAACACAGTTACAGCTGTGTTCATGAATCCTGCGGTCTTTGTCAAAGAGTGGGATACACACACTCGGTTTATGTTTGGCTCAGGAACACAGTAAGGCAAGGCCCACTGTTTATAATCAGGTTGCACCGAGGCGTAGCCAGCCTTTCTGTTTTTACTTCCAGAGCTCTCCTGTTACAAGTCTCACTTGTTAAACTGACGTGGTTTCACCCGCCTGGCCACTGACATGACCATTTTTCTTGCCTAACTGAGAGGTCTTAAAGAGCCCCAGGGGTACAGAGCCCCAGTATGGAGCCCAGTACCAAGCCCAGTCTCGCTGCGGGGATGTGGCCAGGGTAGGCTCCGCCAGTATCTGGACAGCAGAACAGAAATGGAACCATGTCATGAAGAAACAGAAACATCTCTCATGTGTTTTCCTTCGCTTTTCAATTTTAAGATTATCTATTTTTTGCTTTAATCTTGTGTGTTGCAGTTTCAGTTATAAATGATCACTTTTAAACTTCGTTATCTTTTTTTTTAAAGATTTTATTTATTTATTTTTAGACAGAGGGGAAAGGAGAGAGAAAGAGGGAGAGCAATATCAATGTGTGGGTGCCTCTCACACACCCTCTGTTGAGGACCTGGTCCACAAACCCCAGGCATGTGCCCTGACTGGGAATCGAACCAGTGACCCTTTGTTTTGCAGGCCAGCGCCCAATCCATTGAGCCACACCAGCCAGGGCCTAAACGTCATTATTCTTTTAAATTGATTTTACTCAATTCTGAATTATGAGAAAGCTCACATATAATTTAAAATTTTCATTTAGCTTCAGCCTCATTCATTCAAAATAAGTCTCCTTGTTTATTTCTCAGGGGCTAGTTCTTGATCTCTCTACTATTTTTGTTCTCAAAATTTAGAATAACCTTTTTTTAGGATTTTGCAGGATCGTGGTCTTTCCAAATATCCCAATCTATTAAATCAATTACTTGATTTGCAACCAAGTCACAGTTCCCCCTACCTAATTGCCTTTCTTGTGGATATCTATGAAGATATGCTAGAAAACCAATGTGATAACAAGGAGGACATTCTTAATAAAGCATTAGAGGTAAGCCAGTAGGACTCAGTGCTTTTATTTTGGGTTCTCAGAATGGGGTCTGCCCAGTGCTAACATGCATGCCCCTTTCATCACGGTTACTCAGAATTCAGTGCAGGGCTATTTCTGCTGCTGTGGGTACCGCCCATGTCACTACTGAACCTGGTATATGATTCTCGGGTGTGTCTCATCTGAGCACCATCTGAGTTGACCTGTGTTAGCCCAGAAGCATTTGCCCTAAAGTTGAATTACGCATTTTCTTTAACGAGTTTTTTGTTTTTCATTTTTAGTTATGTGAAATCCTAGCTAAAGAAAAGGACACTATAAGAAAGGAATATTGGAGATATATTGGAAGATCTCTTCAAAGCAAACACAGCACAGAAAGTGACCCACCCACAAATGGACAACAATAACACCCTCTAGAAGAACTTCATAGAATGCTTTTATTTTTTTAAGAGACTCTAACGCAGGAGTTTAAAACTAGAGCGACATTACTTTCGCCTGTGGTGTAAAACTTGCACAGGTATTGCTTTTTAACAAGAACTAAGTGTAATGTTCCCTGGGTGCTGCTGCTATTGTACTAGCTCTAAGTCATCTGATTCTTTTAAAGCAAAGTAATTTGGGGGGAGGGAGAAGAAACAAAGTCGCATAAAGGAACTTTTGTAGTCTTATCAACATTTAGTCTAATCCCTTAGCATCAGCTCCTCTGTAAATGGTTTGCGCATCAGGATTTGCAGCACTGATGACTGCTGGTATGTCACGGATATGAAGTAACTTAAATTTCCCTTCAGGAAGCAAGGAATGAAACTGTTACATTAGAGCTGTTATGTCACACTCACAGTATCTCGCTATCACTGTAACCAACTAATGCCAAAAGAATGGTTTTGTAATAAAATTACAGATGTATCCTAAAACAATGCCATAGTATTTTGATTTTTTAAATAACATTTAACTATATTTAAGGGACATTATCTCAGCTGAGAAAAGCAATTGAGAAAGAAAATACTGATACAAAATTATAGATACCAGAAACATGATTACATTAAAGGAAACGTTATTACAGCTTGAATTGGTCAGTTGACTACATGTAACAAAGTCCACTAAAGGAAGTTGAAACCCAAAGGGTTTATTAAGGTATATAGTTAGTTCACAGAATGACCACCCAACCCTCCCAGAAGTGATTCATCCCAAAGCCGAACTACAGAACTGGCCCATCAAGTCGCTGTTGCCTGTGCTGGGGTCAGGACCTGCTGAATGGGCCTGTCTACCTCTGCCACGTTCCATACAAGCACATCTTCCCTTCCTGTGTGATGCAGCTTCAAATTAAAGGCTCATTCTAGTGCATCTGATTGGAAAGAACCTAGATGACACCTAAAACTCTTAATTGCATTGTAATCTGGGAAATGTAGTTTACAGCTGTCCAGCTCCTGCAATTCAGGAAGACATGCTAGGAGGAAGTTGGAGTGTTAAGCTAGTTCTCTGCCTGCATGTAATTAAATCTCACTTCATCAGTAAAGAATTTTTGTTCAGTGTTCAAAGCACACTACATCTAAAATTATATAGAGTAGAAAAGTTACCTATTCTCAAGAATTCAGAAAAAATAATATTTTAATACTTTCTGGAGAAAATATGTGGCATGTTATTTTTAACATTTAACATGTTCTTGTTGTTTTTAGACTCCAGAAATCTCTGATTTTATTTTTTTAAGATTTTATTTACTTTTAGAAGGGAAAGGGGGGAGAAAGAGGAGAGAAACATCAGTGTGTGAGAGAGAACACTGATCAGTTGTCTCTTGCGGGCTCCCTGACCAGCTCCCTGTAAACCCAGACATGTGCCCTGACTGGGAATTGAACCAGCAACCTCTATGTTTGCAGGCCAATACTCAATCCACTGAGCGATGCCAGCCAGGCTGCAAAAATCTCTGGTTTTATATTGAAATTGTCATGAGGGTCTCCAATTCCAAAGGTTTCATTAAGGTATGAAAAGTGTATGAAGAAGTTTTCATAAGATAGCACTTATTCTCAAACTATCTTGTCAATGTCCCCAAATGGATTGGATTCAGGCCTGCTGACTCAGAGCTCATAGAGACTTTAGTAAAAAGCCTAATGGCAGTTTACATTGAGAAAAGTAACTGAAGCAGACCCAGGAGTTACATCAGCCTAGCCACTTGGCATTTTCTGCCTGAGGTTTAACAAGTTGGCAATTCATATATCAAAAAGTTGCTTAGCATGGAACCAGGTGAGGAGGCTCCATGATTTAAATGTGTGATAATTTTAGGCTTTGGTACTCCCAATGAGGACCATCTCCTAAAGGGCAATTTACACTGGACCAACAATTAAAATGTGGCCACTATTCACAGAATGTCATTTTTACTTGAAGGAACAACTGAAAACTGATTCTTCATACTTTGGATGGCTGGCATTCATTTTCTCAAAAATAAGTTAGTTTGTCACTTCAAGGAAAACAACTAAGTGTTTTGCCAATGATATAATTGGAAATTTCAGTTGAAAATTATAATCTACCACGGCGAGCTTGATAGCTTCCTAATACCTGTAGACTCGAATGAAATAAAAGTGATGATATTAGTGAGGGCCATCTTTTGATATTGTATAATTAAATATGTGAACAATTGGGAGATCTGCATAACTCAAACCAATATTTTCCAAGTGACCCATCTAATGTCATGTACATAGTTACATTGAAAATCCATCAACAATTTTATGCTTTCTGCATTCAACCACCAAACTTTTTTTAAAATCCTCACCCGAGGATATGTTTATTGGTTTTAGAGAGAGAGGAAAGGGGAGAGAAAGAAACATTGATTGGTTGTCTCCCTTAAGAGCCCTGACTGGGGATCAAACCTGCCACCTAGGTATTTCCCCTGACCAGAAATCAAACCTACAACCTTTTGTTGTACGGGACGATGCTCCAACCAACTGAGCTACCTGGCCAGGGCCAAACATTTTTTTAAAGAACTCAAGAAGAGTAGTCTTTTATATTTATACCGATACTTACCATTTCTGCTATTCTTTCATTCCTGATTTTCCAAGTTTCCTTCTGATATTTCCCTTTTATCTGAAGAGATTTCTTTCAGCAATTCTTTTAGAATATGTCTACTTGTTGCAAATTCTCTTAGTTTTCCTTCATCTGAGAAAGGCTTTATTTCACTTTTATTTCTGAAGGATATTTCTCTGGATATAGAATCCTGGGCTTACAATTTTTTTTCTTGAGAAACATTTTGCCACTTCCTTCAGCCTTTATGGTTTCCAGTGAGAAATCTACTGTCATTAGAATGTTACTCATCAGTAGGTTAGGCATCATTTTCCTTTGGCTACTTTCAACAGTTTTAGTTTGTCTTCGGTTTTCATTGATTTGACTTTGATGTGTTTGGGCATGGATATCTTTGGATTTTTCCTGTTTGCTCAGCTCATATCTGTAGCTGTGTGTTTTCACCAAACTTGGGACATTTATTTCATCAAATATTTTTTTCTAGCACTTTCTCTTTTCCTGTGGGACTCTTGATGACAGCATATTAGACCTTTTGTTCTTGTCCCAAATGTCATGGAGGCTCTATTCATTTTTTCTTCTTTTTCTCTCTGTTGGTTGGATTGGCTCATTTCCATTCATTGGTTTTCAAGTTCTCTCTCTCCTTTGTCATCTCTGCTCTGCTATTGGATCTAGCCAGTGAGTTTTTTGTTTTGGTTATTTTGCGATTTTAAAATGTTTGATTCTTCTTAATATCTTCTATTTCTTTTTTTAAAGATTTTATTTACTTATATTTAGAGAGAGTGGAAGGTAGGGAGAAAGAGGGAGAGAAACATTGATGTGTGAGAGATGCATCAATTGGTTGCCTCTCACACACCCCCAACTGGGAACCTGGCCTGCAACCCAGGTGTGTGCCCTGCCTGGGAATCGCACCGGCAACCTTTTGGTTCACAGGCCAGCACTCAAACCCACTGAGCCACACCAGCCAGGGCTAATATTGTCTATTTCTTTACTGATACTTACTATTTTAACTTTTGTTTCTAGAGTGTTCGAGATTGTTTTGAGCATTTTTTATAATAACTTTTAACATCTTTGTCAGATATTCCAACATCTGCGTCATCTTGTCATTGGTGACTGCCAGTGGTCTTTCCTATTCAAGCTGAGATTTTGAAGATACTTCATATGCCTAGTAATTTGGGGTTGTATCCTGGGAATTTGGAATATTATGAGATTCTGATTCTTGTTTAAATCTATGGAGAATGTCAATATTTTTATTTTAGAAAGTGTTTGCCATATCTGGGTGTAAGCTGAAAGTTCTAAATCTCCTTCTGTGCTATGTTCCAAAGTCAGTTCAGTTTTCAAGTTCATGAAGTGCTCTTTGGATTTGTCTCGTATGTGCGTGACTCAGTAGTTAGTCTGGGACCTGAGCAGAAGTCTGCCGCCCATGGACACCAGTCGAAAAGTCTTTGGTCTGCCAGTGAGCATCCGGTATATGATGGGGTGAGCCCAAGAGTTCATAAAAAACTTCATGGAATTGCTTTCCTGATCTCCCTTTTCACTTTCGTCCCCGTACTTTCCAGTTGCCTGGGGTTCCTCATTTTAGTCCTCTGGCCAGAAGCCTCCCATTTCAGGTGAGAAACTGCCCACTTCCACAGCTGTGCCACAGCAACGGGAAAAAACAGAAAAAGCAGCAGATTTTGTCCCTGCCCTCTTGGAGTCACAGATGCACTGATGGAGAGGAAGTGCACGCTCTTCCGGTTTTGGCTCCTACTTTTCTGTTCCCAGCCACGTTTGCTCCTACGCTGCTCCTGCCACAGGTTTATTGGGAGTTGGGGTGCAAGGGAATTAAGTAAAAAGGAAAGAAAACAGAATACTTTTCTCCAATCTCTCTGAATTTTAGGAGTTGCCCTTTCTGCTTTATAAGCCAGAACCAGAGGCTTTCTCCAGGGCATCTTTCTGCCCGCCCCCCAACCTTCCACCCCCACCCCACAGCCTCGGTGCTTGCTTCCAGGTTTTGGGCTGTGTGAGTTCAGACCAGAGGAAAAACAGGAACATCATGACCAGTCAGTGGTGCGTGGAAGTCCAGTGACATTCACTTTTCAGAGACCCCAGACAACTGTGCGAAGGATTCTTGTCAGGTTTTCTGGTTGTGTTCAGTGGGAAAGAAAAGTTGGCATGTGTTTGCTCCACCTTAGTAGGAATGAGCCCTCTTGTCCCTTTTGGACTCTCTCCCTCATTAGCTTTTACAGATTCTCTGTTCTTTACAAAAATTACCTCTAGTCCTGCAATTACAGTTTCCAAGAGCTTAGCTTTGGCTCTCTTTTCTGTGTGTTCTCAGAACAGCCTTCTCCAGAGCATCACAGGACCCTCTGAGGGGGATCATTCCTGTATACACTGATTAGTGTCCACTCACCAGAGATGCAAAGTCCTGCTGGGCAGTAACTTGGACTGCCACTCCATCTCAAACTTCTAATGTCTGCTCTGTCAGTGATGCTACTGTGGTTGCACCAGAAACACCCCTAAAGCCATGTCCAGTCACTTCTGCTAGAAAGTGATTCTCTGTACCTATGCAAAATCACCAAGAGAAACCAGGGGGCTTGTGGGGCAAAAATGGGGTTAGAGACACAGCAATCAAAAACTCACCAGTTAGTTTAAAAGAGACAAGAACTCACAACAGCAACACAGTTGTGCACATCACAGCTGCTGACCTCGGAAAACAGCTGCAGCTTGCCTGTGGGAGTGGCACTGGAGGAGGCGTTGCAGCTGGGGAGTTGCTGCGAACTGATGGAGGCAGGGCTATCCAAAATTGATCTGGAAGCTGCGACACCGGATGTGGATGAGTGTGGCTCAAACCCCCACGGGAACTGAAGACTCTGGTAGGTGTTGAAGGGCAAGTATGTGTGTTTTGATTGTTCCTATTCAGTGTGGCTCAGCCCGTGCAGTGTTCTGCTCCCCCAGCATTACTCCAGCGTGAAATTACACACAAATGGGAAATCTGTGCAATTCTCAAATGATTTCTCAATACATCAATCTTATTGCAACAAATTTGCTTTTTAAAAAGTGTTATAGCAGAACTGACTGCACTTTGTTCATTTCTTTCCTCATTTCCTGTCTTGTCAGTTAACTCCTGATGATTTTTCCAAAGTTTCTCATCTCATTCATCTCCTTTTACGTTCTTTAAAAAAGTTATTTAATAGACTTGTTTCAGAATCCTTCCTCTAATATATATCACATATTGATACCAGGCTCGTCTTTCATGTATATACACACACATGAAGTAACACATGTTAATTACATAAACTTTAAGAAATACATATGAACCAAAAGAAAATTTCAATTGTCCAACCATTTCATATATTGTGGTTATCACAAATAAAATATAATTTTATATATAGTAGTTATACAGAATTAATAAAATTAGTTGATAGAATTTTATTTATAGTGGTTATATAGAATTAATAGAATTTTTTATATAGTTGTTATTTTTTAAAAATGGGATTACTTCCTCACCCTTAGCCATAGCTTATAAATATCCTTTCATGTCAGAACATATAGATCTGTAGCATTTTTTTTATTGTGGTGAGATACATTTACCACATAACTATACATTTACATTGTTATGCAACCGTCACCATCAAATATCTTGAACATTTTCATCTCATAATGAAACTCTGTACCCATTATACCAACCACATCATTTTTAATGGTTGCATGGATGAAATTTCTTTCAGAAAGCCCTATTGTTAAACATTGAAGGTTTTTTTCTTTCTGTTACAAAGATCCTTTATCAACAACACTCCAGTGAGATCTTTTGCACAATTATTTCCGCATGGTAAATTCCCAGAAAGGGGATTTGCTAGGGCCCATTATACACAGGTGGACTTGGTACAGGTATGCAAATTTACACTCATGCGTGGGTGTGGGGAAACGTTTAGAGTCTACATCAACAGTAGGCATTACCATGCTTTTTGCTACTTGCCAATCTGATAGGCAAATAGCTTCAAGTTATTTTTAATTTTCATTGTTTGGATTACCAGTACAGGCTCGGTTTTTCAACGTACATCATGATAGTTTCTTGATTCCAAACTTGGAAAATTTGTCAGTGTGGAAGATAACACTTTTGTTTAAACAAACAAAAAGTTACATAATCCTATGCCGAACTTTCAATGTCGCTACCTTTCCTCTAGCATTTTCTACCTGTTGAGCCTTCCAGCTTCCCGCCCCCTTTCCAGTGTTCCTCCTTGGGAGCCCTTGAACGTGAGAAGCTCAGCTTTCCTTCTCCGGGCTAAGCCTCTTCCCTTCCACCAGCGGTTTTCAACCTTCAACGCATCAGCATTGCCCAGAGGCCTGGTTAAGCACAGACCCACCGCCCCAACCCCCTAGGTTTGGGACGGAGCCGAGAACGTGCAAGCCTACAGTTTCCCTGGAGGTGTGAAGCATCAGCATTTGGTCTGAGGACCACCCTTTGTAAACCATGACTTTGCACCGACAGGGAGGTTTTTAAAGGGACTAGACGTTACAGCTCCTCTCTACCGTACGTAGCACCAGGCTGGGCGTCTGAACTAAAACTGTGATAGGTCAACACATCATCTACTCTCCTAGAAAAGAAGCCAGCATAGGAGACTGACCCGTGGGTGCACCTAGGCTGGAATCTGCGAGGCGCTCTAACTCCTCTGCGATGAGGTGTCGGGTGCTCGGGGCCTGCGGGCGGTGGACACCAGGGGGCAGCCTCGCACTCGTCCTGCCCAGGCTCGTTTCCGGCCGCGCAGGCGCAGAAGGCTGCGTGCCCGGCCCAGGGCCGCAGGTAGGCGCGGCGGATCGAGGAAAGGATGGGGGCACAGCGTGCAGGAAAGTGGCTGGGCGCTCGGCGGGCGAGAGACAGGTGCTGCGGGTCGGGTGCAGAGGGCAGCTCGGCCTCCTGCGGGGCTCGTCCGTGGCCCGGCTCGCATCCCCCAACCCTAAGCCCTGGCAGCCCTGCGTGCCTCTTGGGCGGCTGGACCGGAGTCCAGCTGGAGGCCAGGCTGGCCCGGGACAGCCGGCGCCCACCCTCCTGGTCCCCTCTGTACCCCGCCTGGAGCGCGAGCTGGACATGAACTAACATAACAGGCTTCAGGTCCTTCTCCCAGGCGTTTATTCTGCACGCGATCATTCGTGCCAGCTCTGCTAGCGGCCTCTAGGTGCAAGCTCTGTGTTGGGTGTAAACATACGCTGCTCTTTTTTTATTGAGACATTTTTATTTAGTAGTCCTGTCTTCTCCATCCCTTATCATTACTGTATAGAACCTTAAGGCTGAGTCAGCATCCGGAATACTGAAAACAATTATTTTAATGGCATTCCTCTCTAAATTGTATTGAGTGACACTAATCCATGTCGTCCTTGGTTGTATCAAATTTTTGTAAGTTAGTAAAAGCTAGTTTTGATCTATTGCTTTTCTTCTTTTTTAAAAAATTAAACCGTGAGTGTAGAGTGGTGGTTCCCAGTCTTTTCCCCGTTTATCAGCTTTTTCCTGTGAATGTCAGGAATCCTTTTTCTCTAAACAGTGCCAGAATTTCTCCTACCCAGCTGGACCCACAATAGTTACTCCTTAACTGGCTTGGGGGTTTTTCCTCGCAACTAGTATCTCTGCTTATTTCTGGGCAAGAAATTTACTTCAGCCACACAGCTTATATCCCAGGCTTTGGGTAGCCTTCTCCAGAAATAAGCCTTTGAAAGAAGAAAGCCCATCAGGTGTTGAGGGGGGCTAAAAAGCCTTTAAGAAATGTGCTTGTGTGGTGAAAATAAAACAGGTACGGGAACTAAATGCACCAGTGATTCTCAAACTTTAACGTGCGTCTAAATCACCCTGAGAACTTATCAAAACAGATTTCTGGGGCCCACCTCAGAGTGTCTGATTCGGGAGGTCTGGGGAGAGGTCTGGAGCCAGGATAAGAACTTGCATTTTTCGTGAGTTCCCAGGTGATGCTGCTGCTGTAGGTCCTGGGACCAGAGCTTGAGAACTGACACCACCAACCTGTGGATGGTGGTTACTTCCTGGGAGGGAGCAGTCTAGGGTTGGGAGGGGTCCACAGGGCTTCAACTATGTGTGTAATATTTCATATCTTTAAAAAAAGGTCTTTTAAAAATGTGATGCAGTGTTACCTGACAAAGCTGAGCGGATGTCCTAGTTTTTATTTTTCTGTGCTTGAAACATTTCAGAAAAGGAAAAAAAAGGTCCTGTTTGCTGTGTGGAGAATGGATTGGAAAAGAGAAAGTGGGAGACGGTGTAGGGAACTGTTGCAGAAGCCCAGGTAAGAGATGCTGGTGGCTTAGGCCAGGGTTGGGGAGCAAGAAAGGGGAGAGGTGAACAGGTTTGAGCGACATTTGGGTAATAGAATTGACTGTGTGCGGTGATTGGTTGGTTTAGTGGTTAGGGCAGGGAGGAATCAAGTCACCTGTTTTGTGAGTTGAGGGAGGGGGTGTGCTGTATGACTGTCACAGAGAGGGAACCCTGGAGAAGGGGCATGTTGTGGACAGGAGAGACACAGCCCAGACCTGGAAGAGCCTGCTGAGTGAAGCATAGAAAGATTTGGGCCGCTGTAGAGACTTGGAAGTCAGTATTTACGTGGCTGTGAAAGCGTGTTTGTCGATGAGATTACCTAGAGGGAATGCAGAGGAAGGCCCTATGGCCTGCAGCAGACCCAGAGGAGCATCATCACCTATGGCGGGGCGTGGCCAACTAGTGCCCCACCTGTTTTTGTATAACCTGTGAGTTAAGTGCTTTTTTTTAACCTTTTAAAATATTGGGGCGGGGGGAGTTAAAAGAATAATCTTTCGTGACACATGAAAACTATGCAATTTCAGTGCCCGTGAATAAAATGTTATTAGATACAGCCATGCACATTTGTTTATGGAGTGTTTGGGGCTGCTCTTGCGTTCTGGTGACAGAGCGAATAACTGTGTCAGGGACAGTACGTGACCTCTCATCCCTTTGCACTCTGCTCAGCCTACCACCAGTCCCAGTGATGCGGTTGTCTCAACTTCAGCTCTGGCCCCTCAACCTAAATAGTTACCATCTGGACCTTTACAGAAAAAGCTTGCTGGTCCCTGACCTGACGTCTGAGTGAGACACACCTGGTCAGCTTTAACTGCTGTAGAGGAGAGATGGCAGTTGTTTTACTCGTTTTTCAAGAGCACCTTCTGAGGACCGGGACCAGTGGAAGGAGCTCAAGAGACTGAGGGCTGAGTGGTAAAAGTCGTCATAGTTTCAGTTGAAGTCCTTGAAGATGACAGAAGGGACTGGAGAGAAAGATGCAGGCCTGGAATCTGTATGAGAAAGGGGAGCAAGTGACTGTTAGAACGTTGCTGGTTGCTAGGCAGAGCTGGGGAGACCGAGGTGGTGGGGTGAGCAGATGGCATCGCTTCCAGAGAAAGAGGTTGATGAGTGATGCTGGAGCCAGGGTTTACCGGGCACCTCTTAATGACAGTAGAGCTAAGCACAGCAGCCCTTTCTTTAAGTAAGTAGGAAAAGCACACGGAATTGTGGGGGAGTCCATTATTTCTAAAGTTTCCTGCTTGGAGAGGAGCAGTGTCACTCTGTCACCCTTGACCTGTAGCTTCGCTGGCCTGGGTAACGGGAAGAATAGACTTGTCATTTACTGAGGTTGCAAACACTGTGAGAACAGCGATTTGGGCGGGCAAGAGCAGGCGCTCAGTTTGGGGGCTATTTTTCTCTTTTAAGTTGGATATTCACTTACTGTAAAATTTGCTACTTTAAAGGGTACAACCAGTGATTTTTAGTATACTTACCACCATTACTGCAGATTCTTCAACATTTTGTCCAGAAGGGAATCCTGTATCCACCAGCAGCCACTCCCCACGCCCCATCGCACCCAGCCCCTGCCAACCTCCAATCTGCTTTCTGTCTCTATGGATTTGCCTGTTCTAGACATTTCATATAAATGGAGTCAGATCATACGGGGCCTTTTGAGTTTGGACAGGTGGGTTTTTTTCAGTCTTTAGCTACCACTGCTGTGAACATTCTTCTACAAGTGTTTACATGAATGTGTTTTCTTGGGTATATACCAACCAGTGGATTTACTGGTTGATACGGTAACTTTTTGTTAACTTTAAGGATCTGCCAGACTGTTTTCCACAGTGGCTGCACCATCTTACATTCCCACACGCAGTGCATTAGGGTTCCTGTTTCTCCACATCCTTGTCAACACTTGTTATTGTCTGACGTTGTTTACAGCCTTCCTGTGGACGTGTGATGAGCTTTGTTTTTCCCTGATGACTAATAGGGTTGAGCATCTTTCCACCTACCTATTGGCCGTGTGTACATCTACTTCACAGAGATTTCTGTTCAGGTTCTTTGCCCGTTTTGAAATTGAGTTATTGTATTTTTGTGTTGAACACAAATACTTTTGAGTTGTCCTTCAGATATCTAAATAGAGATTTCAAGGAAGCAGGTCTAGAGGTCTGAGAAGGCTGGACATTTGGGAACGGGCAACAGGTGGAGATGGGAGAGTCCTGAGTCCAGATGGATCACCCAGCCCTGTAGGCAGTGAGTGAAGAGGTCACATCTGAGCCTGGGGCAGGGGCAGCCACCAGGGTGCAGTCCCTGGGATCCAAGGAAAGAAAGCGGTCGAAGGAGGAGGGAGCGATCGGCCATGCCAGGTGCTGCTGAGGGGTCAAGACCAGGACCGTGAATTGACTGTTGTGTCTACCATTGTGGAGGTCACCCCGATAGGGTCCATGTGGGCAGAGCAGCAGTGATTTCAAGAGAATCGGGGGACAGAGGTGGATATAATGAGTGTAGAGAGTTTTTAAAGGCGTTTGCAAAAAGGGAAGAGAGAAATAAAGCAATGAGTGGAGGGGAAGTAGGGTGACAGGGGGTGGGTGTTTGAAATGGAGGGGGAAGTCAGGGCATACTTGTCACGATTGAGGAGAAGGCACCCAGGAGCAGGTGGGCAGGGAGGGGTCTGCGCAGGCCCGGGGCTGGAGTGTCCGGCCTGTTTCGTTCAGAGCCACAGAAAAGATGGGTTGGGGAGCAGGAGCCTGCAGGGTGGTGTGGGGGCTGGTGGCAGTGCTCTCCGATTGCTTCTGTTTGTTCAGGGATGTAGGAAACGGGAGCATCAGCTGAGAGAGAAGGTGGGGGTGGAGGTGATACAGTTTGAAGAGAGGGAGACCTAGGCCACGGGAAGGAACCTGTCAGTTTTATTGACCCACTGTGCTGAGTGACCCGCACAGCATTGGAACCTGGTGTCTCAATCAGGGAACAACAGAGTTGTTACCGAAGTCGGGGGCAGGCGGCATTTAGGGAAAACCGAAATGATGCTTTATGGTGATGGGCCCAAAGGCAAGCAGCGCTGTCTGTGAAAAGGTCAAGATCTGGTCTGGATTGCACAGGGACCCCAGGGTCTGGTTTTCTGGGAGACTGCAAAGTCACATAGCTATTCAGCATCCTCTCCAGACAAGCTGATGGGGCTTCACGACAGCAGTTGGGCCACAGCAGGTCTTCCCTGTAGCCTTGGCACCGTCCTAGGACTCGAGAGCCGGAGGGAC
This sequence comes from Desmodus rotundus, assembly GCF_022682495.2. Lineage (NCBI taxonomy): Eukaryota > Metazoa > Chordata > Mammalia > Chiroptera > Phyllostomidae > Desmodus > Desmodus rotundus. Next base: position 26,216,471 of record NC_071399.1, read on the forward strand.
ACCCAGACCCAGGGAGGGCCCCTGGGGGAGGCGAACCATTTCTACTGTTGCCATTTGTCTGTGTGCGGAGTTTCCATTTTTATTTAACAAACGTTCTTGGCACTTTGTGGCAGAGTACTTTCTAACCAGGGCCGGGGCCAACCCGAACGCCGACCGACCCAGGTGTCTGGATGGAGACCTGAACCGGCAGAGGGAAGACGTACCTAGGAGGTGATGCTTCCTGTCACACGCGTCTCAGAACCAAGAAGTGCAGGGTCAGTTCTGTCATTCCTGTCCCCGTACCTCTAAGTGCTTATATTCAGCTGGCACACACTGGTATGGCCATATCCCGTGTTGAAATACAGACACAGTTCCATTCTGGTTCATGAGTAGCCTCTGCCTCAAGCACCCTGAGTGGCAGGCACCCGTGTCCAGGGTCCTTCCCCAGCCCTCTCCCCTCCCACGCCTCCCCCACCCAGCACCTACAGCTGTGGTGCCTGCAGCTTCAGCACAGTCTGCACCACTCCGGTGCCAGAGCCCAGAGCCAGTGCGGTTGGTTCTGTGAGTAACCGCGCCTTCAATGGCCACCTAGTGTGCGGTCACCCTCTCCGCATCTGGCCACCACTGTTCTAGCTCACACATTCGTCAGCTCTTACCCTAGGTTGTTGCCAGGGCCTTCTAAGCAGCCTCCCAGGCTCAGTCCCTTCCACCCCTGCTGAAGAGCAGCCTTTGCTGCTTAAAAACATGAAGGAGCTTTTGAGTGCCTTCCAAGGAACATCCCAGCTCCTTAGTTGCGATCGAGAGCATTCCAGCCCCCACCCACCACCCTAGTGAGTCTCCTGCTGCTCTCCGTTGTCCACCTTCTGTCCCAGCCCCACTGGGCTGACATCCACACTTCCATCGTGCTCACTCTTCATTGACTGTGCGCTCAGTGCAAGCACTGTGGGAGGGTCCGAGACAAAACCAGACGCACACCAACCCCTCCCTCCTAACGGAATCTAGGGAGATGCACCCGGACTATGGGTGTAACCGAACATTCTGATTCTGTGAGCTGCTGACCCTGAGCACAGCCTACGAGCCCAGTACTCAGTGCCCTCTCTCACCCTCGATGGCACAGAAGTGCAGGGTCCTTGAGAATCAGAGGCACAGAGGGTGTGTCACCTTCCACCCCTCATCATCCAAACACGTTAATGGAAGTAAAAAAACAGCTGTTATTACTTGTCTCATTTTATATTGTAGGAAGCTGCAGAGGATAACAACATGGAAAAGAAGCCCCGGGAAGGCAGAAAAGGCGCCCCCCACAGAGAAGCGCCCCCCGTGGTGGGGCTGCTGCTGGCCATGGCCCTCATGAACGTGCTCCTCTACCTCTGCCTCGACCGGCTTTTCATTTCCCCTGGGCATGCGGCCCTGGGCCCCAGTCCCTGTCCTCATGGCTCCTTCAGGATGGGACAGATGAAAACCTGCGAGCCCTGGCTGTCCTGCCAGGAGCTGAGGACAGAAGTGAGGCAGCTGAAGCGCGTTGGGGAGGGAGCCGTGAAGAGGGTGAGTGCCTGGCTAACTAACTTCTGGGCTGCTGCCCCACGCTGAGGGGGCTACAGGGGGGGTGACCCTTGGGGAAAGCAGCCTGGCATTCGGTGTTGAAAGCCATCAACATGTTTGTACCCTTGTGCCCAGCAATGCACATCTGGGGCTTTACCTGATACCATAATCCAGGGGAAGGAAAAAGCTAAATGTTTAAAGGGGTACTTTGCTTTTGTAGTAATAACCAACTGGAAGTAATAACTATAGTGGGACGGTTCATTAAATTATGGTCCAGCCACTTGATGGAATATTCTGTAACCATTAAGTGTAGTTAGGAACTTGGGCAATAATATGAAAAAATTTCCCAATGATAAGTGAAAAAAGCAAAATATGAAATTGTTGAACATACTGTTTCCAACTGCAAAATTACGTATTTATGTAGAAAATATAAAAATGATAGAAATTATGCTACAGTGAAGGAGGGTTATGGGCAATTTTTTCATTCTCACTATTCAAACTCTGTGACAGTGTGTTGGTGTCTAAGTTTTTAATTTGAATAAGGGAAACCAAAGGGGCGAATTCACTTCTCAGACAGAAGCTTTGAGAGCCCTGGTCTCGTCGGCCGGGGCTGTGCTGCAGTTCGGGGTGTCATTCCTGTGGCAACCGGGGCTTGTGAGATGCTCCGGAAGCCAGTGCAGGGCTGCTGGAGAGACAGTTCCTTTGCGAGGCTGCACTGAATGCCTGGTAAAGAGAAGGAGGAGCGGAAAATGCATCCATGGGCCTGCAGCTTGACCAAGTGCTGGTCCTCATTTTGGGAGACCGGGGAGCCATGGCTGCTGATTCCAGGTTTGCAGAAAGGAGACATCTGAAAGGAAGAAGTCAGACAGGGAGAAGGGACAGGCATTTATGTAAAGTAAAACCGTAAGACAAGGTAACTGGTTCCTGTAAAGATGTGCTCATTTCATTGTTATATGTCAGGGGTGCCACGGTGAATGAAACAAAGGCCCTCGGAGCTTGCCTTCTACTGGGGGAGTCAGACATCCAGGCAACGAGAACAGTGTGTAATGAAGTATGTCCGAGACATGTGCTGCGAAGACAAAGAGCAAGTGGCAGGCTGGTTGCTGTAGGTGGCCAGAGCCACCTGAGAGCGAGCTGTGTGGATGTTTGAGGACAAGATGTTCCAGTAGGAAAGATGGGGGCCAGCAGAGGCCCAGGATGCACTGGCTTTGTTGTCTGGGGACCAGGAAGGACCAGTGTGCCTGGAGGCAGGATGAGGAGTAGCACACGATGTCCAGAAGGACCTGAGGTGCCTGGTCCGGCGGGGCACCTGTCTTAGTTGATGATCTCGTTACCTAAGTTATTATGGAATAGAAACCACCCAGAGGAAATTTCCTCATCTTCCTATCAGTGGACCTTGAATCTTCCAGCTCAGGTGTGGTCCCCCTGACTTCTCACAACTTCCCTCGTTTCAGCTTTTCCCTGTTCCTTCACCGTCTTTCCCACTCTGAAGAATGTTCCTGCTGGTGCACAAACACACAGTCTTTTAAAAAAGAACAGCCTGGCCCTGACTGGTGCGGCTCAGTTGGTTGGGTGTCATCCCACAAACTGAGACGTCATGGGTTTGATTCCCAGTCATGGCATATGCCTGGGTTGCAGGTTCGGTCCTCAGTCAGGGAACATGCAAGAGGCAACCTTTCAATGTTTCTCTCTCACATTGATGTTTCTCTCCCTTTCTTTCTCCCTCCTGTGCCCTCTCCCTGGAATGAAAAAAAATAAATAAATAAAATTTTTTTTAAAAGTGAAAAATCAAGCCATAAAGTGAGAAAAAAACATTAAAAAGAAAATAAAAAAGAATATCCTCTTCTATTGATTCCCTCTCCTATAGTAAAACTGCCACAGCGTGGTCTCTCTTTCCTCCGCTCCCATTCATTCATCTGTCCGCTTCCCTGTGGCTGCCAAACTCTGCCCCTGCTATTATGCAGATGCCAGCAAATTTTAGGTTGGACGTTTCTGTCTTCCTCTAGTTCCTTCTCGCAGCCCTTGTTCCAGCTGATTTCTCTGTCCTTGCAACCCTGGGTCTTCTAGCTGCCGCATGTTTTTCGTTTTCTCCCCCCTCACTGGCCACTCCCGGTTACTCTCCTCCGTTCCCCATCTTGCCACCAAATCAGCAGTTTTTAATCAGAGGCCATTCTGCTCCTTGGGGACATTCAGCAATGAGTAGAGACACCTTTGAGGTTGTTACACTGGGGGCAGAGGAGGTGCCATGGCCTCCAGTGGGGAGAGGCCAGGGATGCTGCTAGGTGTCCTGCAGCGCACGGCCAGCCCTCACCCTCCAAACCTAACACCCGGCCCAGACGGCAGTAGCGCTGATGGTGGGAAACCTTATTCCTTTGGTTCCTTCCTGGATCCTCTTCTTTGTCTTCCTTAGATACACTGTTAGGTGATTTAATCTAATTCCATTGCTTTAAATACATGGTAGATGCTGGTGACTCCCAGATTTACATCTCTACCCCATACCTCTCCCCTGAGCCACAGGTTGATTTATTTACTCCTCAACGATTGGTTCCACACCTCTACTTGGAGGTCTTTGAGCATCTAAGTACATCCCGTTTGGAACTCTTAATGTCCTGCTCTGAAACCTGTCCTTCACCCACCCAGTTACTCGAGCCAAAACCTGGGAACCATCTTCCCCTTAACCAAGCCAAGAGCAGGTTCCGTCGGTCATATTTGAACACATGTCCGAAACTTGTTCAATAACCTGTGTGCCCTGACCCATTTTCATCAAGGCGCCGTTCGCTCTCACCCTGGAACAGGCCTCCCTGCGTCCACTTTGCCCTTCACCACACACCAGGCAGAGCCACTTCCAAACACAATTCACACCCAGCAGCTCGCTTCCTTCAAACTCCTTGGTGGCTTCCCACTGTGCTTAGGGAAAAAAAAACCCAACCCCCTTCCGGGATCTGGGCCCTGCTGCCTCCTGAACTCACCCCAGACACCCTACTCCCTGCCCTGCACTCACCCTAGCCTTTCACTCCTCCATCAAAAAGCCCTTTCTCAACGCAAGGCCTATGCAGTTGCCTTTCTCTGCCTGAAACTCTTTCTCCACCCCTGACACAGCCAGCTCCTCATCATCCAGGTCTCAGCTCTGGTATCTGGTCTCCCTTGTCTAAGAGGCTTTCCCTGATCGCTGCACCGCCCTCCCTCCCCGTGCCCCCATCTAATCCCCATCCTCATGAACTTCTCATATGTCTTCTGCTGCTGTGTCTCACAATTGTAAGTTCCCCAAGGCGTCAGAGGGCCAGTCCTCGGCATCTAGCCCAGTGTGCTTCAGAGAACACATTTACTTGTCTCTATATTTTGTTTTAGTTTTTAGTCTTTATTTTTATTTTTTTAATTTATTTTTTTTTCACAGTATGCATTTTAGGGGCTGGCCGTCCAAGGCTCATTTATTGAATCCTCAGAAACTAAAGTAATTGGCCGAGCTTTGATGGCTTCCTCACTGCACAGACGCCCTACCAGCACCCTCTCTCCCCAGTCTGCGTGTCTGGGTTTGGGTTTGGAACTGCCAGGGCGTGTGCCCTCAGCCTGAGCAGTGCCGTCAGTTGTTACATGAATTACATATTTTGAAGAACTGCCCATTTCTCAGTCTCCTTTGCAGGGTTCACCTCCTCACCCCACTTAACCTTGGACCTTCTTCTCCTCCCGTGTTCGTGCCCTGGGTGGCCTTATCCAACCACAGGCCTTCATCTGCAGCTCAGACCTCTCTCCTGGACCGTCTAGACTTTTCTGTCCAGCTGCCCACCCCACAGCTCCACTTGGATGCTAGAAAGGCCTCTCACACCGAGTGTGCCCCAGATCGCTCCCTCAGCTGGCTCTTCCTTCACTCTCCCATAGCAGGGAAGGACAGCTCCTTCCGTTCAGGAGCTCGGGCCACCAGTCTGGGAGACATCCTTGACTCCTTTTTCTCTGGCATCCACCTCCCATCTTTTAGCGAGTTGTCATGTGTGTGAACTCAGAAGAGATCGAGATTTGACCGCTCCTGAGACTTCTCCTCGAATCCCTCCTCCCCACCCACGCCACCATCATCTTGTTCAGTGACCTCCAAGTGGCCTGTGCTTCCGCCCTTGTCCTCCTCCCTTCCCTTCAGTCTCTTCTTGGCACAGCAGTGAGAATGCTGCTGTTAGCTGCTACATCAGCCAGGGTCCCTCGTCTGCTCACATCCTCCGGTGGCTCCCTGTCTCACTCTGGGTAAAGGCCAGAGTCTCTTCAGCAACCAAAAGGCCTCACAAGGTCTGCGCCCCTCACCAGCCCCTGTTCCCTTCCCTTGCTTGTTGCTCCACAGCCGCCCTGGCCTTACCGATTGGCGGCCTCTGGGCGCACTCTCCCCGCAGCCTTTGCCCTGGCTAGGCATGTGGGTCTTTTTTTTTTTTTTTGCATTTGGGTCTTTCTGTCTGGCGTGTGGTTCCTCCCAAGATTTTGTGGCTCCTTCCTCTCCCTCCTTCAGGTTCTTGCTCAGTCATCACCTCAGCGAGAGCTTCCCCGACACTATGTAAAATTGTAAACCTCTCCAGTTTTTCTCCAAAGCACATTTTACCTTCCAATATTCTTCATACATTTCCTGTTTATTTTCTCTACTGTCTGCCTCCTGCACTAGAATGTAAATTACATAAGAGCAGGGATTTATTTCAGTTCTTTGATTGACACAAAAACAGTTGGCCCTGGAACAATGCAGGTTTGAACTGCATGGGTTCTCGTACATGTGGACTTTTTTCAATTAATCCACGCTGTTCAGTTGGCCTCAGTTCAAACTCAAGTTGTTGTTGGATGCATTGGCAGTTGGGAATCTGTGTACGTGGAAGGTCGACCCAAGTTACAGGCGGGTTTTCGACTGCGCAGGCGGCCGGCAGTTCTAACCCCTGCATTGTCCTGGGTCATCTGTACTTGTTAAATGGAAGACAGATTTGACTGCATAACAATTACGTTCTTTGATTACCAAAGACCATATTAACTAAGTGAATTATTTTCTAAAATTTGTCCTATACATTTATAATAAGGGATCACCTGGATAATACGTGAAGAGCTCCTAGAAATTAATAAGCACAAAGCAAACAACCGTATAGAATGTTGGATAAAGGACAGTGAACATCTTTTCCGCAGAAGATGTAACAAAATGCCAATTAAGATGAAAATGCTCAGTGTCAGTAATCAGGGAAGTTGAAATTGGAACCGTAAGGTGTTTTTGATCCCTCAGATTGGCACAAATTGCAAAGACTGATAACATCTAGTGGATTAGGCCTGTAGGAAATAAGACTCTGGCACACACCATTGGCGAGAGCCATGCTGGCACAGACTGTGGAGGGGACTGAGGGCTGTACCCGTTCCCCACCAGGAGGCCGCCTACCACCCAGCCTGTAAAGCTCCTTGCAGATGTGAGCAGAAATGTAAATATAAGGCTATTCATTGTAGCATTATTGTTAAGAAGAAAAAATGGGAAGTAATTTAAATGTCCATCAAGTCTTCAGAAGTAGATCACGGAAGATCGCGTTATAGGTCCATACAAAATTACAGAGCTGGGTGGGAAAGAGGACCCAGTTCACTACCTGGTTTTTTCTATTAATGAATCGCCCTTTGCAGATCCAAAAGAAATCTTCAAAGTCCTCTAGCCAGCCTCCATTTGATACAATGTTTCTGAGTTCTTTTTAAAAACTGTTTTAAAATGTAAAAGTAATATATATTCATTCTGGAAAAGATGGAAAATAACCAAAAGTTGTAAAGGACACTGATCACTCAGAGTCGTACTATGTAACTGAAAACTGAAACATGAGCCTCTTGCCTTCTCTTTCTATGTAATTTTATGTCCCTTTTCATTTGCAGCATAATTTTATCTGTGAAAATTCTACCTATATATGCATTTCGCTGATCCTACCATAACTGAACTATTCCCAGTCTTTGATGGATGGGTAGATTCCAGTTTATGTTTTCATAAAAAATGCCAGATTTTTATTCCTAGAACTTTTCTTTAACTTATTTTTAAAAGATTTTATTTATTTTTAGAGAGAGAAGGGAAGGGAGATAGAAAGAGAGCGAGAGAAATATTGATGCATGAGAGAAACAGCGATTGGTTGCCTCCTGCATGCTCCCAAAAGGGAGCCTGGCCCACAACCCAGGCAAGTGCTTTGACTGGGAATTGAACCGGCGAGCTTTTCATTTGTAGGATGATGCCCAACCCACTGGACCACACTAGTCAGGGCTCCTAGAGCTTTTTAAATAGGTTATAGACTTAGATGTTAAAAGCTCTTGATAAATACTGCCCCAGATTGCCTTTTTACTTTAACTGTGAAGAGGCAGAAGCCTAGAGAGACACAGCCCCTTGGCAGCAGAAGCCTGGAGCAGTGATCTGACCTTTGAGCCTGTTTTCTGCCTCGCCTTTGGGGATTTGAGCAGATGATCGGAAGTTCTTAACTACAGGGCTTCCTGTGAGCCTTTGGAGCTAAGAACAATTGGAATCCCAGGCAGTGCCGTACAGTTTCCTGGACGCTGTGTGCCAGGATGGGCGTTTGTGATGTTTCACCTCCTGCTTTTACAGCTGAAGTCACACAAACCCACAAGCCATGTTAAAATGTTTACTTTACATAGGACTATTCTTATTTATGGTTTGCTGTGCTACCTTTTAAAATTAATGAGTAGTCTTGTTGTGTGTGATGGGCTGGCTGGGCTTAACCCCCCACGTAGGGTTTTCCAGTCTTCTCTCCCACCCTCTCCCCCTTTATGCTGCAAGTTTGGGAACTGGCAGTCAGCTTGCCACTCAGTGCCATTACACAGTCAGTCCCCTCTCCTGGGAATGCGCTGCCCATGCTCCACATCACCCTGCAAGCCCTGATCATCCCTCAGAGCAATTCCCAGGAGCCTGCTGCCACCCTCTCCAGATGGCCGGCGACACCCTGACCAGAGTCAGCCCCTCTGGCCTCCTCCCTCCCTGGGCCTTTACTTGCTGATGTGGCACTTGCCTCGCTGGGTATCTTCTGTTTGCTCATAAGTGAGTTTTTGTGACTAGACTAAGAGCAGCCCTAGGGCTGGGTCTATGTCTCGTTAATTTCTGTGTGCTCTGCACCAGATCCAGCACTTAAAAGATGTGGAGTTGTTTCCTAGCGCCCTAAGACAGGCGATGTTCTCTGGCTCTGTTTCAGGTCTTTCTGTCGGAGTGGAAGGAACGCAAAGTCGCTCTCTCACGGCTCACCGGTCTGGAGATGAAGGATGACTTCCTCCACGGACTGCAGATGCTGAAATCTCTGCAGAGTAAACATGTTGTCACGCTGCTCGGCTTCTGCGAGGATGACAACACCATTCTTACTGAGTATCACCCCTTAGGGTCCTTGAGCAGCCTGGAAGAAACGTTAAACCTTTCCAGGTACCACCATGTAAACACCTGGCAGCAGAGGCTGCAGCTGGCCGTGGATTACGTCGGCATCATCAACTACCTGCACCACAGCCCCCTGGGCACGCTGGTCATGTGCGACTCCAACGACCTGCCCAAGACGCTGTCCCAGTACCTGTTGACCAGTAACCTCAGCATCGTGGTGAACGACCTGGACGCCTTGCCCCTGGTGAACCGCAGCGCCGGGACGTTTGTGAAGTGCGGCCACAGGGAGCTTCACGGGGATTTTGTGGCTCCAGAGCAGCTGTGGCCCTATGGAGAAGACACACCTTTTCAGGATCATCTCATGCCCTCGTATGACGAGAAGACTGACATCTGGAAGATTCCAGATGTCTCCAGTTTCCTTTTGGGGCAGGTGGAGGGGAGTGATATGGTCCGATTCCATCTGTTCGATATTCACAAGGCCTGTAAGAGCCAGACCCCTGCAGAGAGACCCACGGCTCAGGATGTCCTGGACACGTACCAGAAGGTGTTGAATTCACTCAGAGATACGGTGATGTCTCAGACAAGAGAAATGCTCTAAAAACTAGTGCAGCCAGTGAAGGGGTTTAAGGAACGAGTGGAACAGTGACAGCGGTTCTGCTCTGAGGTGAGCTCGCTGCTGTTTGGCCCCGGGGCTCTTCCTCTGCACCCACGTGCACATGCGTGCACACTCGGGTGTCCTGCCCCTCCTGGCCACCTAGGCGGAAGTTGCTAAGCAAGAGCAAAGCAGGCTTGAGTCTGGATTTACTTGTAACAATAATCCCTCCAGGGTGAAGATGCAGAGAAGCATCGAATCTAATCTGTATCTGAAGGAAGTAAGAAAAAACGTAGCTACAGAGAGTAAAGAGGCTTCCCCTATCCTAATTGAGTTTGTCAGCTTGTAAGAAAGGTAGATAGAGAAGATTTTTAAATGGTAACATATGAAAGAAACATAGCTCTGGCCAGGTAGCTCATTTGGTTAGAACACTGACCCTGAAATGCCAAGGTTGTGGGTTCAGTCCCGGTCAGGGGACATACAAGACTCAAGCAATGAATGCATAAGTAAACGGAACAACAAATTGATGTTTCTCTCTCTCCCTTCCAAATCAATAAATAAAAATGTAAAAAACATAGAGTAGTTCTCCAAGGAGTTTTTTTCCTCATTTTTTAGATGATAGTCAACATCCCATGTCATGGGAGTATTTCTGGTCTGTTTCACTGGGTATGGGTGGGGCCATCTTTACTGTCTTGACCTGCTAAATGATTGATCTGTTGAAGGTCCCGTCCCATCCCCCTTCCTAGGAGCTAAAGGAGAACTATTGGAGCATGCTCTTTAAAATTGTGAATGGATAAGGAATATTTAAAACAGCAAGTATGAGGGAAATTTGTGTTACTGCCTTGGATGGTACTTGTGTGAAATGCCTATTTACCTACCTGCTGGGTTGTGTGTCCAAAATTAATTTTTGTGAGCATTTTTCACCAACACTGCCACTCACTAATGCGAAGTGTCTAACCCACCCAAGTGGCGTGGTTGAATCTTTCCAAAGACTCTGTCCTTGCTCACTCACCCTCACTTGCAGAGGATGATGGATTTGGCGCATGCTAATCATCCCCAGTAAGGCGGTTAAAGCTGACGTCGGGGGCAGGATCGCTGCAATCACAGCGACAGTGCACCCAGGCAGTAGGATAGGGCAGCGTTCTCAGTCTTGTCCGCACTCACTGCCCGTGGTGGATTGGGCCCTCTGGGTGAGAGAATGTGCTTCACCACAGTATCGTTTTAACTGCTGCTTTTCGGTATAAAAACTCCGCCACAGCCCACTAGGATGGCTGTAATCAAGCGGACAGACAGTAACAAGTGTTGGTGAGGATGTGGAGAACCGGAACCCTCACATTCCTCACACTGGGAAGGTGAAATGGTGCAGCTGCTTTAATAACCTGGTGTTCCTTGGAAAGTTAAGAACGGAGCCACCATGACTCAGCAACTCCACTGCCAAGTTTTCACCCTAGAGAACTGAAAACAAGTCCACAGTAAGGACGTCTCACACTCAACATTTCCCAAGTAACTCTGCTCCAGATTTGCTTTTGTATTTCCTACGTCTGTAAATGGCACACCATCCACCTGATTCTCCAAGGCAAAACCCTGGTTTATACAAAATGAACTGCAGCCATTTCAAGTGTACACTTCAATACGCTTTGATAAACTCCCATACTCGTGCCACCCTCCCCCCCGCCCCCCCCCCCCCCCCCGCCCCCCCGCAGATGAAACATGGGCCATCCTGTCTCTGCTGGAATTTCCTGTGTCCCATCCCACTCCGTCCTTTCCCCACTACTGGCCTCAGGCAATGACTTCTTGCTTTTTAGAAAGAGTAGGATTTTCCCCCCAGAATTTCATATGATTGGAACCATACAGTATGGCATAAAACTTTTTGTGCCTTTTTTCATTCATTGTAATTTTTGTAACTGTTTATGCAATGACAAATGTCCCATTTTCCCCCATTGCCCTCCTCCACCCAGACTACCCCCCCTTCCAATCACTGTAATGTTTTTCAGATCCACCCATGTTGTTGTTTATATCAGTAATTTATAGCTTTTTATTGGTGAGTAATATTCCATTGTGTTTATATGTGCCACCCAACCACCTGCTGATGGACATGGGGTTGGTTGGTCCCAGTTCGGAGCTATTATGAATAAAACTGCCATTAACATTTAAATAAAGTCTTTTGTCTTGGGTAAATACTTAGGAGTGTCCTGGTGACCACATGTAAGTATATGTTTATAATAAACTTCTAAACTGTTTTCCAAAGCATCCAGCAACACCGAAGAGTTTCATTTGCTCCACACGCCAACACTTGCTACTATCTGCCCATTTAGTTTTAGCTCTTCTAGTGGGTGCGTAGTGGCATCTCACTGTAGTTTTATTTTCCTTTTTCCCAAAGATAAATGAGGCTGAGAACCTTTTCATGTTTATTGGCCATTCACATGGCTTCTCTGGTGAAGAGTCCAACTTTTTTGTTTATTTTAAAAGAATTTGCTTATTATTAAATTGTAAGAGTTCATTATTTAACCCAGAATTAAGTCTGTTGCCAGATACATCTTTTGCAATTTTTTTCTCACAGCCAGAGGCTTGCCTTTTCATTTTCTTACCAGTGCATTTGTTTATTTTTAAATGGCTTATATAGTGTTTAAGAAAGCTTTACCTAACCCAAGGTCATGAAGATTTTCTCCCTTGTTTTCTTCCAGAAGTTATTTTATAGTTTTAGCTTTTACATTTAGGTCTATAATCCATTTCTAGTTCAGTTTTGTGTATGGTGTGAGGTCAGTGTTAAGGTTCACTTTTTTCCCATATAGATGTCCAATTGTTCTAGCATCATTTATCGAAAAGATTATTCTTTCCCCCATTAAAGTGCTTTGGCAACTTGGTGAAAAGCCAGCTGTGTGAGTTTACTTTTAGGCTCTTATTTTATCGATCTATACTCTACTCTTACACCGGTAACAAACTGTCCAGAGTACTACAGCTTTATAGTAAATCTTGAACTCAGGCAGGGCAAGACCTGCAGCTTCGTCGTTCTTTCTCAGACTCATCTTACATTTCCATATAAACTTCAGAATCACCTGCCAGCTTCTACACACATAAACACACATGCACACAGCAAGTGGCCTGCTGGAACTTTGATTTGGATTGCACTCAATCTACATAGACCAGTGTGTGGAAAACTAGCAACTTAACAGTAACAGTTCTTCTAATCTATGAACATGGTAATCTCCAACAGTTTGGGTCACCTTTAATTTCTCTCATTGATGTTTTTAGGGTTCAGGTCTTATACCTATTTTGTTAAATTTATTTATGTATTAATTTTAAAAAATGATATCGTAGCCCTGGTCGGTGTGACCCAGTTGGTTGAAGCATCGTCCCTTCAACTGAAAGGCTGAGGGTTTCATCCCCGGTCAGGGAGCATACCTGGGTTGCAGGTATGCTCCCTGACCGGGGTGCATGCGGAGGCAACCAATTGACATTTCTCTTACACAGATGTTTCTCTCTCTAAAAGCAGTGAAAAAATGCCCTCAGGGTGAGGATAAAAAATAAATTCTATTGTAAATGCTATTTTTAAAAAGTCAAGTTCCAAGTTTGTTTATATCTAGGATATGAAACTATGATAGATTTTTGTATATTGACTTTGAATTCTGTGACCTTACTAAATTCACTTACAAGTTCTCGTACTTTTGGGAGATCGGGGGAGATTCCTTAAGATTTTTCACACATTCTTTCATGCCATGCTTGAATAAAGCCAATTTGTATACTTTTCCCCCCTTTTTCTTGCCGTGTTGCACTGACTAGGACCTCCAGGGCAATGCTGAGCAGAAGCGGTAAGGGTGGATATTCCCGCCTTGTTCCTGATCCAAGGGGGAAATATTTAGTATTTCAAGTGTCTTGTTAGCTGTTTAGTATTTATCTTCCCCTACATGACTTTACACTTTTACTACATATTCATATATCCCTAAACACCATATAGTAGTATTTTTCTTGGCTTTACACTTTACACATAAGTTATTACGAAGGCATTTCTGCAGCTTGCATTTTCCCCTCTGCCTTGAGTTTCAACCATTTCGATACATTTAACTCTAGATCAGTACTACTGCTGTATACATTATACCACAGTTTATCCACAACTTCTACTGCCGGACATTCAGATTGTTTACAGGGTTTTGCAGTTACAAACCATTCTGCTACAACCATTATTATACATGTCCCTTTATACGTATGATCGTTTCTCCTATCATACAGCTGGGAGTGCAACTGCGGGGTCATCGTGCCTGCTTGCCTTGAACTTCATCAGAGTCTGGTAAAGCTCTTCAAAGTGGTCACACCACATGATGGCTTTTAAGTCTCATCTCTCTCTCTGGAGAGTGAACCTCTTGGGATGGGGCTCTGCCTGTGTACTCAGCCTGACATTCCAGAACAGTGGACAGAGGAACACTAACACCCATTTTTTTGTATGGTGAACGGCATACAAAATTTATAGGAATTCAGCAGAAAGTTGCTCGGGGGAGTGATCAGAGACGGGAGCAGTGACTTGTGCCCCACGGAAGGCCTGCCTTCTGGTTGTCTCCCCGACAACAAAGAGCACAGTGCAGCTGCGAGGGTATCTTGGCCCTTAGGCAGCTTCCTGGAGCCCGGCGTGGAGAGTGCTCCGGCCCCTCGGACCTTCCCGCACCAGCCGGCCCCGCCCCTCGCCCCGCCCCCCCCGGGTGACTCAGGCTCTGGTGACCGCGCTCGCCGGAGGGGCTATGACGGGCGCGTGGCCGTGCGCCGCGAAGAAGCGCAGAGCTCGGGAGCGCGGCGGCGGCGGTGGAGGAGCGGCGGCCGAGCCTGCCCCCCGGCGGGAGCGGCGGCCGGTGGAGGCGGCAGCGGGCAGCATGAGCTGGGCGCGGGCCGCGGGCCGGACCCTGGCCGCGCTGTCGCTGGTCGCGTCGGTGCTGAGCGCCACGCTGCTGGCCCCCGGCGGCTCTCTGGAGCGCGGCCCCGAGCCCGCGCCGCCGCGAGGTGAGTGCGCGCCGACGCTCCATCCCGGGCGGCTCCGCGGACCCCGCGCCCGCTCCTGCTGCCGCGCCCGCGAGGCCACGCGGCTGCCCCCGCGGCCTGCGACGCTCGCGCGAGGGCTCTCGGAGCGGCAGTTCCCCGGAACTGGCGTGTTGTTTACTCTACGCAGTGAGCGTGCAAGGGCCAGGAGTCCTGCGCGTTAGCACGCTGGCCGCTGTGCTGGCTACGCGCGGGTCTGCGGCGCGCATGGGGTGGGGGCGACCTCCGAACTGCACCCACCCAAGGCTGGAAGCGCGGGAACGCCGGGCGCCGGTCTTTCCCGGAGCCGCGGGGCAAAGAAGCCCCTCGCCCGTCCGTCCCTGAGGCTGCGGGGCGCCCAGCGTCCTTGGCGACTTTTGTCTCAGTCTGCCTTAGGTCGGGAGCCCGGTTCGTCCCCAGTGTAGAGCTGGAGGAGAGTCGGACTGGCCAGGAGGGGCGCTCCCTACTCGCGCCGCTCCGCTCGAGCCCAGTGTGGCAGTTCTTCCGCTCAAATGAAGTCCCTTCCCCCGAGGACGGAGGCTTTAGCGCTGGCCCGACACGGGGGGGGGGGGGTGAGCGGAGCCGATGCATGGGCGCCGCCCTGCCGCGTGGCTGGAATTGTGGGCTCGGGTGCGCGTCAGCCGGGGTCGGAACTGCATCGCAGAAGGCCTCGCTAGGCGCTGGGGTTACTCTCGGGAGTGGCCGGCAGCGCGGGGAGGGCGGTGATTGCGGGAGTTTAAAACTCCAAGTCCGATCTCTAGCGAACCTCCCCCCACCCCCGGCCTTCCTCAGGGGGCTTTTACTCTCGAGGCGGCGGGACGAACAGTCGAGCTTGTGGTCCTGCCGGCGGCACCCTGCAGTTTGCGGGGACGCCACTGAGCGAGGGTGGCGGTTCGCAGCCTGGAGGGGCTTGGCGGGGTTGTTTTTGCCTGGATGGGGAGTGGTTCTGCTGTGCGGTCGGGAGAGGCAGTCCGCGCATCTCTTTCCCTAACTTGTCTGGTCTCCGAACTCACCAGGGGAAATGGTGAAAAGTACAAACTCCAGAGCCTTTCTCTAGACTTCTGGAACGAGGACCCCAAGCGCTCTCCTGGCGAGGCTTCGGTCAGGGTTTGTGGGATCAGCCAGCTGTAGCAAACCCTGAGCAGGTCGGCATTTGGGGAGGGTCAGGCTGTCCGCGGGAGGGGTGAGAGTCACCCCCTCTTCTGTATCAGAACGTGGGGGTTTGGTGTCAGGGTGAAGTTGAGGTTGCCGCTCCTCCCCAATCAGAATCTTGGTGGGCTACGACGGAATAAATTTTGAGAACGCATTTTAGCTGATTACATTTTGTATGCTGCCTCCCCCACCCTCAGGCTCAATCCCTTCTCTCCTCTCCTTCCATAATTTGAGGAAACAGCCTGAGAGGTAACATAATGTGCCCAGTTCATGACTTACCGGGGACAGATTCCTACAATGCTCTTTTTTTTTTGTATTTTAGCACCAATTCATAACCATAACTATTTTAGGGAAAAAAGGTAGTTTGTAAATAGTAATTGTGTGTAGAGAGGGAGAACATGGTATTCTTAAGTGATGCACCCCAGAACCTTCACCAAGGTGTGCAGAGAGGACACCCAGAGCCACCTGGAGCCCAGGTTTGCGCTGAACAACTGACTACAGAGATTTCCATCTTCATATAGGATTTGAGGACTCAAGTTTGCTTCAAAAGAGAGAAAAAGTTGAGTACGATATGTCCTTTAAAATACGCCCAGGAGAGAGACTCCTGAGCAGAGAGCTAGCACCTGAAGTTCAATATTTGGAAATGGAATAAACGTTGAATGTACAAACAGCATCGTTACCCAGGCCTATTGAAAAGTGACTTTATTTGGTTTATTTCCTCACCAAAGCATTGTAGAGGAGGTGCAGGCGGTTATTCTTTTGTAGAAAATGCTCCTTGAGCGTTAAGCTTGGTGTTTCTAAAGTCAGCTGTGTCTGAACTTGGCAGCTTTTTCTTGAAACTGAGCATCAGGTTCAATTCCAGTGTCATATTGGATAGCTTAGGAATTGCGACCTTTATGTGTTTGAGTAATACAGACTCATTGGCTTAAAAAGAATACGCTCACATAATGGTAAGAAGTACAAAGGTGTCAGAATCCCCTGGCTTTGCACTCAGCCTCTATAGCTGTTGTTTCGACCTTGGCTGCGTATTAGAATTATTGATACTTGAGGAGTTTTGTTGTTATTTTGGGAAGGAAGTTTTAAAAATCTTGCTGGTTGGGTACAGATTCTGATTCAGTTGGTCTGAAATAGGGCTTTAGTTTGTTTGTTTTTAGCCCTGAAGGAAGCTTTCCTATTATGAAATAAGAGGTTATATTATTACTTTTCTGGTTAGTTTCCCGTGTTTTCCCTTTGCCTAGAAGCTAGGGGGTAAATTAATTTCTCCTCCATATAATAGATATAAGTGGCCCAGCTGGTCTCAATGAAGCATTTTGTTTTAATTTTAGTTAATAGCAGTTCCCTTTGTTTTTCTCCACATTTGGCAAACTTAAATTTAGAATGTGCATTTCTTGGTGGACTTCTAAAAGATTGAATAAAGTGGGGAGCTCTAAGCTTATCCTCTCTCTTACCTCCCCCAAACCTGCTGTGGAAACTAGAAGGAGATTCAGAACTCTAAACCGAAGTGATACGAAGCAGACTTTAAAGGGCACACAAGTGCCCAGGTAGGTCTGACCAGCTGCTCATCCCCACCCAGCAGGTCTGGGGTTCTGCTGGTCTCTTGCTGCCCATACCATGCTCAGAGCTGAGTAATGCGGTCAGAGAAAGTTTGGACTTTCAAATCACCCAAATTGGGTTTGAAACAGTTCAAAACATTTCACAGAAAAACTCTGTGGTTGTGGGCAATTATCTAATCCTTGTGAACCTTAATTTCTTCATCTGTAAAATGGAGAAAGTGCCTAGCTCATGAGATTGTCTTATTATCAAAATAGAAGATATGTGGAAACTATTGCACTAAATTCAGTGCCTGTCACATCTTAGCAATTGATGAATGTACACAGTCCTTTTATACACTGGGTGTCAGTGGTGTTGGCTGAGTCCTCATGTGCAGTAGAGACACCTGTACAAAGGGGATCCAAGTGTGTGTCACACGCACGTGTGTGCCTGTGTGTGTGTACACACAGAGTAAGGGACCAGAGACCCCGGAATGCGGGCATTTGAGAAGCTCTCCTGTGAAGCTGCCATTCACATGGCGTACTTTTTCTTTAACACATTTTTTAAGTGCTTTGTTTTTCTTTTATTTTTTAAACTTTTATTTTTCTAATTCTTACTAGATTTAGACAAAAAAGGGCACGTAGAGCTGAAGATGGACCAGGCTTTGCTGCTCGTCCATAATGAACTACTGGGGACTCACTTGACCGTCTACTGGAATTCTGAGCGCTGTTATCACGTGGGTATAGTGTTCGCGCTCACAACTGTGCTCACTTTGGGGGTGGTTTGAGATACCCCTGATGCTCTCACACCTGCTGTTTTATCGGTTTGGAAACAAACAGGCTGTATAAGCAGAAGAAATGTAATGAGGGAGAATGCCTAGCAATGAGCAACATTTGTTTATCTTTTCCACTACCCATTTAAAAAATCAAACAAACCAGTTACCTCATTCAGTGCTCACAGCAGTCCTGGAGAGAGGTTATACCAGGATTCCCCAGGGGTGATGCTGACATTAAGAAAAGTAAAGTGGCTTTTTCCTGGCTTACCTGGCTGTTAGTGCGGATTTATATCTCTCTGTTCTTAGGATCCTGCTTTATGTTAATCAGAAAGAAAAGGGAAAATGCAAGGCTACTGAGTGGGGATCTCAGGGCTTTGGGAAGCAAAGTATCATCATCCAAACAAAGAGAAAAAAAGAAAGCAATAAAAATGGCAACTATGTAAACTAGAAAATGAAAAAGAATTCAAGTAGGAACGAGTCAAGAAATGATATTTTAAAATAAAAGTCACACAATTGGTAATTTATTGGTAAATTTAAGAGCACAATGGAAATTAATAAAGTTAGACATTAGGATATATAACCCCTGTAATTGAAGTAATTATGAACCAATGAACAGTTACAAGCTGATAAATTCAACATTCAAAACTTGATTGATTTCCTTCAAAAGTACATGAGGATTGATTTAAGAAATTGAGAACATTAACAGATCAGCAACTGATGAAGAAATCTGGGAAGTTGTAACGAATTTCTCTACTCAAAGATAGGTAAAGTTTTCTACATTTTCAAGTAATAAGTAATTCTCAATCTACGTGAATTGACCCAAATGTAACCACCTCTCACAAACGATGCTTGATACTGGATTTGTCCTGTGGTACAGAGAGGATGTTCATCCTCAGACCTGGCAAGGATATGACCAGAAGTGCAGGCAAGCTTTTCTAGTTAATGAGGGTTCAAAAGTCTTAAATAAAATTCTACCAAGTAGGCTAAGTTAGCATATTGAAAGATTTACTTATGTTGACATGTTTATCCTTGAGGAATCTTTAGAGCTCATATGAAAAGAAAAAGATGAAATTTTAATGGGGAAAATCGAGGTTAAAGGGAGAGATAGCCAGTGCACTCTGATAGGAAGACTAAAGAGGAAGACGACAGTACTCCCAAATTCAGACATTTAACACAGTCGCTGTGAATATATCAACGGGTGCTTTATAGAATCTGCCTAAGTAATTCCCCAACTCCTATGAAAAAGTAAGTGAGCGGGGAATCAAAGGGCCGCCCAAAGGGAGAAGGGCTTTGTGGGGCTTGCGGGACCAGGTCAGATCTGTTTCGAAGCCACAGTTGTTTCTGTAGCCAGAACTCAGGAAGTGAAGGCAGGACCAAAGTAAGTGTAGGAGGCAGGAACTATTTTACACAAGAATTTAACATATTACAACTCAAACCATGGGGGAAAGAGTTTAGAGTTGTTATATACCATCTGTAAAATGCTCCAGGTGGATTCAAGTTTTAAAAAACTGCCACAAATTTAAGAAATACTAAAAAAGGCAGAATACCCATTTAAAGTAATGAAGCAATAGAAGAAATGACAAGCCAGATTAGTATAACTGTATAGAACTTTAAATGCATTTAAATGAATAAGAGCATTATGCATAGATCTTTTAAAACAATATAACATGTAAATTATAGATAGATTTACTTAAGTTACATAATTTTAAAAACTATAAATTATATAAATCACATATAAAAGATAAAAAACAAGCTTTGAAAGCAGCCTAAAAACTCACATTAAGATATTCAGTGAAATATAGTGCAGTCATTAAAAATGATAAATATGCAAACTGGATACAGTGTAGAAATATTTGTTAAATAATAAGGCAATAGAATACAAGATTCAATGTATGTTGTATTTGTTAATCATTTGGAAAATTGACCTATGAGTAAAGGTTGTTCATAGAGTTCTGTAACACATTTAGGCAGCATATAGACTTTATCTAACTTATTGAAATTTTAAAGTTTTCCATCAGTATGAAAGAAAAGTCATTTCCCTAAGTACGAAAGAAAAGAAAAAGACCTTCGGTTGGATGTTCACGTCCTCCAACCGCGGAGAGACTTTGCAGCCTCTGATGGGCGCGCCCTGCTTTTGTTCTGCAGTGCTTGCCTCAGGTGCTGGTGAACGTCTCTGGGAGTGGGAGACCCGGGAAGCCCAGCACAGCCACTGTGGCCGTAAGCACCCAGCACCGGTCCGTCCTGCAACTGAAGGACGCCTCGGAAGGGAAGGAAGTTTGTAGGTTAGTACCCGCTTCACTGTGACCTGCTGAGGTCTATTTTCTCTCTACTTTTCTTCTTCTTAGTTTTTTTTTTTTTTTTTTAGCTTCAAAATATTTTTTATATCTTTCCTGGTCTCCACCCAGGAATGCCTGTCCTTCATGACATAACCAAAATCCAACTCCTTTTTTTCCTAATCTAATCCTTTTTCTATATTTTACCTAATTTTCACAGGCTGGAATACAAATTTGGTGAATTTGGCAACTATTCTCTCTTGGTGAAGCACGCCCACAGTGGAGGCAGTGGTGCTGCCTGTGACCTGGTTGTCAATCAGAATCCAGTTGACAGCAACCTCCGTATGTATACGCTTTCTGTGGGCTCTTCAGATCTGCGTTTTCAAGCGTTTTAGTTTTTGAATGCTGTCTGCAACGCTTTGCGTAATTTAAAGCCTGGATTATAGGTTATCTGTCTCATAATTATGGTATATTTATTGTGTCAATGGTATTTAAAATACCAAGAAGATTTTGTGTATATAAAAAATTATATATCGACATAGTCTCTTGGTTGTTTAATTATGAAGCATAAATAAGCCAAAAAAGTTAATGCCGTGGAAAGAAACTGTCCAGTATCTTTCCTTGTTTGTGGGTTTAGGGTCTGGTATTTCCTGTGTGGGTCTGACGTTGACAGTCCAGAGGTCCCCTTAGGTTAAGAAGGGACCGTTCATTCTATAATAATGCCAGTGAGGAAAATCTGTCAGATAGTAAGGCCCTAGGGCATTAGAGGTACTTCCCTCAGTGAAGCTACTGAAGACTGTGGGGTCGCGTTATAAGAACATGAGAGCCTGTATGAAAGGGCCAGAGTGGGGCGATTTAAGTATTGAAAAGAAGAACCGATGTAACTGATGGAAACACATTGAATACACAAAACCCAGCGAGTTCACTGGGACACTGAAAAGAGCAAGGCCCCTCTCCCCAAGCCAAAACAAAAACGACACTTTGGTTGCCTTTGGAGGCAATAGCACACCTGATGTTAACTACCTGACGTCAGAATTGTCCGTTGAAAGGAAAGATTTAAGTATTTATCCTGTTTTAACTGTATTTTAGGATAATTCAACAGCCCTAGATGGATAGGTAAATTCTTGAGAGAAGAATGCCAGTTAATAAATGGCAGAATGACAGAATACTTTGTAACCCCAATGAAATAATTGCTGCAGGCCAAAAATCACGAGTGAGCAATGCCATCAGATGAAACGGGAACTTTACGTGGGATGGCTCTGGCTGTCACCAGCTGAACACATGCATCGGGCCCGTGGTCAGTGTTGGGGCAGCCTCTGGTGTGGTGCACTAGGAAAGACACCGCACCTCCTGTGAAGCATTCCTCCCGAAAGTTGAACTGTCTTAGCGAAGCCCTTACAGCTCACTTCCCGTGTGCAGAACGTGTGGAGGCTGGAAGAGAGTTCGGCGTCGCTGCGAGGAAGCGCGCTCACGGGTCTAGAGCAGGAGGCATTCTGACAGACGACAGCTGCCCTGGGAGTCACTCCAGGCAGGGGCTGCTCACGACTGAATGAGACTGAGGAAACAAAACAAGCAAATGCAGGATGTGAACCTCGTTAGGACCCTGATCTGAACATACTAACTACAAACACCTGGGAAATATTCATTAATTTTGTGTGACATTGTGGTTCTGCCCCAAAAGGTTTAATTTTAAGAAACACTTAAATTCCGAAATAGTTTCAGACTTCTAGAAACAGTGCAAAAAAGTGTTCCCATGTACCCTTTACCCAGCGTTTCCAAACCCCTAACCTACATCATCATAGTACAGTGATCCCTGGACAATTACTAAAACCAGGAACCTAACATTTCGATACAGTGCTGTTAACAGATCTAGACTTCTCAGTTTCCCACAGTTCCTTCTGATTTTTTTTCTGGCCAGGATCCAATCCAGGTTCCCACAGTACATTTTCCGGTGATTGTCAGGCTCCTTGCTCTCCTCTCATCTTGGCCAGTTCCTCTGTCTTTCTTTGTCTTTCTCGATCTTGGCACTTGTGAAGAGGACTGGCCAGCTCGTTTGTTGTTTGGATTAACTTGCTGTTTTCTCAAGATGAGGTGGAGGGCGTGCTGTTTGGTAGATTCCTATGGAAGTGATGTTGTGCCCTTCTCGGTGGGTCGAGTTAGGACTTACATGGTGCCAATACGAGATACAACTGAAGATGTAGGGCAGAAATCACGTGGTGTCTGGGATTTGCTTAAAAAACACGTTAGGCAAAAAAAGAAAAAGAAAAAGAAGAGAGAGTGGTAATACATAAAGCAAGAGTGACAATATTCTGATAATTCTAGAATTTAGGTGATGGGTATTTGTGGGTTTATTGTACAGTTCTCTGTATTTTTGTGTATGTTTGGTATTTTTCATAATGAAAACTGCACTCCCCTTATGAAGTGTTTTCAATTGTTTATAGGAAATTTAGCCTAAGAATACAGCTTTTCCCCTCATTTGTTTTTAATTTTTTACATTTCTCATTTACAGATTAAAAGTAATAATGTGACAGCTTTGACTCTTGGGATGATATTTTTGGTGATGACATCTTTTCTGTTACTTTTATAGCTGTGTGCATTGCGTTCCTGGTTGGTCTGGCAGCCGTCATTGCTGTGTGCTTTCTAAGGTTCCTGTTGAGGTAGGTACAGTGGGGAAAGGAGAGGGTAGAAAAAAACGTATTCAGAAAGGGCAGTTTGACCCATCAGATGCCCATCCTTCTTTGATGGAAAGAACACTTAGTGTCCACCATGGCCGGTCCAGGCGTAGGGATTCAGAAGATGATCCCTGACTTCAGGGAAACCGTAACCTAGTTCTAATGGGTCATTGCCTTCAATCCTCCCTAATGGCTGAAAACATAGAAGCAGATGCTTGAGCAATAATTTCCTGAAAGAATCTCACATCCTGTTTCATAGGGAGTAGAAGTGGGCTGCGATGATTTTAGGAGGTGGCTGCCACACTGGACTTTTCTTCCTTCTCTCTGGTTCTGAGCCCCGAGTCCACCCCTCTAGTCTGGCTTCCCAGCTCCGCCTGCCTTGGGTCTTTGGCAGCGGAGGTGGCAGAGAAGGTGCAGTACCTCCAGGCAGCAGTGGGGACTCCTTCCCTTTGTTGGTTAGCAGCTGGAGGAGGGAATTCTCTGGTTAACAGCAATTCTGGTGAGACAGAATTAGACTGGAAAAGGAAAAGAAAGTAAAATAGATCCAAGCCTGGTAAATCACCTTTCAAAGGAAAGTTCTTGTATGTTTTAAAAGGAATAAGATGGACTTTTCATGTGCTCAGCCTGTTAGGGTCTCAGAAAGGACCACAAGATTTTACTGGTGAGCCGTATCCAAGTTGGAAGAAAAAAATTAGCCTTTCAGTTTGCTGGCTTGGGGAAACCCTGCAACTTTGGGGAGTTTATGCACTTTGACCCTCTCCCTTTGTGCATCCTAGAAATAATTCCACGTATGAGAAACCTGGCTGCATATAGGGGTAGAAGAATGACTTGCTGCTCAGTAGCAAATGTGTTTTTTTTTTTAAAGATTATGTTTACTTATTTTTAGACGGGAAGGGAGGGAGAAAGAGGGAGAGAAACATCAGTGTGTGGTTGCCTCTTGCATGCCCCTTACTGGGGACCTGGCCTGCAACCCAGGCATGTGCCCTGACTGGGAATTGAACCAGTGACCCTTTGGTTCGTAGGCTGGCGCTCAATCCACTGAGCCACACCAGTCGGGCTATCTATCTGCTTTTTTAGGGACAGAGTATAATCCTAGCAGAGACATTTAACTTATTTGAATGAAGGTATTATCTTGTTAGTCATCGGTTAAGATGCAAATACTTTTCAAATTTTTTAGGATTTTTTGCATTTGGTACTTTTAATGCAAATGCATCCATTTCATCACTTTCTAAAGTAACTGGTAGCTGATATCTAGCTCTTGCAAAGGGAGGAAATACCACTCACCCACTGTGGAATTGAAACTCTCCTCTGTGTGTGATTCCGCCTTTGCAGCCTCAGGCAGAATGCTCTTGTTGGCAAAGCAAGAGGCCCTTGCTCTGGTCCCATCACTCTCCAGCCTGCCCATGACGTCCAGGGAAGTTCAGGGTTGTCTGAACCAGAAAGGATCTGAAAGAGTAGTGAAATACAGCTCCTCTCCTGTACAAAAAATTACGTGCTTTGTAAAAATTTTAACTTCTCCTTTTCACCCTTCCTTAGATGTCTCTATTTTAATGTTTTTCATGCAATAGTGATGTTATCAGTGTTGAATAAACTAGAAATAGGATTTTAGTTGTGGGGAAAAGAGGGAAGAAATTAAAAATATATGCATTGGCCCTGGCTGGTGCGGCTCAGTGGATTGAGTGCTGACCTGTGAACCAAATGGTCGCTGATTTGATTCCCAGTCAGGGCACAGGCTTGGGTTGCGGGCTGGGTCCTCAGTCGGGGGCACTTGAGAGGTGACCACACATTGGTGTTTTCCTCCCTTTCTCCTTCCCTTTCCCTCTCTAAAAATAAAATCTTAAAACATATATTTAAAAAATATATGCATTGGATATATTGATCATGTTTGGATACTGATTTGAACAATTAAATTGTGAGAAAAACAAGACAGGGAAATTGAACTGGCTATTTGATAATATTAAGGAATTTATTGATAATATTTTCCAATGGAATAAAAGTACTATAGTTATGTTTAAAAATCAAAAGATCCTGCCCCGGCTGGTGTGGCTCAGTGGATTGAGCGCCAGCCTGTGAACTGTAAAGGTCGCTGGTTCGATTCCACGTCAGGGCTCATGCCTGGGTTGCCAAGCGAGGTCCCCAGTTGGGTGCATGCAAGAAGCAACTGATTGATGTTTCTCTGCCTCTCTTTCTCCCCCCCCCCCCCGTCCCTCTAAAAATAAATAAATAAAATGTTTTTTAAAATGTGGGAAGTAGAAATCTCATCTTAGAGAAAAAGCAGTAAATATATTTATCTTTCGTTAATCATGTAAATCAGTTTAATACCATCTGGATATCTTTCGGAACTAAAGTACCTGTCCAGAAAAAAGAACCCAATATTAACTATTTGATTACTCCAAAGTTACTTCCAAACTTTCTCAGTATGCGTGTGTGCATTTTTACTTAGTTGTAATTGAGTGGGTGTAATGGGTTTTTGCTTTTTGCTTTCAATAGTTTGTATTTGTATTTCTTTGTATGCAGAGAGCCCACATTCTTATTTTATTTTCATTTTTTTAAAAAAGATTTTATTTATTTTTAGAGAGAGGGGAAACGAGGCAGAAAGAGAGGGAGAGAAACATCGATCGGTCGGCTGCGGCATGCACCCCGACTGGGGACCTGACCTGCAGCCCAGGCCAGCGCCCTGACCATGAAGTGAACTGGTGACTTTCTGCTTTTGAGCGACCCTGCCCAGCCACTGTGCCTTGCTGGTCAGGGATGTTCGTGCTATTTTAGTAGCTGCCTGTCACCCTGTCACACAGCTGTCATATCCTGTGTTTAGTCATTTTTGTCATGAGTGTGTTTGAAATGTTTTGCTATTTTAATTTTAATAGTATCATTAATAAGAATTCTGGCCCTGGGGAATAATAATTTCATTAAACCCTCACAAAAACTCTTGAATGAAGGCTCTACCTTTATTCCTATTTTTATTGATGAGGAAATGATGCTGTAAGGGTTGAACATTTAAAAATACTGCTGCTATAAACTTTGATGTCTAGTTTTGTTTCGTTAAAAAACTAAAATTTTTAATTCTTTGACTTGTATGGAATATGGAGTTTAAGTTAATATTCTGTCAGTGTGATATGCAGTCATTTTTAAAATCCTGCCAAAGAAGATAAATTTACTGAGGCTTCTCTTTCTTTACAGTTTGGATGACTTTAATAACTGGATTTCCAAAGCAATGAGTTCTCGGGAGACCGATCGCCTCATCAACTCGGTGAGTTACCGGAATGTGTCACGTGTGGTCTGGGTGGTTTTCTAGATTCTGAATTTACAGTTTCCTGTTTAATAATCTTAACTATCCAGTTTAATTAATCTTATTTATACTGTGGAAGGCCGGGTCATGTGTCCTATTTTCTCAATAAGGAGCAGCCTTCTCCCAGCTCCTGAGAAGGGCACCGTCCCCTTGTGTCTCTGCAGTGAGGCTGGGACCCAGGGCTGCCCTGTGACGCACGGTGTCGGCAGGCAGCACTGCTGATGGACGCAGCTGAGTGTCAGTATTGAATCTGTAAACGTGGCGGCCTACTGAGATGGCTAAACGTGTTATTTGTGCCAGCGCATTCATGGTGGCCATTTTCTCCACTACGGATGTAGTTCCTTGTGCGCTTCCACCAGCCGCACTCACACACCAGTTCCTTGCGGTCGTTTATCGGCACGGGTACCGCAAGCTCAGCGGAAGTCACAAAGTCAAATAAAGCGAAAAACCCAACCTCTGGATGGGATCTTTACAAAAGCAAGTTGAAGTATTGTTCAGAACGATGACCATTAACTTCCAGCTCTGTTAATTTCTCTCTAAACAGTAGAAAAATGAAATTTATTCCCTAGCATTGTGAA
Organism: Desmodus rotundus; assembly: GCF_022682495.2. Taxonomy (NCBI): domain Eukaryota; kingdom Metazoa; phylum Chordata; class Mammalia; order Chiroptera; family Phyllostomidae; genus Desmodus; species Desmodus rotundus. The sequence goes on from NC_071399.1 coordinate 26,243,193, forward strand.
TTGTCATTGTCCTTCTCCCCCCTTTTTCCTGAAGGAGCTGGGCTCTCCAAGCAGGGCAGGCCAGCTGGGTGACGATGCCCAATCGGAAGTGTGGCGTCCGGCTGCGGCGCCTTTACGCCTCCGCTGTGTGGACACGTTCAGGGGGTATGTGGGCTCCCTTGTAACACGGTGGGCACAGGTAGTACAAGTGGTGTGTTTACACATAAGTGCACTTTCATTGTTACAGATTTTATTGTATTTATTTTTAGAGAGAGGGGAAGTGAGGGAAACATTGATGTGAGAGAGAAGCGTCCATCAGTTGCCTCTCACACGCAACCTGCAGTCCAGGCTTGTGCCCTGACCGGGAATTGAACCAGCGACCTTTCACTTCGTGGGCAGACACCTAAACAACTGGGCCGTACTGGTCAGGGCACATAAACGTACTTTTAAGTTAAGGTAGATCTTTTACTTTGGAGGCTAGAAAGGATTTCTTGCTATAAAAATAAAGCAGCAGCCTCTCCTTCCTTGTAAACTGCCACGACAGTCTGTACACTTGTTGGAGGAGCAGTGGGACGTGACCAGACCCAGTTCCTACCGGTTTGTAGACTCTGCTGAGTCAAGGTTATTGCGTTGGGTCAAGTAGTTGTGCGTGGGGTCCGGTGCCCATCTGCATCCCTCGTGTCCTGTCACCAGCTTGACAGATGAGAAGATGTGCCAGTCTGGGAAGGAGACGCCAGACCGCAAAGGAGTCAGCCCTCACCCTTTACCACTGCTGGCAGAACAGCTGGAGCACCAGACCTTTTTGATAACAAAGCCATAGTATCATACAGTAAAAACTGTTATTATTCTTAGTTCTGGTAGAAGATTGAAGGCCAGGACCAATCTCTGAAAACAAAGTATAAAACTAATTAGCCGGAAATAAACATCTAGGTATCAGGTCTTCCATTTCTACTCACCAGGGTCTTTTAAACTCCAGTGATAACCTTATAATCCTGTCGCAGCCTCACCAGGGCTCTGAGTGCTCCTGACCTGTATACATGAAGCCAAATAATAATAACAAGAGTGATGATCTTAACAATTGCTAACAGTCTTGAGTTCGCACCATGTGCCAGGCACTGTTTTAAGTTGTCTTTTTTTAAAAAAATATTTTATTTATTTTTAGAGAGAGGGGAAGGGAGGGAAAAGAGAGGGAGGGAAACATCAATTTGTGGTTGCCTTTCACCTGGCCTACAACCTAGGCATGTGCCCTGACTGGGAATCAAGGCTAGCACTCAATCTACTGAGCCACACCAGCCAGGGCTAACTTGTCTTAATTTATTTACTCTCTTAAAAGCCCTATGAGGTATAAACTTATAATATGCCTGTTTCACAGATGAAGAAATTGAACCTCAGAGTTAAGTAACTTGCCCAAGCTTACTCAGGGACTAAGGAAGACAGCCAGGATTTGATTCTAGGCAGTTTGGCTCCAGAGTCCCCACAAATTATTCCATTAACATACTAAAGCCTTCATTCTCTGCCTCCTATAGAATTAGCATCAAACAGGAGCCTATTCAGAATCGATTTTATTGTGTTTCTCCCTCTGATTCTCATTGCTGCTTTTGGAGATAACATGTTCACAGGTGGACAGGAACTAACGTTTACTAAGTGCTGAACTTGCCACACTCTCTTCGGGGCTGTACCTACATTGTGGTCGAGAGTCCCTCTGGGAGGGGCGCGCGCTCTGTCACAGAGCGGCGCACTGAGGTAGCTGGCGAGGCCTTACGGCTCACAGGAGAGAAAGACTCAAAATTGGAACCCTCAGCTCTGAGTGTAGTGCCTTCTACTGCAGTTCTGTAACTTGAGACACCTAAATAGTTAGCACAAAATGGAGAGATTGGAAATGTTTCACTTTGTTTTCAAGCTGTATAGTTTACTGTTCGTGTACATTTTTCTTAAGACCGTATTGTGTTGGCCGTGTCGGCCACAGAGCACTTTGATGTGGGGCCCTAATTATAGTGACGAGATGTCGTCATTCGGTGCTGTTTAAGTGTCCTCTTGTATCATGACTGTGCCTCGTGAGGATACATGTGTCCCTGGCAGTGGGGCCATTCCGTGTCACCTGCGTGTGCCCTGAAAATGTGCTCTTTCTTGCTTTGCAGACTGGCTCTCATCCTCATGGTCTTCGTTAATTACGGAGGAGGAAAGTATTGGTATTTCAAACACGCAAGTTGGAATGGTAAGTCCTTCGCTATTGTTGCTTAAGTAGGACCCCTTCAGAGAACGGGGGGGGGGGGGGGGGGCAGGAGAATCACTCAGTACCCCCAGGGGATCCAGAGCCGAGTCCCCCGGCAGCCTCCTCAGAGCCACTGAGCTCCTGCCCCACATAGAATGACCTTTCGATTATTTTGTTGTTACATTCTTTTGTGTCCTGTGGCTCTGTAATGCTTCGCTATGATAACACGCAGACTCCGAAGGTCTTTGCTGCAGGACTGTGGGGCTCTGCAGAAGATGCTGAGAACTTAGTTGTAAATGGTCCGTGTCATGTTCTAGACGTGCCTTTCAGTGCAGCCACATGCACGCCTTCTGGGACTCTCGGTCCTCCCTGGGGTGCCCTTGGCCTGAGGTTGGTCTGAGTGGTGCTGAGTGACATCACTGAGTCTGCCTTAGTGGTTGGCTGGACAGTGGGTTTGGAGTAGCGCTGCTTAAAGGTAACAGACTTGTCCACACACTTCTAGTTTCGTTCCCCCGGGCCCAGCTGTGCTCTCAGACAACGCTCTAGGCCCAGTAACAGGTGGCAGAGTGTCTGCCACAGGTGGCCTAGAAGTGTCTTGTGTCTGTTCCTTCGCAGGATTTTCCTTGGACTCTCAGTTTACTTTCCTTATTTATCAGAACTTAATGGGGCCATTCTAGGTTTAGGAAGTGTTTCCCTTCCCTCCCGCTCTGTGTTTTTCTGCAGGACTGACGGTGGCTGACCTCGTGTTCCCATGGTGAGTTGGCAGTCTGCCACCAGCTCTTCTGTAGGTCGTCTCCAGGTTTTTCTTTTCGGCTGATGCTGGGGCCTCTCTCTGAGACCAGCCTTGAATTGTGGGTCACAGCCTGCGTTACTCACAGGCCTCCGCTGTGTGAGCTCCTTCCAGAAGTTGTGGTACCGAATCATGCGTATGCTTGGCACACTGCTTCTCTGAGGCAAGCACGTACGTATGAGAGATGAGTGATGTCAGAGGGAGCGTTTCGTCAGTGTGCACGTGACGCACAAGGTCCTGGGATCCTGTAGGAAATTATAAGTTCTGCGTAAATACCACCGATCCTGAAAATCAGTGTGAAAATCATTTCTAACAGAAACACGGTGTGTTGGTATCAGGGAATTCCGAGAAGTAGGTAGCAGGGCAACGGTTCTCTGAGTTAACATGGAGAGTGAGACTGGAGCAAGCAAACGCTGCCGTTAATCTCGTTGCGGGGCCCTGCCTTCCTGCCCAACGTGGAATTTGCGTCTCCGCTGTGACACCTGGAGCAGCTGGGCCCCATCAGTAGGAGTCATCCTGGCTGTTGGTTCATGTCTTTGGCCCCTTGTGTTTCATCACTAACATGAACTCAGGGCTTTTTGGGGGCAGGGGCTGGGGAGTCCTTTTTTGAGGTAAGTTTGGGTAGGAGGAACTTTTGCAAGCCCACAGGCCTGGTAATTATTTGCGCATCTTCTCTGTGAGGTTCCCTCTGGAAAAGTGGCCTGGCCCCTGATACCAGAGGCTCTTATCTGATCACGTGACCCCCAGAGGCAGCCGGGGGACAGCAAGGAACAGCGCAGCAAGAGCAGACTCATCTCTGTTAACTCTTTGCCAAATAACTAGAAAAATTACTATTCTGACTTTTTAAAAAAGAGGTACTTTTGTATGGTGAGAGAAAGGAAAGAAGAGTGCGTGGCTCAGACAAAAATCAGAAAAAATAAAAGCTTTTATTACTCTTTCAGGAGCAAGAGTGAAGTTAGAAATGATTGAAATATGTGGTCTCTTTCTCAAGGACTTTGAGGGTGTGTTGAGCTATGTGGATGATAGCATCTTCATCATCATTTCTCTGTGATAATTAAATGGGGCGGTTGTCCTTGGACATTGCACTCAGCACTGAGGAGTGTCCTCTTGTAGGGGGCTCCACCTGCTGGGCCCCCGGTTGCCACGGATGAGAATAAGTCTACCAAGACGTGATCTGCTTGGGGAGGAAAGGTGGCCGATCTGTCAAAGGAGAAGGGCTAGGAGACTTTTTCTCAGTGGGCTTTTATTGGGTTTATTTGCTTAGGAATACAGGGCATATACGAAAAGCTCATCAATCATTGTCAGGTGGTAATGATCAAACAATAAGTAACATTTAAAGAACTATGAGGGCTTATTCTGAGTCAGGGTCAGATAGCTAAAGGGCCATAAAACTTTGGGGAAACAAACTCATTTCATTCTTGGACCCTTATCAGAAAATTGAGGACATTCTTAGCAAAGCAGGTTTCACAGGATTTTATGCATTCTTTCTTAGGCCTGATTGCCCTGGGGAACCGCCCTCTGTCATTGTTTCAGGCTTAAGTCAGGCAGGGGAATAAGGCGGCCAAGAGATTAGGGGACTTCTTGCAGACAGAATGAAGACTCAGGCTATGTCAAAGCTGAGGGGTGAGGGTCCTTCACCCCCTTTTCCTATAGCCCCCCAAGTCCTTGCCTGATGACCCCATCGTGACCATGCCTGGCTTAGGTCATTCCTCCCTTCAGGAATCTTACCCATCATTGGCTAACCGGTCATCTGCTCTGGGCCAAGCAGAGTGAAGTAAAGGGGGCAGAGGCAGCACCCCGGCCAGGGAGATAAGCTTTGTCTCCTCAGTGGCCTATGGTCCCGAGGTCTCTCACTCAGCCTTAGCCATGGGGGTTACAGCTTCTGAAACCAGGCAGGGCGGTTCCCAACATCCTCTAAGACAGGCCTGGAAGGCGCACAAACCTGATAGCCCAGCAGGGCCACATTCTGATGTTTCCTCCACTGTTAACCCAGCACCATGTCAGGGATTGGCTACTGTAAAAAAAGTCACGTTACTTCTCTTTTAGGAGACTGTAAACTATTAATGGTGTATAGACAAAAAAATCGACTGTGTAATAATAGGGTTTTTTTTTTAGGTTTGTATTTATTATGGGATCCTCCATTTTTCTGTCAATGAGTTCCGTACTACAACGGGGATGTTCGAAATTCAGGCTGCTGGGGAAGGTTGCGTGGAGGAGTTTCCTGTTAATCTGTATAGGAGTTATCGTTGTGAACCCCAATTATTGCCTGGGTCCATGTAAGTATTTTTCCCCTCTGTTAGTATATATTCAGGTTGAAATATAGAAACTACATGTTGTAATTCGAAAGACATGTAATTCCTCCATCTCAAGGACCTGCAAAAAGAATAGTTATTAGAAAAGTATATATAATGCTTGTATAATCTGGGCCATTATTGTTGTTACACTGGACATTTAGACCTGGGAGGAGCCTGCAAGATGACCCAAACCCATCTCTTGCCACAAGAGACTGAAGTGCTTTCTCCAGGTTAGCTGAGTGTAGTGAGGGGCAGGGTGGGACCGGACCAGGTCACTGGGTTCTCAGACCCTGCCCTCCTGCCCCCTTGGTTTTATCAGCTTTCACAATAAGACTGTCGTGTGGTGGTTCAAGAATTCACCTTTGTCACCACCAGTATGCTAGCTGGGCGGCTGGGAAGGAATGGCGTCTCTGTCATTGTTTTAGCGGTGTGAGTGAGATGGGAAAGCTGAAGGAAGGATGTACGGTAAATCCTGTGTTTGGGACCTGGTGTCAGAATTGAGGAAGGCGGTGGTTGCTGTCCTCAAGGACGCAAGTATCTAGACGCCAGACATAGGAACCCACCGACCAGAAGCACTGAGCCTTTAGGCATTGAGGGGGGCAGAGGTCCCTTCCATTTGGGTCATAAGGGAAGGTGCCACATAAAGTTGATCCAGGGGATCTCCAAAAGGGGGCCACTGCCCACAGGACAATACATTGTAGGGTCCGTTTTCGGGTTCACATTTCCAGGGACACAGTCACGTAGCCCATGGGGCAGAGGGAGTCTGTCGGGGCCCGTGCTGGGACTACAAGTGGATGTACGAGTTGAATCCATACTGTTAGGAGAAAGGGCCAGGAGATGAGCTCTCAGGGCCGGGGTAGTCCTTGCTTCATGCCCACACCCGAGGGGACACTTCGGTTTTCATCCCAGCCTCCCAGCTGGCCGGCCAGCTTCCCGCCGTGAGTTAAGCCGTGTCTCCTGACCATATGTAGTATTTCCATGTCTGAGACCCTAAAGAAGACTCAGGTGCCATACGGGTGTGTCTCCCCCTTAGAGAAGGTCATGTTGTCTGGGGTGGAATGGGAAATGCCAGCTAACATTCGCCGAACTTGTGCCTCCTGCAGTGTCTTGGGATAAGATGCGGCTCCCGGGCGTGCTCCAGCGACTGGGGGTGACCTACTTCGTGGTGGCCGTGTTAGAGCTCCTCTTCGCAAAGCCTGTGCCTGAACGTGGTGCCTGGGTGAGCGAGCAGGAAATAGCACGGTGTAGTCTGGGGGGCTTTCTTTAGTTCTGAGTGCAGTACTGTGCTTCAGTAGGCTCTTTAATGCTGTAACATTCTTTTTCTCTGCAGTTATTTTTATTTAGTCTTTATATCAGTAATTTTTTTCTTGTGGCAAATAAAAAACACATGAGATCTACTCTCCTAACACATTTTTAAGTGTCCTGTAATCAGATGCATTTGGATGGTGTTAACATAATATCACCATCCTCTAGTTTGCTAGTTTAGGCTCTTTCATTGTCCTTGTGGTGTAAGATAGATTTTTAAAAACTTACATAACACATCAATATCTATTCAAAAGGCCGCAAAGGTTCACCTTGGAGGACAAGTGCCAGGCTAGGGTGTGGGGGAGTGACTGTGTCCTTGGCTGTTTCTTCTTCGTGAGAACTGTGTGGGTCACTTCTCTGGTGATTCCTTTCTGTCTTCCTGTAAGTTGCTGAATTTATCGTGGTGACAGCGATTTCTTTTTCCCTAATGGAGGTAAAATTTCAGGTGGGAGTGTTTAAGCCCTTCCATTTGGGGTCCTACTAAATAATAAATTAATAAAGCTGCACCTGTTTCTAGCTTCTTTCTGTGCATGTAATTAACAAATTCATCATCTAATCCCAAATTCTCTTGGTTGCTCAGTTACATGTTTTTGAAGTGTGTTTAATTGTTCCTTTACCTCTTCTGCCCTCCCTGTGGCCTGTCTGTCCCCTCCATTGTAGATTTCCTTAATGTGCAGTGAGACCAGACGTGTGCAGGTGAACGTGGGTGTGGTTAGCCACGTGAGGGACCTCAGGGACTGTGGAGGCTTGTCTGGGGTCTGTCATGGACCACCACACTGGAGCAAGGGGTTGGGTGGGACCCCGAGAATAGGTGGGTTACACCCTTTTTCCTTTAACCAGAATAGTTGCAAAAGTTTAAATTTCATTTTTCTTTTTTTTTAAGATTTTTATTTATTTTTAGAGAGAGCGGAAGAGAAGGAGAAAGAGAGGGAGGGAAACATCAATGTGTGGTTCCCTCTCATGTGGCCCCCACTGGGGACCTGGCCTGCATGTGCCCTGACTGGGAACTGAACTGGCAACCCTTTGGTTCACAGTCCGTGCTCAATCCACTGAGCTATACCAGCCAGGTTCATTTTTCTTCTAAAACATTTCTTCTTTAACTTCTTTTTTAGAATAGCTTTATTGAGTTATGTTTCACATACCAGAAAACTGACATGTTTGATGTGTACAATTTAGTGATATTTAATGATAGAGTTGTGCATGCATCATCCCTATCTCATTCTAGAACATTCTCACTACCCCCAAAGAGACCATGGTGCTCACTACTAGCCACTTTGTCCCCTTGCAAGTCCCCCAGCGCAGCCCAGTCTACTTTCTGTCTTCTATAGATTTGCTGATTTGGGACGTTTCATATAAATGGCATTACATAGCATGTGGCTTTTGTGTCTGGCTTCTTTCACTTAGCACAATATCTTTCAAGGTTTTTCCGTGTGGTGCCCTGTATTAGTGGTTGACTCTTTGGTGAGTAGCATTCCGTTTTGTAAATGTGCCACATTTTGTATCCCCGCATCAGTCGCTGGGCATTTGACTCGTTTCCACTTTTTGGCTATTCTGCAGTTTAACGATTCTGTGCACATTTGTGTCCAAGTTCTGTGTGAACACCGGTTTTCATTCCTCTTGGGTACAGGAGCGGAATTGTCCACTGATCTCTTTTATTTAGTGTTTCACAGAGAGGGAGCATCTAGGTCACAGAATATGAATGAAATAAACTTGCACGGATGTTTGTATGGCTACAGTCAAGGCCAAGAGAAGAATCACAGGGGCTTTTCCAAGTACATGTACTGCGTGTCAGTTCTCCTTCTACTCGCATTTAGTTTACGTGTGTTTTTATACCCCTCACTCAGGAGGGAAGATGCTCTTCTCTGCAGGACATCATGTCTAGCTGGCCCCAGTGGCTGTTCATCCTGATGCTGGAGAGCATTTGGCTGGCCTTGACGTTCTTCCTCCCTGTTCCTGGGTGCCCCACGTGAGTGTCCCCATGTCGGTTATCCTTTTCTGCATGTCCTTTTCTGCTGAGTCGGACCTCGTGGGGCTCTACTTTCACATTTCCCAAGTCAAAGGATTCCTCGTTCACTCTTTCTTCTCCTGTGAGGCCTATTTTATTTGGGGAGGAAACTTGGGTGAGTATCCAGAGGAGCGTCTGTGTGAGGTTTTTATTCAGGGTCAGTTTGAATGGAAGTTGCCAAACCTTAACATGTCGGGGGCAGTCGAGTCAAAGAGCATTGGTGCTGGAGGCAGGGGGCGGGTCCTAGGCCTGTATGGGTTTGAGGGTCTTTGTTAGGCTGCCTACACAGCCAGTGTGTACTCTTACCCCTCTGGCATCTTGTCAGTTAAGTGTGTGTTCTCACTCCCCCAGCGGCTACCTCGGCCCTGGCGGCATTGGAGACCTGGGGAAGTACCCAAATTGTACTGGAGGGGCTGCTGGCTACATCGACCGCCTGCTTCTGGGAGAGGATCACATTTATCAGCACCCTTCCTCGACCGTGAGTGACTAGGCCTTGCGCTCAGAACGGAACACGCAGGAGCTCTGAAGGGAAGGGAGACAGGGCTGGCCAACTTCCAGTCGTGTCCATTGAATAAACTGTGATGGGAACCGGTCTTTATTTGAAAAAGGGACTGACTGTAGTGCCTTGACTGTTCATCGTGGGGCAGCACGTAAACATTACTTTGGGTCTTAAAGTGAGGGTACCTTGTATCAACGTGTGGCATGGTGCTTCTCTGTGTCTCAGGCCGGATTTCCTGGCAGCTGACGCTGAGGCAGAGATTCAGGTGCTGGAGGTCTGTCAGGTGGGCAGCCCTCAGGGATCGACGCCTGCTGGGGAGTGAACGGCAGAGGGAGTCCCCAAACTGTGCTGCAGTCCAGCAAAGGCCTCAGCTGATCTCCTGGGGAGGGGGGTGGCCCTTCGGAGTTGTTCTGAATTGAACGGAGGGATCTGGCCCTTGTATCCCTGGCTGGGGGGGGACTGCCCCCAGCAAGGGGTATGACTCCTGGATAGGCAGCTCTCTCCAGTCAAGGGCAAATCCAGAAGAGGGTCTTGGCTGAGAGCTGTTGGCCATTAACCCTTCTTGCAGCTGAGGAATAAAGGCTTTAGTCCTGAAAGGGGTGGGGGAGGGCGATATTTGGGTGGTACATTAATATAGCATCCACCACACTATTTCCAAATTTCTACACTTCCCACAATACCTTTTATAATAAAATGATACAGATGTATTGAATATAATTTGTCTTAAGAGAAGATAGGAAGCTGATGATGTTACTGTAGGGCTAACCACAGAGAATAAAGTGGGAAATGATGAGGGCGTTGTACCTAGTGTGAAGCTGGTTCCAGATGTGTCATGTTGCTGAGTGGCCGGGAGGCCAAGTGGCCGCGCTGGACCACGGCGCAGCCGTGGTCTCTGCATTCCTTTCTGAAGTGCCACACGGCACACACTTTCTTGGCCAGAACTATTCTGCTTATAAGGTCCACAAGATGGCAGTGAATTTCTGCAGTAAAAACGAGGCACGCCAAACATTGCAGGGTATTATGGTTTGTGGTTGGTCTGCGGGCTGTTTGTGTGCGTTTTTGTGGTCACTGAGTGCCGCCTTCTTGTCCTGTTCTCTTCAGGTGCTTTATCACACCAGGGTGGCCTATGACCCGGAAGGAATCCTAGGGACCATCAACTCCATTGTGATGGCATTTTTAGGAGTTCAGGTATTTGTACACTTCATTAGGAGACTCTTTCTGACAGCGTCTGATTGCTGATTCACCACTAATTCAAAAACTATTTCATTAAAGTAAATACTTGGAATATCACCTTCTGTGTATTACAGGTCTAGTAAATTCTGTTTACATTTGACAGGTTGTCAAAACTAAAAGTCACTAAAATTCAGCACATTCAAATAATTAGGTATGATTTCTATATTCTGAAAGTAAATTCTTATTTTTCTCATGGCTTGTCTTAGAAACGGGCACAGCAGTTTCTGCATAAAAGACTCCTTGCTGGACTGGGCAGTGTTTGGGTACTGGTGATGCTAGGAAGTCACAGGTCACATCTCCTTTTTCCTTTATTTTTTCTTTTTAATTGATTCAGAGAGAGAGAAGAAATGTGAGAGAGAGAAACATAAATTTGTTGTTCCACTTATTTATACCTTCACTTATATGTTGCCTGACCGGGAATTGAACCCACAACCTTGGTGTATCAGGACGACGCTCTAACCAACTGAGTTACCAGCCAGGGCTCCTGTCATCTTTCTTTTGTGTATGCTTCTCATGGTTTCAAGTTATGCATTTGTAAAAATATTTTTAAATTTATTTATTTGTTTGTAGGGAGAGGGGAAGGGAGGGAGAAAGAGAAGGAAAGAAAACATCGATGTGCGAGAGAAACATTGATCAGTAGCCTCTCGATTGGCTGCCTCTAGCACGCCTCCAAACAGGGACCTGGCCCACAACCCTGGCACGTGCCCTGAATGGGAATCAAATGGGTGACCTTTGGGTTCGCAGGATGACCCCCAACCCCCTGAGCCACACCAGCCAGGGCTCAAGTTGTGCACATTTTATGACAAAGTCAATACAGGGTATTCTTGGTTGATCTCACATGTTAGATTCTGAACAGCCTAGAGTAGATTTTTCTTCCTGAAGTTCTCCTTATTGGTATTTGAGATCGTTACCTGAGGGGCGCTAACTGGGAGAAGAAACACGTGCCAAGCAGCGCTCCTCTGTGACGATGAAAACACTCTATCTGGTCTCCTGGTGCTGCTGGGCACTTCAGCTGTGCTAGTGTGCCGGGGAGCTGAATTTGAAATTGTGTGTATGTTTAATTTGAAGCAGTTGCGTGAGGCTAGTGGCTCCTGTATCGGACAGTGCAGGTCCTGTATACATTTTGGTGGTTAAATCATTTCACGTTTAGGAACGTTGCCTTTATCTCGGTAGCACTTGCGTGGTGTACGTTGTGCTTGCGATTAACTGCTGCACCTGCTCTCCAGGTGAGTCTGCCTGCGGAGCAGCCTGGCGTCGCGGCTCGGAGTGCCGACATGGCGAGCACTGTCTAGGTCTGGGCCCCGCTCTGCCCCTGGCTGGCCGGGTGGCCTTGGGCATGGGGTTTGACCCCTCTGTGCTGCAGTAGCACCTACTTCGTAAGTGTTGAGAGGATAAGATAGCTTAATGAACGTGAAGTTCTAAGAACTAGCACGTAGAAAACATAAATTTAGCTATTTTTATAAATTATTAACACTTGCATTTGGTCTGATGTTTTCAGAAATTAATCCCTAATTTGGGAGGATTCTTTTTTTTTCTGTTTTTTTTTTTTTTTTTTTTTTTAAGATTTTATTTATTTATTTTTAGAGAGAAGGGAAGGGAGAGAGAGAGACAGGGAGTGAAACATCAATGTGTGGTTGCTTCTCATGCGCCCCCAACTGGGGACCTGGCCTGCAACCCAGGCATGTGCCCTGACGGGGAGTCAGAGGGGTGAGCCTTCAGTTTACTGGCCGGGGCTCAATCCACTGAGCTACACCGGCCAGGGCTGGGAGGATTCTTATGCAAAGTTCAGATTTTACTCTTTTTAAACTGTTTCCCTGCCCTGTCCCTCTTTTATACCACTGCCAGACTGGACCATCTGGGAGGCCAGTCTGATAGGGTGTCCCTTGGTACTGTTTTGGGGGAAAAAAGTGACTTTCCTTGGCTCCCTATCACCTATGGGAGAAAGTGCTTCTCAGAATTACAAGTCAACCTGCCTGTCACCTCCTGGCCCTCCCCACCCTCCAGCCTTTCTCGATGACCTACAGCACCTGAAGGATGCCCTTCCTGCTTTGCACGCCTGCCTTCCACTCTGTGGCACTTACTTTCTAACGTCTTTCTCCCAGCAGGTGGCCCCACGTGCCTCTTGGTCTCCACTAGTCCAGGGCGGGGATAACAGTGCCTTTCCTCTTTGTGATCCCAGTGTCTAGCCGTGTGCTGGCAGATGAGCCAGTTGAGCGATTAAGATAATGGATGGATATGAAATAAGAATTACCTTAGGTGATTCTCTTGGTCATACCATATTTTCTTTTCCAGGCAGGAAAAATACTCTTGTATTACAAAGAGCAGACCAAAGACATTCTGATCAGATTCACTGCCTGGTGTTGTTTTCTAGTGAGTAACTGACATTCCCCCCCAAAATGCCTTTTCTTCACACATACAAATTTAAAAGAAAAAAAAGTTTAGCAACACTGGTACATCAGCAGTCACCAGAGGTAGCATTCTTCACTGGAATAACAGAGAGGAACAAACCTTTACACCTAAATTCTCAGGTTCATTTTTTAAGGGAAATATTGTTATAAATAAGTCAGCCAGCCAGGAACGCGTGCAGAAAGAGAACCGAGGTTTGGGTCTTGGTGGGGAGCCGCACTGGAAAGGCCAGGCAGATGGTAACCGGCTTCCAGATTTACAGGGGACAGAGGGGTTGTGAGGCTGACTGTGCTCTTCGCCCCTGACCTTGCACTCACATGTCCTCCCGGGATTCACTCATTTATCCTCATTTATCGCTTAGCTTTCCTTCAACTCAGAGGGATGCTGAAAAGGTGCTTTTAGAAAATACTGTTAGTCACGCGCCTTAAAAACTTTCTCCAGTTAAAAGAATATGACACAATTTTCAGCTTGCCCGCAAACAATTAAAAAACTAATATTTTTCAGATTTAAAACAATTGTTTTTTGAGACATAACAAAACTTTAACATCTTTCTCTCCCATGATAGGGGCTTATTTCTGTTGGTTTGACGAAAATTTCTGAAAATGAAGGCTTTATTCCAGTAAACAAAAATCTCTGGTAGGTACAGGAAACTGAGTCATTTCCATGTTTGTGAGGTCCGCGGTGCTCTCGGGAGCCCTGGAACAGCTTGTTCCCCTCCCCTAGGTCCATCTCATATGTCACCACGCTGAGCTCCTTCGCCTTCTTCATTCTGCTCATCCTCTACCCCATTGTGGATGTGAAGGGTATGTGGACAGGAACCCCGTTCTTTTACCCAGGTAAGCTGCCTCCAGCCCCAAACAAAGTTGATGGTAGTGACCAACCAGACTGGCCCAGAGAGACCTGCTGAGCACGCCCAGTGCTGGGGCCTCGAGCCACAGCCCTGGTGGCATGTTCCTACTGTGCGGGCTGAGGGAGAAGGCAGCGGCGGCCACGCGGCCCCGGGCCGTGCAGCACGCACTGGCCTGCTCCAAAGAGGTCCACCTGTTTTACCTACGTACTCTGGTGTTTGCTGTTGATACCTCAGGCAACGATTCGGGGAATGTCATTCAGTTTCTGATGTTTCAGGAATGCGGCATACTTTCTGCCTTAATGTTAGCGCACTGCCTTACAGATGATACATGAGAAATAGCAAGAGACAATACCAAGAGATAAACAGAGTCGTGTACCTGTAGCTCCATGGCAGACTAGGTAACTCCAACGGCTCATTTCAGCCTGTGATCCCAGTGTTAGTTACTGTCTGTGGACCTACTTTCTGGGAGAAAGTGTAAGTCAATAATTTTGGCTTTCCTTTCAGCTTTAGCACTCAGGAATTAACACTGTTAGGAGTGTTTTCTAATAATTTTTGATACAGTTTACACTTGAGTATCTAAGATACACACCACTTACTGTTGGCACTAGAAGTGCGTGCTTTCGGTTTTTCACGGCTCTAAAGTCCAATGTCCAGAACTGAGGGGACGAGCAGAGGTGACATAGGAAGGCAGGATCGTCTGTGTCCCTCTGCAGGAATGAATTCTATTCTGGTGTACGTTGGCCACGAGGTGTTCAGGAACTACTTCCCCTTCCAGTGGAGGCTGCAGGACAACCAGTCACACAAAGAGCACCTCGTCCAGAACATCGTCGCCACCGCGCTCTGGGTGCTCATTGCTTACGTTCTCTATAAAAAGAAGGTTTTTTGGAAAATCTGATCGCTCCAGCCGAAGCATGTTGCTGGCAGACCCTGGTGAGCCTGGGGGGCGTGCGGGCCGTTAATTACACCGTCAGCGGGGCGTGCATTTCCGGGTTACTGGGGAAGGTGCTGACGTGCTCGGGCTAGTGGGCTGGGCCAGCACTCGGCCCGCCTGTTTGGGACTTAAGTGCTGGAAGGTCGTTACCTTTTTCCCGCCATCGTCTGTGTAAATGGATGGGTTTGGAACTCTGATGTAAGGATTTCTTGGATAACTTTTCAAAAGGCGGTTGCCATGGCATTTGCCTCTGTGAAGGGTAGAACAAGGTAACCAATTCCGATTCTCACTGATCTCATTTTCCTGCACACTGCCTTTCCGAGCCAACCACGAATACCGTCCTGTCCATTTTGGCTGACTGTAAAGCTGACTGAAATGTGAGGTGTGATAATGTAGTATGGTATTTTTTATTTAAATTTAATGTTTAAACAAGTCGGTAATTTACCTTTCAGGTCTGCAAGACATTGGTGGGTCCAAGAAAATGCCTTTCTGTCAGAAGCTACTTTATCCTTTTCCCACTTGAAAAAAAAAGTTAAAGTATAAATGTGTTACTCCTAGCCACTCTTGCTTAGTTATATACTTATGTAGCTATGTATTTCCCTGTCTGTCAATCACCTATCTGTCCACCCGCCCACCTGCTTACCTACCCATCTGTCTCTCTGTGTATCCAGACGGTAGCTGCTTCCCAGGGACAGGGCCATGGAAGAGAAAAGCTCACTGTCTCGAGTGTGGCTCCGGCTTTGCCATCCTCGCCGTAGAGGATGCCAGCAAGTCCCTGGGCCTGTCTGAGTCTCAGCTTCCTCATCTGTGAAGTGAGGGAGGTAGTGATGACCTCTCAGGTCCCTTCCAACTCTTAAGACTCAGTGATGTGGGCGACATCAATAGCTTTTCTGAAATCCTTAGAGAAATCATTTTATTACAGAAAAACTTCAAGATGAGCGATAACGAAAAGTTTAGAAAACTCTCGTTGGAGTAAGTCTTTTCAGAGCGACCCTCCATAGTGGAGGCACATTTCCTGCTTGGAGCCACAAACCTGAAGACGTACTTTCTCAGGGAGGAAGGGACGGCACCCGAGGAGAAGCAGCACTTGTCTATGATGCATCATCATACTTGTGAATTTTCCGAGAGAATTCCACATTTAAGGAAAATGGGACAATAGCTTGTGCTTTAGAGCATCCTTCTGTGGTGGGATGGGGCCATCCCAACGTCACTTCGACTGTTGCCGCTGCACGGACAACTTGCGGTCTGTGCTTCAGCCCAGACCTCTACCCTGAACTCTCACCCCGGCGTGCTCCTGCCCGCCGTGCCCTCCGCCTGGATGTCCACCAGCTTCCAGGCTCACCTCCCTCCTCCGTTTCCCCAGATTCAAGCCTTTTCCTCTTTGGGTTTTCCTGGCTCTGTGAATGGCTCATTCTCATCTGGAGGTATAAAGCTGCCAGCACCTTTCACCCGCCTACCTCGGGTATCCCCCCTTTTCCCGTGTTTAGTCAGTGCTGCATCTCCTTCTGTCTCCATCTTCCCGTTAGCTTCTCCATTCTCATTGGCACACTGCCTTATTACTCTGGTCCAGACTCGTGATTCTTTTCCAGCTGGCCCCCTTCCCTCAACCCCTCCTTTTGCAGTCACTCTGTCGTCGCTGGATTAAGCCGTATGAAGCAGAGTTCAGAGCATGTCACCACTTTGTAAAAACTAACACTGAAGCTGATACAGCTTTGCCGGACATACATGACCTTCCTCGGCTAAGCCCCCCAGCTTCCTTCCCCGCCCCATGCCCACCCTGCTTATTCCAGCCCAACGAGACCCCCTGTCTCCACCCAGTTACTTGGCCAGGACCCCCCACTTCTGACCTTGACTATAGCCTTACTTTTTCCTCTTCGTTTTCTCCTATGTAGTTTGACTTGTCATTTTAGACCCTCTACTTCTAAGGCACCTCTCTAATCTCTTATCTCGTTCAAAGGTAGTATTTTCTTCCTCCGGCTTCTCGTAATACCTTGTCGGGACCAGTTCCACGGCCCCCATCACCGTATGAGTTGTTTGTGTACATGTTGTGTTTCCCATGCTGGACTGGGAGCTTGCTAAGAGCAAGAATTATGCCTTGTTCTGCATATTCATGGCGCAAGCAGTGCCTTATACATAGCAGGCACTAAATAAACATTTATTAAAGCAAAGCAAAATGGTGGCTGTCTTTGTGTCTAATATGTAAGTGCTGATAAAATTGGCGTCTGGCATGCCCCGTGACAGTGTTCTCCGTTCGGGGACAGTCACCCTTGAGGAAACCTGCTGCTGCCCTTCCCTTGCGGTGAGCCATGGTGGACCGTCACAGCCGCGGTGTCCGAATCTCAGCAATAAAGCAGGGTTGGGCCTCTCCAGATGAGGTGTCCATCAGCCTTTCTTAAACTGGGGAGTATGTCAGTTAGGATGTCTTGAACCCTGGGAGCAGGGGTCCTGGTTTGGCCAGGTTATGAGGGTATTCACCGCCTAGGAGAAGCCCTGAGGTAGGCTGGCTGGGACACTTGCTGGATGGAGACAGGCTCCCCGCCCCCCACCGTCCTTTTCATTTTACCAGCCAGGCAGCCCTCCCCTCGGGCCTCAAAGGCCACCGGTGTGTCACTTGATGAAAAAGCCAGCAGTGACAAGGGAACTGGTTTAGACAAGTCTGTAGCTGGGTGGAGGACCGTGATCACCTCCTTGGGAATCACATAGCTGGTGTTCGTCGTTAGTTGCCTATTTTTATACTCTTTTTCACCAGTGGAGCTAACCAACATTTTCCTTTTGGTAATCAGCCTTTAGTGGCCGTTAGTTCCAAAAGGCCACTTTTTTTCAGGCTACATGCAATTTCCAAATTCAACGTTGATAGAAATGGTACATGTTTGTATCATGTCATGAAATGCCTCGGACTTCACCAGGCCCTTACCTAGTTAGTCATCTTTGTCAAAACGCTGCGACAGACAACAGTGCCACCAGCACACTGGCACTCTGCCACCAACCCCCATCCGAGCCACTGCTGCGAGGGTGCCAGCCTTGCTCCCTGTGCTGCCCAGCCCGCAGCCTCTGGTACCGTTTTGGGTTCTGCTGGAATTACTTCCTGACTCCTGGGGGGGACTGACTGACTCTCTCTCTCTCTCTCTCTCTCTCTCTCTCTCTCTCTCTCTCTCTCTCGCGTTGTTTTCTTGATTTTCCCACCTTTCACAGCCAGCTGTGTTACTCTGTCCTATCTGACCTTGAGCCACCCCCGTTCACTTCCCCTGCAGTTTGGCACACAGAGGTGGCACCGCTAACAAATAAGTGAAAGGCTGTTCTTTACCTGGTGCCGAACCATTTGAGTATCAGAATGCTTCGTTTGGATGTGTGCTGCCTCCAAACGCCAGTGTGAAGGTGTTACAGAACCGAGAGGCAGGAGCGCGTTGATGGGAAAGCCGTGGAGGGACAACACGCTGATAGAAACAACGGGACCGTCTGTGGGTTTGCGATCAGCTCATGACACTGATGAACACTGAAACGAGCTGGAGGGAGCGTTTTCTGAGATGTGTTTGCTACTTAAACCATTCCAGTGATTTTAATAGATATATAAAAAGGGCCTTTCAGAGTAGACTTCCAAAATTTATGCAAAGTAACTGAATAACTTAGCTCCTTCATTCTTAAAGACCCCCTACAAACAAATGTTTCTCTGCTGGTTACCGATGTTTGTAAAGAGCAAGACAAAAAGGGACCCGGCAGCCAGCCCTGGTCGAGCAGTGACAGTGTGAGTCCCTCTTCAAAGAGTTTCACGTGAAGTCACATTCAGTCTTGCCAACCACCACCTGAGAGGGGCATGCCTCTGTTTTTCAGACAACAGACTTGAAGCACACAAAAACTGTCCCTGGTGCGTGGGGAGTGAAGGGCCACCCAGAGGCAGAGCTGGGCACCAGGCAGTGTGGCCCCACTGTCCCTACAGCTGAAGGCAGGAGGCACCTACCCACACCGCTGCTCCCTCTCCTGGGCTGTTTGGCAGACGCCCCCACACCCCTCCCACATGGCTCCTTCAGCAGAAATTCACTCAAATCTATTTTGGCATAAAGGTTTTTGGCATTAAAATTTCCAGAATGGAAAAGCCTAGTATTGTGTTGGTATGTAACATTTAACCAAAACCTAATTCTGGAAAGGCAAATATTGAGGTCATGGAAGGAATAATGTCTTTTTGTAAATAAAGTACACCCTTGCTCAGAAACCCCTAAGAATTAAAATAAACTTTTAAAACCTCCAAATTTAGGATGATTTTTATTTACAAAACAGGCTGATTGTTGTTTTACAAAAATTACAAAAAATTTCTTTTAAAAAATAGAAATAGCTTCTCAGGTTCTTGGAAACTATTTTTAAGGAGCTAAAACTCAGGTGGTTTTCTTCTTTTTAAGAGGTGTGAAGCAACACTTATCAAGGCTCCGTGTCCTCCACCAAGCCCCGCGCGGCTGAGCGCTCGGGCGCGGAGGCCGCGGTCAGGCCAGAGTCTGCAGGAGCAAGATCTTCTCGTTGATGCAGAACCTGTGCAGCACCGCCATCAAGTTCTCCCCACAGCGGGACACCTGGCGCTCCATGGCCAGGCGGAAGTCCTCCTTCACGCCCTTGGTGATGCCCCGAGTGACCGTGTGGTGCCTGAGGGCAGTGACAGGGAAACAGATGACACCACGGTCAGCGCCGGTATCACAGCTCCGTGTGTCTGGGGTAGGAATAAAGCCTACCTCAAGTCTAAGTAAAAAAGTAAAAAAGAAAAGCCCTAACCAAACCACCCCCGTTGCCCATTCCTTCCCAGAAAGACTTAAAACTAGAGAGACGTCTTTCCCACTCAACGAAAGAATATTTTAAAGATCGAAATGTTCGGTAAAATGTCACCTGCTTTGCCGGTGAACCCCTGTAGCTCTGACATTACGCATCCCTACACTGACTTGTGCGTAATTCAGTTAGTCTGGGCCAGGGCGTACAGCTGCAGAGGCAGCAGCAGGGAGGAGAGGAACGAAAGAGGAGTCAGCCGCCAGTACCAGACTGAGCTGAGGCACCTGGGCCCTTGGGCTGGTGCTCTGAACAGCTCAGATTGTGCACAGCCACCTGGTTTCAAGCCTCTCTGTCCCCGTGCTGCTAGAGCAAGCCAGCGGCTCCAAGTGCTGAGGCCAGCCAGACTCAGGCCTGCCTGAGGAGCAGGAGGAACTGGGGCTCCCAAGACAAGGGTCAGGCCCAGGTGGGGAGAGGGAAGCAGAGTCACTGAGTGGCAGTCAGTGGCCAGCAAACTGAGGAGCCGATCTGGCCCACGTGCTCAAGAGACCAGCAGGTAGGTGGAAGGGCCAGTGGGGCACAGGCAAGGCCTCCGACTACACTCGAAACGCTGTGCTCTAGAGGGGGAATCCCAGAAAACTGAAGACACCAAAGTGACAAGGGAGGAAAAGGCACATCTAGCAAAATTCTATGGGTGCAACTAAAAGAAAAGGAGTTTTAATACTTGTTCAGTAGTTTGGTGGAGTTAGACAAATAGAAGCCACCTCCAGTCCCTACCCCTTCTGCCTCACTTCCCTCAGACACAGTAAGAAGGATTTAAAATTAGATGTTCATGTATTGGCCAAAATAGGACTGTAGGTACCACTCTACAAATGTTTCTTTTTTAAAACTTGTATTATCACAAGCACAACAAAGTCAAAGTTGCAATGCAACAGAAGAAAAACCCAGCTTTGCCAGAGCACTCAGATGGGACTGGACACTCTGCAGGGCCCATGGACTACGATGTGGTGAGACCGCACGGCCATGGAGAAAACAGTTCTTCGGGGACACTTCTAGTCAAATCTGGCTGGCTCGCTTGGTCATCAGGACAGTGTCAGTGAGGCCGAGGCCACAGTCCCACTGGGAACAGACACAGGCGTTTTTAGGTTGTCCTGAGATACTGCATTTCTGCAGCCAGACTGAGTCCCAAACAGGAGCCAACTCTGAGCAACTGAGCGAATGTTACTGGTACCTGCAGACAGTGATGGGCGCTGATGGTTCACAGCAAACTCTCCTCCTAATACGAGTGAAGATAAGAGTAAGCTGTGTCCTGCTGATCATGGTTCAGTGGTACTGTTTCCATATATAAACAGCAGCACAGCTCAGTTACATTTCTACCAGCCTCTATCCCTCTGGCAAATTTGGATGAAGGAGAGAATTAGCTTTTGTGGTTTAAGTTAGCTAATAAACGTGACATTCTGGCCCACCGAATATTTTCAGTTCAGAATGGTAAGGCCTGAAAAACAGTGTCAGCGACAGGCAAATACTGTGCTAACGCCTGCTGAGACCCAAATCCTAACGCTGGTCACTCAGAAATTTCAGAGTAGATATTAAGATAAGGTTCATTACCCTTCAATGTTTATAACGGAATGCCTCGTGTTTTCTCGAAGGAGAGGGCTCAGTGCCTAACGTGCACTTAATCTGACCCAGTTTTATATACCTTTCAGTTTTTTCCAGATCCATAATGATTTTTAAATCGAACACAAAAACACTGGCAATTTATGGAAAAAAATAAGAAATGTTACAATATTACAACCAGATGGTGTTGCCAAGGAATGCAGAACAAATCAGAAAATAAAGCAAGCATGAAAAAGAGCACTGAGGAACACAGAGCTGGAAACCATGGCAGTAAAACATGTTGACAGACAGCACACCATGAGCAGGCGTTTTCCACTTGGTACCTGTCAGCAGTCTGTATGCTGGGCTGAAGCACAGGTAAGAATTCCTGCTGCAGTAACCCCATGGGAGGGCTAGTAGGCCTTTAAAAAACAGCAAACGGCAGCATTCAAACACCCACACCGACTCACCCTGCACTGCAAAAACAACACTCCAGAGAAAAGGCACAGACTGGAAGCAGACCATACAGAGACCCCTTCACCACCACAGGCCCCTGGCCGCAGCGCTGTCAGGACGACGAGAGAAGCTAGTGAGCTCTCTCACTGCCCCTCTGCTGGGCCATGTCCACAGGCATCTTGGTTCCTGGTCCCCGAGCTCAGCCCACTTGACATTTGGCATAAAAAGCAACCACTGAGGAAGAGGATGGTGAGATGCAATTGAATGGCAGTGGGGAGAGGGGTTAACATCTGAGAAGACGCGTTTTCAGTCCAGCCTCCTTCACTTTCCACTCTTCTTGTGCTCACGCCAATCCTAGAAATAAACCCAGTGACTTTCTGTAACCATCCTCCATGGGACTGAAGCCTCAAATTGAAGAGGCCCTTCCAGAGAACTAGAGGGGCTGGCACTGTTTTTTGATAAAGAAAGGTTGAGTTTGAATTTCAAAAAGTATTGAGAAAAGGAAAATGGGGGCGGGGGGTAAGAGCCTGGGCCCCATGGCTTTGCAGAGTTCTGTAACAACGAAGATTTAGTACATTAGCTGGTGGTCACCACGTGGAATATTATTATCCACCCTATTCAGAGCACACACAGGACACCGTTTCCCATTTCGTCCAGTCTAATGCACTTCGAATACTGCAAATGTCAGCACAGAAATGTGTCTCTATTTTAAAATACGTTAAGGGTGACATGTCTATGTAACGAGTAAGGAGCTGACCCCTCCTGTGGAGCAGCCCTGGCGCCCCGGGGTGGTACCATACCTGCTTGCACCCGAGATGCCCCACCTGGGACGGACTCACAACCTTACCCGAGGGGAGGGGCTGCACACTGCTCACAACCTCTCTGCCACTCAGCTGCAGGGGCCACCCAAGAGGTCTGCAATGGCTTCAGAGGATTTCTTTGCAACCCAAAGGGAAAAGGAATATAGATAGTTTTACTCAAGATTTCATCGTACCTCCATTAGCAAGGGTGCTTGGGCTTATGCGGCTTGCTCCTCCCGCTGCAGGTTTGGCACAGTAATTTGGAATGCAGGCTTCAATTGAACTTTGAAACTCACATAGTGAAGACTGGGCAAATTCCTACAAGGTCAGCTCACTAAGTAACAATCCTTATTCCTGCTTCCAAGCTGATGGAAGAGCAGGTTTCCGATGAAGTTTCACGGTCTAGAAATTAAGTATTGTATTGACCAAGGTAGGGAGCATGGAATTCTGTCCCCAAAGCCTAGAAATGCATGCTGTGTACCCCCTGCCTTATCCTAAACACCCTTCACAGTATTACGCGGGTGTCCGAGCCTCTTGCTTTTATTCATCTTGGAGGTTATTTGCATGTACCCACCACTGTTTAGCTCAGTAAAAACTGGCTAAAAAAAGAAAGGTTCAGTACAATCAACTCTGAGATTCACCTGTTGATTTTTTTGGCAATCCATTTCCTCCCACTTCCACCAACAGTTGAGCATCATCTAATTAAAGTGAGACTCAGCTGTAGGTTTAGTCCGAAGTAAACGCAGTTGGTTCTGCTGAGGCTGTATGTATATTGTGATAATTTGTGTGATGAGTGTTAACGGGAATTAACTAAAAAGCTATTAAAGGTATGCCTGTATACCCAGCCTTAAAACCTAGAAAAGAAATCACAACACAACGGGGGTTACCTAAGCTCCCAGGTCAAAAAGTCATCTTCATTCTCAAACACGTAAAGAACATTGTGAACCGTGCAGTTATTTTTCCCAGTTTGTACTTAGTCTTAGGGAAGTAATGGGATGGGAGGATGAGCATGTCCAGTCCATCCTGCTGAAGCAACCTAATGCATAAAGGTCTTGTGTTTTTTAAAAAAAAGCATTCGCTCTTTTAAATGTTTAGAATATTTAGTAACATCTGTAAGATGAAGGGCAACCACCCCACTTAATCTTCCCGTTCTTCAGACCAGATGCCACAGGACCCTATCACTGACGGCACATGTTTGCTACGCACCGAAATCCAGCAGGGACGTCTCTCAGACTACAGAGAACAAATTTCAACCACTGAAAACTCGTTCATTTCACAGTTGAGGGAAAAAAGAAGACGTTTTCAGCCTTCCCAACACTTTCTTATCCTTCTGGGTTCCGTCGCTCGCAGCGACTCTAATACTGACTGAAGACACGCTGAAGATGCAGGACGCAAAAGAGGGCGTATGGAAATCAAACTATGCGTGGCGTTCATAGCACAGAGGATATATTACCCAAACTACAATGAGGACTGAAGGAGAGAAGCAAGATTCATGAGCTATTTAAAAATCATAAATGGTCAGTAGCTTCCTCTAGGTGTGGGAGGGCATGTCTGAGACCAAGCACCCTGCCAGCACTTCTTGGGGCAAGTGTGTTCGTGGAGGCTCTAGAAGGGGCTGTTTTTCTTTGTGCTGTACAAGCAGTGAAACTGCTTAGGTGGGTTTCAGCTCAATACTGAAATCCAAATACGGTTTATAAATAAAGTCCATAGTTTTTCCTAATGAATTGTCCTAATCTGATACTTTAATTAAGCAGGCTTAATTAAAAGCACCCTATGTATAATCAGAAATTTGTAGACAGTCTGTAAATTTCGGGAAGGAAAATATGAATGAGATTTGTCTAGTGAAAAACTTTCAAAAGTGAAACACCCCAGTTCAAATAATGTTTCATCAGAAATGTCGTTAAGGAAACACCAAGTCTTTCTAAAGGCACCAGAATCAAATCTGTTCTCAAAAACTGAGACCAGGTTTGGATTCCTTCCTGACAGATTTTTGGAAAGTGTAGAAACTTACAGGTATTTCCCACAAACACACAAAAGGTGAGCACTTAGCACGGGAGGGGGGGGGCAAAAGTCAGTCTGCTTACTTGATCAGCATTCCTTGGTTGGGTAGTAATTCCAGATGGATTTTCCCACCTTCCTGAGTCCTTAAGTAGGCAAACTCCTCCAGCATGTCAATATCTGCGGGCCAGATTCAGGTTAACCACACGTGGGAACAGGTGCCCTGGTCTCTTGGGTGAGGAAACGGGTCAGTGGTGACTGAGGAACTAACACCCCGCCAGCATCTGGAGAGTCAGGACTGGAACTGGTCTGTCTGAGTCCAAAGCTACCAATTCCTATACCAACCGAACTACCTCACAAAGATAAACATGCTTTTCACAGAGATAACGATCAAATGTTCTACATGATCATAAGAGCAAAATCTTTTGTTTTCCTAATAAGAAATGAAAATGACATTGGGGATGTTGCATCCCCCCAAAAGTTAAGAACTATCGCTGTAGGCACTTGGACAAGGATTATTAGATTCCTCGCAACTCAAAAATAACGTAGAGATAGGCAACAAAGTATACACACCAAACTGGTACACAACCTTCAATTCAAAGGTGGTCTTCCCCTGGCGAACAGTATGAAATACAGCACTTCTCGTGGAAGCCACCGTAGGGTCGGGCAGCCCCTTTGGTGAGTGCTCGGCAGCAGCTGTGACAACTGGGGCGCAGGGCTCCAGCAGCTAATCCCGAGCGACAGCCAATGCCCCAGGAGGCCGCCTTCTGAGGGACACTGGCCCGTGAGCTATGACAGCCTGTGGCCAAACCAGCCACCCCGGGCCTGTCAGGAACCTTCAGGTCACTCCTTCAGGCATCTCGGGTGCCTCCCCGGCAGTCGCTGCCAAGTGGAAAACGGAGCAGGGCTGCCGATGCCCCTACTGCTTACACTACTTCTTTGAAGCCTCTTGTGCCCCGCACAAGACTAACGGCCACTGTCCCACTTTGATCCTCAGTCCTTCCCTCCCTCAAATAGTGAAAATCATTTCTACAACAAATCGGTTCATTCATTTGTGTAACATGCATTCCTTTTTAAAAAATCAGAATTTCTTACGCTTACACAAAAAAAGGATACTTGTAACATAATTGAAAAAATTCTCATATTGGAAGTTTCCTTGTTGGCAAATCTTATTGACAGCTTTCAAGAACAGATTCTCTCCCCGCGGCCACTCCTGCTGAAGCAATACGATCACGTGCCCCAGTGCCATGTCGTCCCTGCTGTCCGTGAAGGCTCTCAGCTGCAAGGCAAGGGTTTGCGCAGACACAGAAGGAAAAGGAAATCACGGGGCAATCTAAATAAAATACACCAAATACCACTTCCTTAAAAAAAATGCTATTCTGTGACAATGCACAGGAGAGGTCATCAGAGTAAGAAGGGGACAAAGCAGAAAACCAACCTGCCTTGCAATCATCACACAACTGCCCACTAAGGACGGTGGGTCCCAGCGAGAGAAGCCTCGGCACCCCCGCCCCCGCCCTGTGGAAATGATGGCTGGCAGTGTGTTTCCATGACCGTCCTGATGGGTCCTGCGCATGCGTGGTGGCCTGAAGCGTTGAATTTGGGAGTGAGGGCAAAAGAAAGCTGAGTGGTCTGTGTAACTGAGAGAAGAATTGGGAGTTTCTTTTAAGGAGTCACTTGGGGGAGGAGAGTGGGCCAGAAGCCGTCTCGGAGAGAAGGAGTTGAAAACGTGGACTCGGGGAGAAGGAAAGGCAGTGAGCAACACAGAAGTACATGGCGGTGTGAACTGGAAACAGGCAAAGGACTTTTTGTCTGAATGAGCAACTGTGCCTAAAATCACACTTTAAACAGTTTCCGTCGCCCCAAGTGAATCTGATGATGAGTTAAGTCTGGAATTACTACTCTAAAGTGGAGACCCAATGGTGTTCCCTCGCTCATAAACCCGCCTGAGGCTGCGCGGCACCTGCAGCTCATCCTCATGCCTAAAACCGTTTCACCCACTGTATCTTTTCCATAATAAATTCACCACCCCTGTATGAATCCAACATTTACAACCCCTTCTTCTGTAGCTAATAGTCTGAACTGTTTATCAATTCCTGACATACTTACTAAACACTGCTACAGGCAAGGTTACTGGAATATCTGTCCCACTATTATTTGTAACTTCTCAAGGACGGGGATCACTTCCTGCATGTCTTCGCCTCGTGCAGTCAGCATTCAATAAACATTTGTCCACCTCTAGCCCACGTGCTCTCCTCACTGCCCAACCTGCACCTCCACAGGCTAAACTAACACTGGTTCTCAAGGCACGCCGCCCCAGGCCGTCAGAACAACATTCCAAATTAAGTTTCTTTCCCACTAATAACTTTAAGCTTACCTTAAAACAAGCTAACATTAGATGCAGGCAGTACGGCATGATAGCCTTGCTGGTACAGGGCAGAAGCTTCAGGTCCGAACCTAACAAAAGTACACAGTACGCTTGTCATCACCAAAGAAAACAGCTTTGAAAAGCACATGTTCAGATGCTTCCCTTAAAGAAAAGGACAGGCAACAGTCACACGGTTTCAT
Source organism: Desmodus rotundus (assembly GCF_022682495.2). Taxonomy (NCBI): domain Eukaryota; kingdom Metazoa; phylum Chordata; class Mammalia; order Chiroptera; family Phyllostomidae; genus Desmodus; species Desmodus rotundus. The sequence continues at coordinate 26,269,858 of NC_071399.1, forward strand.
AAGTAGTTAAACCACAATTACGTTTAGTGAAGGAGAAATTTTTTTTTTAATTAGTTTTTGAATGGTCTCTGGATTTCATTTACCAATCTTCTTTCCTAAACTTGCTTAAGTATTTTTTACTAGTAAGTATTTCAAATATATAGAAAATTAGAGAGAATATTACAAACCCCAGGGTGCTCACTATTCAGCTTTATAAAATGTTAACCTTTTGTTTTACTTTTTAAAGGTTTTAATATAAAGTATCACAAAGTCAGTTGACGTCCTTGTGTATCTTTTCCGATACCATCCTCTTCCTCCCTCCCTCCCTCCTTAGAGATAACCCTTATTCTCAAAATAGTGTCCATCATCCCATGCATACTGCATACTTTCAACGTGGAAATCTGCACTCATAGACCACAGAGGGGGCTTTGCATGTGTTCAGTCCACCACACAAATGGTGTCACATCACACATATCCTCCTGCAAACTGCATTTTCAATACTAATACCTGTAGCTCTAAGTCACTGACTTTTTTTTTATTGAGGTCTAACTGACATACAAAATTGTTTTAGTTACAAGTGTACAATATAATGATTTGACATTTGTATATATTGTAAAATGATCAGCACGGTAAGTCTACTTAACATCAGTAACATACCTAGTTATAGAATGTTTTTCTTCTTGTGATGAGAACTTCAAGATCTATTCTCTTAGCAACTTTCAAATATGCCACACGGTATTATTACGTACAGCCCCTGTGCTGTACATGACATCCCCAGGACTTACTTAGTTTATAACTAGAAGTTTGCACCTTTGACTCCATTCACCCATTTCCCCCCACCCCGATTTTCAATGGTACATAGTGTTCTGTTGTTCACATATGCCACGACTGATTTCTCTGGTTTTTGATAATGGGCACTGAGATTTCCAACTTTTCACCATTACAAGCAATGCCGAACTAACCATCGTATACACATTTTCTTGTGCACTTGTGGGAAACACTTTAGGCAGTGGTTTTTAAACCGCAATCTGAATCTGTTCCTTTATGGTATGCGCTCTCTGCAGCCTAAATCTGTCTCCACCTAGAAGGCACACTTTTAAACTCCTTTCACAAAGTTTTAGTTTTCATACTTAAATCTTAAAATGTAAATTACTTCTGTGTTGAAAGACAAATCTCATTTTTATTGTCGTTCTACATTTTTGTAATCAATTGTCCCAGTCCCACTTTTCCCCCACTGAGCTGTAATGTCATCTCCTTCTCGGTGTTACGTTCCACCGGTCAGTCTCTGTGCCCAGCTACACTTATTTCCTATAGCTTTAAAATTGGCCTTGATGTCTGCCAGATCAAGTCTCATCCACAGGAACAGGTCTGTCCCTGTTCCACAGAGATACATAATTTTTAAAGGGGTATAGGCTATATCTTAAAAAAAAAAAAAAAAGCCTTTTGTTATAGAAAATTTCAAACACATACAAAATAAACAGAACAGCATAATGAACCACCATGTACCTCGGGGAGCTTTCGTGACTACCACAGCTATCCTGCTTGCTTCTTCTAGAAAGTGTGTAGGGCCCTAAGGAATCTACCTATTATCAGTTGCAAAGATATTTTCTTCTAAAAATGTTATCATTGTAGCTCTTCCACTTAGTCTGTGCTTCATCTCAAATTGATTTTAGTGAATCGTGTAAGAGAGGGGTTGAGGCCCCTCTTTCTCTCCACACGAAAACCCACTTGTCCCAGCAGCATCTGCTGCAAAGGCATTCTTCTCCTCGCCGAATTACCGTGGTGCCTTCGCTGAGAGTCATTTGGCCATATTTGTGTGGGGCTCTTTCTGGATTCTCCTTTCTTATGCCAATTTTGTCTTAATAACTGGCTTTACAGTAAGTCTTCTTCTTGGGTAGGTAGGGTAAGTCACCTAACTTTGTTCATCTTTTTTAAAACTGTTTTGCCTGTTCAAGATTGTATTTCCCTATAAATTTAAAAATCAGCCCTGCCAATTTCTACAAAAAAAAAAAAAAAAGAAGTCTGCTGGGATTCTGACTGGGTTCGCGCCGACTCTACAGACAGACTGGGGGTGTGTTAGACTACACTGTGCCTGCTGATCTACACACGTGATTTTGCGCATCTTCCATGAAATTGATCCCTACGTAGTCCATATTTTCTGATGTTATTCTCTTTGGAGATTTCTTAGGCTTTTCTATGTAGCTGAACAGGTAGCTGTAAATAAAGGCAGCATTTTCCAACCTTTATGCCTTTGTCTCTTCTCCTTGCCTATTGTGTTGGTGAGCCTGTCTGAATGAGGCTGCGGGAACAGACACCCTTCTGTTGTTGCTGATCGTGGGGAGCGTTCCGTGTTTCCTAGTTAAGTATGAGGCCGAGGAAGCTTCCTTCTGCTTCTAGTTTGCTAAGATTTTTAAAATCAGGAATAAATATAAATGTAATTGAACTCTGCCTATTAAGGCAATCATACAACTTTTCTCTTTTAATCTGCTAATTTGGTGACTGACAGTTATTGGTTTTTGAATGTTAAACAACTTTAAATTCCCCATATACTTGGTCATTTGTATTACATTATTTGCTATATTTGATTTACTAGTATTCGGTTAAGGAGTTTGGCATCTACGTTCAGAATGGGTGCTGGCCTTTAATGTTCTTTTCTTGTGATGTTTTTGTTTGGTTTTGCTATTAGAGTTATGTTGGCCTTAAAACTGAATTGCAATGTATTACCCTCTTCCTCTATTTTCTCAAAGAGTGCAGGTAAAGTTGGTATTATTTCTTCCTAAATGCTGATAGAATTCACCAGTGAAGCCCTTTGGACCTGGAGTTTTCTCTCTGGGGAGGTTTCTGATAACACACCGAATTGCTTTGATAGACATAGGAACAATCAGATTTTCTGTTTATTTTTTTGACCACTTTGGTAAGCTGCTGAATTACTGGCAGGCAGTTATTCCTAACTCCCTCTCTTAGCGCCTCCTGGTCTCAGTAGGCTCCGGAGTGACCTTCCTTCTCTCTTTCATTCCTGACACTGGCGATTAGTGTTCGCTTTCTTCCTGACCAGTCGTGTTAGGGGTTTATCAATTTCATTAATTTTTTCCAGAAAACTAACTGTTGGCTTTATTAATTTTCTCCACTTCATTGATTTCTGTTCATATCGTTATAATTTCCTGTCTTCTACTTTCTTTGGGTTTAACGTGCCCAACTTTTTCCGACTTTTAAGATGGAAAGTTAGATCAGTGATAGTGAAATCTTTCTTCCTTTCTACTCTAAGTATTACCACTAAATGTATGTACCTTTCAAGCAATGTGCAACTTGAAGTAAAGCTCAGAATAGCCCGAGAAGGATATGTACGAGACACTTAACTAACCACCTACACGATTTCCTGGAATGGGTAAAGGAAGGAAGAGGAGTTCAGGATTGAAGAGATAGCAAACTCAATAAACGCAGAGAACTTTGGAAGAAAGACAGATTTACAGCTGCTTATGAATTCAGAGCCAAGAAAAAGTTTGGCAAGGGATTAATTTTTCATACATTTTGTCAAGCCCTGCAGATCACAGTATTGTCTTATAAGGAATGATAAGAAAATTTCCCAGCGTTAGGCCCTAAAGCTATTTTTACAAAATAAAAATAAAACTTGTGACTGTACCTTTTCTAAATTTGGACTTTATTTTTGAAGGTTCTTCCTGTGGTTTGCCTCCATCTTGAATGGGGAGTACCATGTAGCACATCAAATCTAGGACTTTCTCACATGTCATCTACAGAAGATAAGGGAACAGGAGCTAGTCTGAAGTTTTCTGAAAGTAAAATCAAACCAACACCGCACTAACAAATCTGCACACAACTGGGCAACGGGCACCAGAGGTCTGGGCATTGCCTCAACACTTTCTAAGCGATCAGCACTGTTTGCTCACGGTTATGCAGAGAAAGTAACAGCAGCATTAAATCTATGCACTAGACCTTTGAGGGAGCAATAACTCACTTTAGGCTGTTAAGAAACAAAAGAACAAAACTTTCAAAGTAATCGAGTATTAATTAAACTGCCAAGGTGTTAAAACAGCATAGTGGCACCCAAAAGAAGTATGTCTCTGTTTTAAAAGACATTTACTAACTCACTGAATAGAAAAATTAACAGAATAGGACATATAGTAGAGAACTAAATGGCACAGCATAGAACAGAATTTAAAACGTAGTAGCAAGAAGGTTATTCTGATCTTAGCCTTAAAGTGGGGGAAGAATTTAGAATGTTGGAAAGAGGACAAAAGGTTTTCAAAGCAGGGGAGAAAGCTAGGGGGAAGAGCTGTGTATCTGTTGAGGTGACTTCCTAGAGGGGAAGCAGGGAATGGTTTAGGACAGATGGACAGATGCAGCCCTGGTGGACAGAGCAGGCTGGTTTCAAGAGAGTAAGAAATCACACTCACCACTCGCCTTGGGGTACCCACTCAGAGTCTAATAATAACAGCGGATCCCACTTCCGTAACATTTTCTATGTGTCAGGCACAACCTTCTTATTATCTCCATTTTACAATGAGGAAGTTAAATCTTAAACCCATGTTTCCCAAGCATTTCCATGCCTTGGCATGTAACAGAAAGAAATATGTAAAAGACTGCCTAGAACTGGCAGCAACTGCCCCGGAGGCTCTAGCTGCTCCAGGTCACACCTAACTGCCCTGAGGGCTGAGGGGGTATCTCCTCCCTCCCCCCTTCCACTGCCACAGCGTTGTGAGCTCCAGCTTTGAGATTGGTAGCTTGGTTGTTAAGAACCTGAACTTGAGTTAGATGGTCCAGGTAACTAGCCCAGGTCACAGGGCTTGGACATGGTGGGGCCAGAACTTGTACTCTACAGAGTTCCAGGCTGCCAACCTTTTCTACACATCTTCCCCTGCCTACCTGAACCCTGGTGAAGACTCTTCCCCGAGTCCCACCTGTGCACACATCTGAGATGTGTCACTTCATATTTCACTTTTAGCTGCCTTGTACTCTTGTCTCCAGCTCAAACTGTATGTCCTCAAATGCAAGGATCCCGTATTCCCCACACCCTGCTCGTACGCCCCTCCCAGCACACAGTTCAACTCTGGGCACCTAGAACGTCAGTCTTTCAATTAAGTGGAATGCTGACAGCAATATTTTAGAAAGCAGTGACCATCATTTATAGGGACAGAAAAAAGGTTACATGCAAAAAACTCCGTTAAGGGCCACGGATCAGGGTGGTGGCAATGGAACCAAAAGGCACTACACCAAAGATGTTAGAATCACAGCGGAAGAACGAAAGGGTTAGAGGCGAGAGTCAACCATGACTGGGATGCTTCACCTCAAAGGGCCAGAGAAACAAGGAAGCTCGTGTCTGGACAAGTTGAGTTTCAGTTGAAGACAGGCAGTTAGAGACTGAGAAATCGGACAAGCCAGAAACCAAGCAGGTCCAACAGTGCTCAGCTCGGAGCTATAACTGACGCTCTCAAAGAGAATGAGGGTCCCTAGCTTGGTGAAATCGGCCAGTTTGTTCCGAGTTTCCTACGACAGTGCAGGATGGCAGCGCCCTGCACAGCTGTCTGCTTCTCCATGACACACGTGTAGTTGTGGGTAAGCACGCGATCTCTCAGGGTCTCGGAAGGAGCTAACTGAAATTAGGGTTAGGTACCCAACAATTACCTAAGTAATGGTAGAAACGCATTTTCAATTTTAAACACACATACTCTACACACGCTCTAATTGTTTCTTTCTAAAACTCCTGGAAAATTATAAATCATATCTCAAAGTTCAAGATAAAAAACTTAACTTAGGGTTTTTTAACCACTACGTAATCAATTTAGCATATAGACAGATGAGAATCAGAGTCTGTGTGTGAGGCTGTGGCCTTAAATCTGTACAGTACATATGTGGAGTACAAAGAACATACCTACCGCCTGAACTGAATTCAAACATTTATCGGGTACAGAAGCTGTGCGAACTGCTGCGACAGGTACTGTGAGAAAGGTCCAGGGTAAGAACACTGGCCCCACTCTGGTGGGAGGGGCTCACGAACACGGAAGGAACACCTGCCCCTGCCACACCCCCACGGGGTGCCATCACCGTGGGGGAGAGAGAGTCTGAGGTTTGCATAGACTAATGTCATGGCCCCTTCTGCCGAGTACAATGGCACTGATTCCACTCTAAAGGGATGCCAGGCAAGAAAGTAAAAATAAAATAAAACAAATCCTTCAACAAAATGGAATAATGATAAAGCATCAAAGCCCAATTTCTGGGAAGTTATTGTAAAGAAAAAATTAAGTAAAACAAAATCCCCATGATTTTCCAGCAGACTAGGTAATAAATCTAGGCAGAAAGACCAGATTTCAAGAAAACATGCACAGAACGAAGAGCCAACTCTAGGAAGGAGAGAAAGCCCCAGGGCGGCTGAGTGCACCAGAGGGCCCCGCACAGGTACTCACCCTGTACTCCCCCAGAGCAAAGTGGCAGGTCGCTAGCTGGATGAGCGCTCTCTGATGCTCCAAGGTTCCCTGGCCCGTGATCTGTGGCTGAGGAAGTGATCCCTGGAGAGCTGCTAAATGATGCAGGCTTGCTATTGCCTTTTTATACTGACCCTTAGAAAGACACAACAGCAAGAAGGGAAAACACACTGCCATTAAAAAAAAACCTCCTAACTTAACTAGCCAACAGTCTTTCTGGTCTTAATTCTTTTATTTAAAAAAAATTTTTTAGCTTCTGTAGGGGTAGTGACATAGGATTCACATTTTACAATGCAGGACGACTTCTGGTTAGGCCAGCGCTGCTGCTGCTTCTTCTTTTTCTTAATAGACATTTAAAAAATATATATGTATATATATTTATTTACTTTTAGAGGGGGAAGGAGGGAGAAAGAGAGGGAGAGAAACATCAATGTGTGAGAGAAACATCAATCGGCTGCCTCTCCCATACCCCCAACCAGGGACCTAGCCAGCAACCCAGGCCTGTGCTCTGACGGGCAATTGAACCCAGCAACCCTTTGGTGTGCAGGTCAATGCTCGATCCACTGAGCCACACCAACCAGGGCTGGTCTTAATTCTTAAGATTAAATAAAATAACCCAAGTCCTTTGATAAAGTACATCTTGAATATACCATTTCTCCATGAACACTTTACTACTAATACCACTCCTCTTATGAAGGATGGAAGCAGCAACCTGCCCATGTCAACAGTGGCTGGAAGCTCTCCATCCCAGTAGGGAATTAGCTGCTCCCTCCGTTCAAGGCCTAAGGAGCTCGAGAACAGCAGAGCAAGACAGAAAGACTCCATCAGAGTAGGGGGCGGGAGGGGTGAGAGGTATCCATATTTTATTCAAAAGTAAAAATCTTATTTTCACAAAGGAATGGACTGGAAACACCAAAAGGAACCCAGAAGATGTGGCCTTGCCACTTTGGAGTTACTAAGCGATGAAAGTGGACCCTAATTACTCTGCCACTGAAGACAGGCGTCTGTCCTCGGAGCACGGACCAGCAACCCACAGGGGGACATCCCATCCTGCATGCTGACGGCTCGCAGCAACAAGCATCCTGTACAGACAGGCACTCGGCATACACATTACTCTACCTGATAGATGATCATATCAGTGAGGAAGATTCTTAACCAAAGCCAAGTATCCGTCTTCCATGCCAAACAAATTCTTGTAAATTCTGAGCGAGAATTCAAAGCAAATTTACCAAAAATATGTAACACAGAAGCAGAAAACAAAACTAACAAACTCAGCAAGAGAGAACAACTGTCAGGGAGACAAATTACCAAAAAGTGGACGGTAACTTCAGAGTTTAATTTCTAAAGCAATGGTCTAGAACTTCAATTAGGTAGTAGGGTTAAAATACAGTACTTATCGATAATACACAGCATGTTTTTGATTAGGCACCAACATTTACCAAGCACATACCACATGCCAAGAACTGTTCAAAATGCTTTTCACATATTACCTCCTTTATCTTTTATTTTTTTAAGATTTTATTTATTTTTAGAGAGGGGGGAAGGGAGAGAGAAAGAAGGAGAGAGAAACATCGAATGGTTGCCTCTCGCACACCCCCACCTGGGGGCCAGCCTGCAACCCAGGCACGTGCCCCGATAGGAATCGAACCAGCAACCTTTCGGTTTGTGAACGATGCCCAACCCACTGCGCCACACCAGCTGGGGCCCTCGTTTATCTTTTAAATTACTTTGCTTCCTCCCAAAAGGTCTTGTTTCATTTTTACCCAGTTAAAATAGTACGTGGCACTAAGAGTTTTACTCGTTTTTTCAAAAGACAATATGTAGGTAAAAGGAAAGTCACATACATGTCCCCAGTTCTAGGTGTGGCAAGGAGAAAGAGAATGATGCTCTATTTACTTAGAAAACATGGCCGAGGGCTCTGGAGAGGGCAGGCCAGGGGGTGGATGTCCACCGGCTAAAAGGAAGTGATGGGCCTCAGCTCAAAAGTACAGTGAAAGTACATTGGTTAGCAAAGTGCTGGTCATTTCTAAGAAACGTTGAAATACTTAATATTTTCATATTATTCAGATAAAACATATTAAGTGTATCTATACGTAAAAGAGGAGAGACTGTCTGTAGCATTTGGATTTGGAGGTCTCGGGCAGTGGAGTTGATGTCTGGATGAAAGGAGCGTTAGCTTTGGCATCCTCGGTAACGCGGTGTAAGGAAGACACAAAGCAACAGAGCAGACGACTAAAAGCACAAAACAAACACAGCAAAAAAAAAAAAAAAAAAAAAGGCCAGCAATACAAATTTTAAAAGACCAAAAGCGCTCCCTCAACTTCAAAAACTTCACCCCAACCCAAATTATAATATACCCGCAGAGTAGAAGCTAAGAGGTAAATGGGTATTTGAATATGAATAACTGATGAGCTATCTTGCTCAAAAGAATCCTAAAATGTGTGTGAACTATTGTGATCAATTTAATTAGCCACAAGTGACTTGACATTTCAAATAGAATATTTTTTAGCAGAATGATTTTATATGAAAAATTAAACAGCACTAACGCAACCAACATATTCTTACCCTTGTCAAGGAATTCCAGGGAACAGAGCAACTCCCAGCTCTCCCTGGCCAATTTGAAACTCTCTAACACCTCCATCGAGTTCGCCAGCTCTGCTTTATTGATGACAATGTGACGATTCCGTCCTTTCGCTGAACAGTCCTCGTCGTCTGAGCTCTGCTTAGAGAGTGTGGAGAACACGATTAATTTAAAATTACAAATGCAGTTACACAATGAAGCATTATTACAGTTATTGCTGCCAATTCTGGTTATTACATGGATTTTATATCAATGGATACTAATGTGAGTACACTGAATTTTTAAAATTTAACAATTTATCTTTAAAAATTAATATAAATTTTTCATCTTTTCACTCTCACACATTCAAGTTTTACTTCTAAAATTAAGTTTATGTTTTCTGATGGTAAATTCTAAGCTTCTGTTGGCTCCAGCATAAAGTTATGTAAAACTTCCAATAACTTAAAAACACATCGGTGTTATAGAAACCAAAAATTAGATTTTTCCACTCAGAGATACAGCGTAAGTAGTGCCTGTTTCATACTGTACATTCTTTTCAATATGCGACATTAGTTTGCTTCCAAATAAGAGCTTGTTACATAGTGAATAAAATTTAAGCCTGCGTCCCCTAAAAATAATTCAGCGAAATGACTGTTACCATTTGTTCTCTGCATATAAGTTCCCCAATGGCCACACCTGTCTTTAGCTCTGCTCCCCCACCGCAAGGAGCCCAGCCAGGAATCACTCCAGTCTGCACTTATCGATAGAGTCCTACTTTCCCATGAGCTCGGCATTATGGGTAATACTTGCTCTGCATCGTAAGCAATAGAAAGCCAAAGAAAAGAGGGGGCCTCGGAGAAAGGCAGCTACTGTAAATGCCAAAGGGAATGCTCAGAGGTTTTGCTGAAAAAAAAAATCAGTAAAGGTAAAATAGCTCACTTACTTTTATTTTAGCTAAAAGCTCCTCAAGGTAATCTCAGAAAAAGCAGGCACTTCCTTCCTACCACCCACCTCCCTCCCACACTTTCAGAGCTCAGTATCCTCCTGCTATTCCTTGATGCTGGGCACCCTCCCTCAGAAACAACACATACCCAGATCCCTTCCACAATGAAACCCAAGTGCCAGGCATCCTGTTTCATCGGGGCCCTGTTCCTTGCCCACGTCCATCACCTAGCAAGATACACTACTGTGAACGGTGCGCTCACTGGAAAACATTCTGCCTCGCAATGTGTGTGATCAGGGTTTATGGAAAGGACCTCGGACGTGATGGGTATATCGTGGAGGTCCTGTTGGTACAGTTTTGAGAAACGGATGTTGAAGTGCACTCTAAAGCTCTGAGGACATGCTCTGAAGCAAGGGTCCTGACCGCAGGAAATGCATACGAGTGAGTGTGGGTAGGGGTAGAAGAGGATCCCCCCCCCAGCTCCTGTGGCCTGGCGTGTCACATGAGCCACCATCAGGGACCAGCATTATCAGATGTTCCAATTATTAAGGGGAGGTCAGACATCTGGGTTGCCTTAAGTACTCTCCCCATTTTTAGATGCTAGGTTACTACACCAACACTATGAGTGAAACAAGATGTGTCTGAGAGCTGCGCTCATGGGCCATCACGTCCTGTGCTGTGATCTGACACACAGACCTGGCTGGACCCCCGTCTGGTGGAGGCAGACTGCGGGGCAGAGCGAACAACAGGATGAAACCAGTTCAGAGAGGGACAACAGAAATGGATGGAAACCCCAGACTGCTTAGAGGGCCAGAGTATGGGAGCAGGGCCTAGTGGGTAACAAGGGACAGGTGAAAAAGGGGAGGAGGAACACAGCAGTTCAATCGCAGCCTGGGCGCCAAACCTGAGAGGGAAGTCTGGGAAGGCACTCACTCACCAGAGGCCCACCTGGGGCACAGGCTCTGTTCACACGTCCAGCATAGGGAGGTAGACAAGAGACAGTGTCCTAGGCTCCACAGAGCTTACACT